>NC_057419.1:101778584-101833025 GCF_019320065.1 Cervus canadensis
ATGCTGGAGAGGGTGTGGAGAAGAGGGAACCCTCTTACACTGTTGGTGGGAATGCAAACTAGTACAGCCGCTATGGAGAACAGTGTGGAGATTTCTTAAAAAAAACTGGAAATAGAACTGCCATAGGACCCAGCAATCCCACTTTTGGGCATACACACTGAGGAAACCAGATCTGAAAGAGACACGTGCACCCCAATGTTCATCGCAGCACTGTTTATAATAGCCAGGACATGAAAGCAACCTAGATGCCCATCAGCAGATGAATGATAAGGAAAGCTGTGTACATAGACACAATGGAATATTACGCAGCCCATTTAAAAGAATTCATTTGAATCGTCCCCTAATGAGATGGGGATGAAAAACCTTGGGAGCCCATTATACAGAGGAAGTTAAGCCCCAGGGGGGAAGGATTAAAGCATCCAACATAGTATACTAATGCACATATATGGAATTTAGAAAATGGAGGATAACCTATATGCAAAACAGAAAAAGAGACACAGATTGTACAGAACAGACTTTTGGACTCTGTGGGAGAAGGTGAGGTGGGATGTTTCGAAAGAACAGCATGTATATTATCTATGGTGAAACAGATCACCAGCCCAGGTGGGATGCATGAGACAAGTGCTCGGGCCTGGTGCACTGGGAAGACCCAGAGGAATCGGGTGGAGAGGGAGGTGGGAGGGGGGATCGGGATGGGAATACATGTAACTCCATGGCTGATTCATGTCAATGTATGACAAAACCCACTGCAATGTTGTGAAGTAATTAGCCTCCAACTAATAAAAATAAATGAAAAAAAAAAAAAAAAAGGAGCCATCTACCCTCACGGACCCGTGGGATACAAACGATGGGCTTCTGTGCCAATGCCTGGGCTCCTGCTATAGGCTCAAGGCATGGAACATGCAAATTCAGTTGCTGTATTTTTGTGGTAATGAGAGTTAAGAATCCATTTTAATATCCATTGCTATATATCTGACATCTCCATGCCTTGGGAAAGTTAGAAAGATTAAGAAGGCAGAAATGGTCAGAAGAGGAAAAGGGAAAGAAATAATTTAGAATGTATTGACATATTAGGTTTAGCACCTCATTTTTATATTCATACCCTCCAAGCACTGCCTGGAGCTTTCTTCCATGGAAGCTCTTATTACCAACCACTTTTAATTAAAACTGAAGCTGCAAAAAAATAAAAAGACAATCCAATCAAAAAAATGGTCAGAACACCTGAGTAGACATTTATCCAAAGACACAGATGGCCAAAGGGCACATGAAAAGATGCTCAACATTCTTAATTATCAGACAAATGCAAATCAAAACACCAATGAAGTATCATCTTACACTGGAAAGAATGGCCATCATCAAAAAACCTACAAAGACTAAATGCTAGAGAGGGTGCATAGAAAAGAGAACCCTTGTACACTGTTGGTGGAAAAGTAAATTGGTACACTCAATATGAAGAACAGTATGGAGGTTCCTTAAACAACTACAAACAGAACTGCCATATGATCCAGCAATCCCACTCCTGAATATATACCTGGAAAGGACAAAAACTCTAGTTTGAAAAGATACATGCATCCCAATGTTCATTGCAGCACTATTTACAATAGCCAGGACATGGAAGCAACCTAGATGCCCATCAACAGACGAATGGATAAGGAAGCTGTGGTACATATACACAATGGAATATTACTCAGCCATTAAAAAAATTCATTTGAGTCAGTTCTAATGAGATGGATGAAACTGGAGCCCATTATACAGAGTGAAGTAAGCCAGGAAGATAAAGATCAATACAGTATACTAATGCACATATATGGAATTTAGAAAGATGGTAAGGATAACCCTATATGCAAAACAGAAAAAGAGACACAGATGTACAGAACAGACTTTTGGACTCAGTGGGAGAAGGCGAGGGTGGGATGTTTCGAGAGAACAGCATCAAAACATGTATATTATCTAGGGTGAAACAGATCACCAGCCCAGGCTGGATGCATGAGACAAGTGCTCGGGCCTGGTGCACTCAGAAGACCCAGAGGAATCGGGTGGAGAGGGAGGTGGGAGTGGGGATCGGGATGGGGAATACATGTAAATCCATGGCTGATCATGTCAATGTATGACAAAAACAACTACAATATTGTAAATTAGCCTCCAACTAATAAAAATAAATGAAAAAAATAAATAAAATAAAAACAAAATTAAAGTATTAAAAAAAAACCTACAAAGACTAAATGCTAGAGAGGGTGCATAGAAAAGAGAACCCTTGTACACTGTTGGTGGAAAAGTAAATTGGTACACTCAATATGAAGAACAGTATGGAGGTTCCTTAAACAACTACAAACAGAACTGCCATATGATCCAGCAATCCCACTCCTGAATATATACCTGGAAAGGACAAAAACTCTAGTTTGAAAAGATACATGCATCTCAATATTCATTGCAGCACTATTTACAATAGCCAAGATATGGAAGCAATGTAAATGTCCATCAACAGATAAATGGATAAAGAAGATGTGGTACACACACACACACACACACACACAGGATTAGTACTCAGCCATGAAAAATAATGGAGTAATACCTTTTGCAGAAACATGGGTGGACCTAGAGATTATCATACTAAGTGGAGTGTGTCAGAAAGAGAAGGACAAATATTCTATGATATCGCTTATAGTGGAATCTAAAAAGATGATACAAATTAAATTATTTGAAAAGCAGAAACAAACTCAGAGAATTAACTTTTGGCTACCAAAGCAGAAAAACAGGAGAAGGGATTAATTAGGAGTTTGGAATTAACAGATACACACTATTATGTATAAGATAGTAGTACTGTGGTGCTGGAGAAGAATCTTGAGAGTCCCTTGGACAGCAAGGAGACCAAGTCAGTCAATTCTAAAGAAATCAACCCTGAACATCCACTGGAAGGACTGATGCTAAAGCTGAAGCTCCAATATTTTGGCCACCGGATGTGAAGAGCCAACTTACTGGAAAAGACCCTGATGCTGGCAAAGACTGAAGACAGAAGGAGAAGAGGGTGCTAGAGGGTGAGATGATTGGATGGCATCACCGACTCAGTGGACATGAGTTTGAGCAAACTCTGGGAGAGAGTGAAAGACAAGGAAGCCTGGTGTGCTGCAGTCCATGCGGTCACAAAGTCAGACACAACTGAGAGACAGAACAACAATGTATAAAATATATAAATAAGGTCCTACTGTATAGAACAGGGAACTATACTCAATATCTGTAATAACCTATAATGGAAAAGAATCTGGAAGTGTTATATATATGTATATATATAACATTTATATTTATATATATAATTTATATATATATATATATATGCATTTATATATATATATAAATCACCTTGCTGTACACCAGAAACGGACACAACATTGTTAATCAACTATGTGAAAGTGAGTGAAAGTCACTCAGTCGTGTCCGACTCTTTGCGATCCCATGAACTATATACAGCATACAGTTCAAGAAATTCTCCAGGCCAGAATACTGGAGTGGGTAGCCTTTCCCTTCTCCAGGGGATCTTTCCAACCCAGGAATCAAACTGGGGTCTCCTGTGTTGCAGGTAGAATCTTTACCAACTGAGCTATAAGGGAAGCCCTATGTATACTTCAATTTAAAAAAAAAAAAAAAAAAAGTGAAGTTGGAAGAGCCGGCCAGCAGATGGCACAACAAGCAAGCAGCGCATTACTGTCAAACGCTAGTTTCATTTGAGACACAAAGCTGGCCCCTTTCCTAAAGCCTCCTCCAAGTGTCATTTGGGAACACTAGGTGGGCAATACAACAGGCCAAGGCCACCCTCCCCATATCATCTTGTCTTCACTGCCTGCACTACTCCTTCAGAGGCAGTAAGTGAGGGACCCATAATGGTAAACTCTTACTGGCACTTGAAGCTGCCACAGCTCAGGCCACTGGGGAGTTGGTCTGGGCAAACCTGCACCACGTCTTCCTTCTCTGCACAATGCATTAGCAGCAGTCACTCTGCTCAGCCTAGGGGACACTGGGCGCCATAGGGGCAAATCAACCTTCCGCTGGGGGCCAGGAGAATCTGGGACCAATGCCCTCACCTCTGTGTGTGTTCAGTTGCTAAGTCGTGTCTGACTTTTTGTGGCGCCATGGACTGCAGCATGCCAAGATTCCCTGTCCTTCACCATCTCCCAGAGTTTGCTCGAATTCACGTCCATTGAGTTCGTGATGCTATCTAACCATCTCATCCAGTATTCAGGCAATAACTCTCAGGACATAAAGACCTAGTATCTCTTTAAACCTCTTTCTGAAGTCAGGAACAAGAATTGGAAACCTCCACACAAGCCAGGAGAAGTCAGCCTGCAGAAGACAGTGCCCATGCCCAGTTCAGCGAGGACAGGCACCAGCTGCCAGAGCTGCTCGTCCTGGAAAGAGCCATGCTGGTCGCCTGACTCACCTGTGCACCCCTCTTGTCTATCTGCTGCCTGACCCTGTGTATGGGAGCACACAAAGCTTTGTCAAATCACTGTCTAACCAAATGACTGAATCAATGAATTCTTCTTGGGCAGAGAGGCAATGGCTTGCCTTTAAAACTGCAAGTGAGGGCATTAATCAACTGTACGCAGGACACAGGCCAGATGCCTTAGAGTCGCCCCTGAGTTGGACCCAGGCTAGTATCCCAGCCCCTTTCCCATGACCTTGCTCCAGCTACACACCTGGACTCAGTTCCCTCCTTGGATCTGACCCCTATGGGGGCCCTTCTCCCATTTCCCATCCAAGGAGACCCTCTTCACTACAAGTCCCAGTCCAGACGACACCCCCATCTAAAAAACCCTCCACGGTCCCTTGATGTGAGTCAGTGTTTGGTTCCCCACTCTTCATGCTCCCCAACTTCTGCCTCGTTTCAGGCTCTGTGCTTTACAGGTCTGCCTGGAAGATGTGGTCCAGGCTCCCAACATCCCAGCCCTGAGTGATACAGGGGTGAGTGGAGACCTGACGCCCTGCACGGTGGAGGGGGCTCTTGCAGGACAGGTATCCTTGGACTTGAATGTACTTTGCCTTGTGAGGTCTGGCACCCAGACCTGCCCTCTCCCATCAAGCTGTGCTTATACAGCTGATGTCTAGCTGGGTCTAGCTGATGGCCAGGTGGCCAGCACAGTGGAAGCAGTTCTCCTGCCCAACCCAGCAGTTGTCTGATGGAAAAGACGCCAAGAGCCCCTCCCACCAGGCTGAGTGCAGGGCAGAGCGTGGTGCCACCCAGGCAAAGGCACTTGGCATCCTGTGTGTACACACAGCCACTGCTCAGGCACCAATTCCTGGTGTCAGTTCTCCTTCTTGGTCAACAGCAATCATGAGGCCTCAGGCACTGTGAGGGCCCGACCACTGGGGCCCACTGTGGACACCTCCAATGCCTGTCTGTGCTCTGCACCTCCTGACAGGCTGGCAAGAACTGTCAGGTCAACATCGCAGGTGCAGGGATGCCCTGCCCAACCCTGCCTGCTCCCTGTCCCCTTGGTGGTGAGTCCCCAGCCAGCCTCCAGCACCAACTCCCCCCCACCCCACCCCCGGGAATAGCTTCATGAAGGACCCATCCTGAGAAGGCTGGCCTTGGAGTGGTCCGAGGAGAGGTGGCAAGACAGGGCCTTGGTATGGGGTTGACATCCCCTGCCCCACAGGTTATGAGGAGCCATCCTCGGGGTAGTCGGTGTGCACTCAGTCCTGGGCTCAAGGTCACAACCCAGCTGCTATAACTTTTGCTGAGCTGGCAGGGGGAGAGGAATTCCCTGGCAGGTGAGAAGATCCAGGCATGTGGATCATGGGAGGAATAGAGGGAAGTGACTTCTTTCCTTTGCTGTCTGTTGGGGGATGACCAGCCTAGGATTAGGGCAGTGAATACCAAGGCAGGGGTGAGGGGGATGCCAGGGTCTTACCAGTAGCTGACAAAGCTTCAGGACAAACATCGGCCCAGGATTCAACAGGAGTGGCTGAACCTAAGAGACACTGAACGTTCCACCAAGGCAGGCCTGACCCACTGGCATTTGAGGTCCTCTTCGGAAAACCTGCATCCCTGACACAAGGGCCAGGGAGACCGGGAGGCAGGCCCCTGAAGACCAGGATTCCCCAGATGTCTCTGAACTTCTGAGCCTGCGGCAACAGCCCACGCCCCCCACATCCCATAAAGAGCTGGTGCCCCCCCCACCTCCAAGGGAGCAAATGGGACTGGATTCCTTCATCACAGGTGCCCTCCATCCCAGAAAGCACCCCTGATCTGCTGCAGAACCCAAATCACTACCAGCACGACCCTCTAGGAACCACAGGAAGAGGTGATCACCTACTGCCCTGCCACCAAGGAGAGCAAAGTCATTGTGCAACACAGGCCGGGCTCGCCAGGGCTGGTGATGGAGGAGACAGATGACACCCCCCTCCCCCTGTCCCCACTGCTCAGAGACTGCAGCAGAGGTCGTGGTGTTGCACTGAGTGGCCAGGAGCCAGGGGCCAAGACGAGGGCTGCCGCCACCCAGGAGGCTGAACCTACAGAGCAGGGCATGTGGTCAATACAACATGGCCTCCTGGGGGCTCAATGGATGGGCAACCAACCAAGGTACAATCCAAAATGACACTGAAGCTAAGGGCAGCTGCCCCATTAAAAGGTCAAGGTCCCTCATCCAGGTTTGGCCCCAAAGCCAGTTCTCAGATCCGGAACCAAGGAACGGGGATGGGCGGGTCTGCGGGGGAAGGACCACAGCAAACAGACACCGGAACGACCCCGGCCCCTCCCAAAGGGACCTTGGGATCTGCGATGGTGAACCCACGCAGGGAGGTGGGACCACCAGAGGGGTGCAGGTTGCCAGATCTAGGGTCAACTTGACACCTACATGAGAGACCCAGTTTACTCTGTAGCGACTTCAGGAGGACCCCATGGGCTGGGGTTTCTGGGCACAGGGGGTCAAGGGGCAAGAGACACGGTGCCAGTCCCGAGGATTCGTCAGTCGGTCTTGAGCTGGGAGAGCCTAGAATGCACGAGAGTCCACTCACTGAAGTCCTTCACCATGGGTATGGGATGGCAATGCACACTCCACACTGCCCTCCCTGCTCCTCAGTCTCACAAACTAAATAGCTGGACCCATTCAGTGGGCCACAGCTTGGTGTCTGGACATCCCCTCCAGCAGTGGGCTGCTGCAATATGCTCCAACCTGGGCCTGACCATACAGGCTCAGCTACTTGTCTGCGGTTCCCCTCCTGGTGGGGCCCAACCACGAGTCCATGGAGGGCAGCCCACTGACTGTGGCGGCCCCTGGATCCTTCCAGAGTGGCAGTGTGAGGGGAGGAGTCATTTTCTTTTGTTCTTTGCAGAGTTTCCTGGGCTATAAATCACCATCACTCCTGGGGGATGGGTTTCTATGCTGCAGACTGAGGCATTGTGGGGTCCCTGTCCCAGCCATGTGAGGATAGGCCAGCTGCTGTGATGAGCAGAACCCACCCTGAGGGAACCTGTACATGTGTTTCTCATCAGTTGGGCCCTCCTAGGTCCCCATGGTCTGAGGCCCCTGCCAAGGAGAAAACCATGGTGGCTTGGTGTCCAACACTGCTGTCTTGTCACAGGTGATTTTCACCCTGTTCATCTGGTCCTTGTGCAGGTGAAGATACCCAGACAAGCTGGTGGAAGATGGTTTTCTTTTCTGGCCACCAAGCAGGCACCCTCTGCTTCGAAAGGTAGGAGCTCTTGCAGCCCCTTCTTGCTCAGGGATTCCACCCACGCAGGTGAGATTTAGAGGCACCCAGGAGGAAGGGGTTGGATTGGTTGAGACACTGAATGGTGGAAACTGGGCAAGCCTGGGATCCAGTCACATACCCCAGTAGAGGACATAGCAATGGCCATGCCCCAGGGGTCAACCAGGCTCTATGGTAATTAACCCAGACCCAATGAAGAGAGTGACCCTTTGTCACCCAGCAGGTAGGCAAAGGTTCAGCTGAATGATGATGCTCGGGGCCAC
This sequence comes from Cervus canadensis, assembly GCF_019320065.1. Lineage (NCBI taxonomy): Eukaryota > Metazoa > Chordata > Mammalia > Artiodactyla > Cervidae > Cervus > Cervus canadensis. The sequence goes on from NC_057419.1 coordinate 101,786,555, forward strand.
CCAGTGCATGAGGACATGGCACCTTTTCCTGTGGTTAGAGGAGTGGACCCAGGGGAGCCTTTGCAGAAGGCCATTTGCTGCATGTGTCAGGACCTTGGGTGTGTGCCCTGTGTTCCGGGCCTCCTCCTGTATGGCTCTTCAGGCAGTGAGTGTGTGGTCATGTCGAGTGGCTGTATTGGCAGAATGAGTTTTCCCTTCCCTTCTATCAGGAGGGAAGAGTCAGTAACTTGTGGAACCCCCATCACTGGGACGTGTAAACAGAACCGTGTAACGGTGAGAACAGAGACATGAAGATGTGCAGATGTGGAGGAGTGTGCCTGAGGTGCTGGTATTGGAGAAGTCATGACCCCACTCCCCCCTTTGCCCCTGAGGAGAGATTTCCATACAGAGCTGACCCTCTGTCTTCATTTGCCGGCAGTCATGTTAGGATCAAGCCAAGTGGCTCAAACTATGAACTATGTTGGTTCAGGAGGCCGGCAGCTGAGGTCAAGGTGTCGGCTAACGTTGGCTCTCTTGAGGGCTGTGGAGAGAGTCTGTCCCATCTCTCTCCCCTCACTTCCGGGGCGTTGTTGACCATGGTGGGCGTGTCTGGGCTTGGAGAGCTCTGCCTTTCTCTTCACCCCAGTTCTCCTGTGTGCCTGTCTGTCTTTAAATCTGTCCTTTGTATGGGGACAGCTGTCCTGTTAGAGGAGGGTCCATCCTAATCAGCTCACTTGACCTCCATCAACTCTGTGAAGGCCTTTCTGTAAGGTCTGTAAGGTCACACTGAGGTACTTGAGATTGAGACTCCAGCACCTGGATTTGAGGGAACACGATGTGACTCTTCACACCCTACAAAGGCTCTGAGGTAGGAACACACTGGAATGTTCCAGGGTTGGAAGGATGGCCTTAATGGCTACTGGGGGTGAATCCAGGGGCAACAAGAGCAGGCCGCCAGGGCAGGAACCAGATCACGTGGGGCCTCATGGGCCTGTGAGAACTGTGGCTCTTCTGTGTTTGGGGAAGGAAAGGCCCAGGAGGCCCTGGGGTGGGTTCGTCTGGGACCTTGTCCCCAGCCTCAGATTGACGTAGAAACAGAGCTCCCTTGCAAGTGCTAAGACCCTACTGAGGTTCAGGCCCGGGGCTCTGCTCTTCTGCCTTCACCCCGTTCAGTGAACAGGGACCCCCCCTCCAGGTACAAGGAAAGAGGTGAGAATGGAGGTATGTGTGGTCAGCTCCCCTACTTCATGAGTTATCTCTCTATCTCTTAGCACCTCTTCAGTTGCAGAATGAGGTGACAGTAACCTAGCAGGTTATTTGAGGTTTGAATTCTGTGATCCCTGTGTGGTGCTGTCCCAGGCCCTGCTGAGGACACAGAGAGGGCCCGTCCCAGTAGTTCCTGCTCTCCTTTGTTCTTTCTCTAGGTTCTGGGCAGGGGCCGGGGCATCTGCTGACAATGGAGGCTGTGCTGCAGGAAGGGCTGGGAGGAAGGTGGCTCCCAAAGGCATGGGGAAGACTCCTGGCAGGGCCGTCTGAGGTCCAGGGTGGCCCCAGGGCCGAGGCAAGACAGGTTAGCATGGGTCTGCCCTCAGCAGTCTTGGGCTAAGATGTGGGATCTTCGGAGCATGGGCAGGGATGGGGCTTGGGAGCTGAGGAGTGTTTGTCAGCTGTGGCTCAGGACATCGAGGGTACCTGGGCTGGGAGATGGTGGCCGAGGGCCAATCCATCCTGGGCTCACCTTAACGCTTGGCTTATGTGCCAGACCCTTGGCCGAGTGTGTGAAATGCTGCTGCTTCAGGTGAAAAGTGACCACAAGGGCCGGACTGAAGCCTGCCTGGGCTTCCAGCCTCATCTGTCTCACCCAGTGCCGTGTGTGAATAGCATGGGCAGACAGAAAGAACACAGACTTGCACTTCTTGTTCGATTCTTTATTTAGTCCAGTGGACTTTTGCTTTACTTTATTAGAGCCAGAAATCAATCTTTGATTACAAGATAGTGCTCTTGAGTCTCCCTAGGAATCTGGGAGCTCAGGGATGGGGCTTGTCCTTGACCTGCTCACAGAGGACACACATAATCTGAGGACTCTCCCTGCTCCTCCTCCGCCTCAGGGGCCTTGTTTGGTGCCATGATGGAAAGGGCCGCTGTCAGGATGGAGTAACAGGTGTTGTACAAAGCCATCACTGATTCACAATCTGGGTACTCTGGGGGGCTCTCAGGCAGTTCCCCTGGGCTGTCCCTTCCAGCAGTAGCTGGTGTACAGACATGGCATTGCTGGATGTACCCTCTCCACTGGGGCCGCCCTGCTCACTGGGGAGATGGTTTCCCCCAGCCCACCCGGCTACACTGCCGATAGACCAAAGGCGAGAGAGCACAAATGAGTGCTGGCTGGGGTTCTGTGAGCAGTTGGGGTTCCCTTCTTGACTTTCTTGCCCACCTCTTGGATGCACTGGTTGTGGTGGAGTCAAGGAGAGTGTCTGGTTGCCACCGCTCACTTCTTTCTCTTTGGGGTCGCTGTTATACCAGTGGTGGGCTGAGCAGTTGTTCTGAGGTTATCTTTCCTTTGGATGTTCTGCAGGAGGAGAGGCTTGTCTCTCTGAAAATTGGAGTTGCAATAGATCTGAAAGGAAATGAATCACTTTTGCCATGGTGGGGGATAGGAGCCCTTCCTCCCCGCTCTCCTCCCCACCACTGTCCTGGCCTTGCCTAAGTTTGGAGATAAGGTCTCTTCATTCCTGGCATGTTATGAGGCCCTAGCATGTCGCTCCTCGCTTGATGTGTTACTGGCCCTCCCTGACATCAAGTGGCCCCTCAGGGTCTGAAGTCACCCCTGCAGGTTCTGTCTAAGGGGGTTCATGGAACACGACAGGCCCTGCTTTCTCCTCTTTCATTAGCCACCCTCTCACAAGAAAAACGTTCTCCTGGCAAATGAAACCGGTCCGCACTTAGCTCGTCTAGCCTAGTCTCCCTGGAATGGCTTTCTATGTTGCCATCATCCTCTTCTTCCCTGCAGAGTGACCTGGAGGGTGGATTTTACTGAACCCATAGAGGTTCAGTTCACGGATGAAACTCTTCACGCTGTTTGTCTCGAAGATCCTGTCTGTGCCTCTGTGCTGGAGGACCTCCATCTAGAAGAGATCTGCCCTGATGACCACCGTGTCTCCCTCATTGTTCCAGTGCACAGAGGTAAATGTCACATCCTCCACAATCCTCCAGAGCTTCCTGGGGAAGGACAGCCCTAGGATGGCATCGTTTTCTTCCTCGTTGGCCACTTCTGGGTTTGGGCCCTGTGGGGGCAAATTGTCATGGAGGTCTGGATCGGGGCTCTCGGGGTTGGTCACCCTGCTTCTCCAGAGCCTCCCTTGAATCTACGTTTGAATCTAGGGAAGAATCACAGGGATCCCCTGCTGTGGGATCCCCATCAGTTGATGGGGTCAGCAGGGCTGCACGTGCCTCATGGGAAATCTGACTAGCCATGGAACCAGTCTAACTCAGGAGCATTCTCTATCCAAGCAGTGAATGCTCAGGGCAGAAGGGCCTCAGACCACTGTCGGGGTGCCCTGTAAATAATCTCTGGAGATTCTAGAATCTGTATCACAGGCCAGGCAGCCCATTAAGTAGTCAGCCCCCTTAATTGTTTCATGATGTCCCAGAGGTGACGTGGAGAGGCAGCCCTGGCCCAGTGTGGGGGAGGGGGGGGATGGAGACAGAGATGGGGTCCCCAGCTTGTCTCTTGTCTGAAAGTACAGAAAAGTATCATTCAAGTTTCCTGCAAAGGCTCCCATCTGTGGCCAGGCCCCTTGTTTCAGGGAGCCAGGCCCTGGATGGGTTGACAAACATGCCCCTGGCTCCACTCCCTCCCTACCAATGGGCAGGCCTGTGGCTGGCTTCTGCTGAAGGGCCAGGTCCTGGCAAGTCCTGGCTGGGCTACCAACAAGAGAGACCCCAGGAGTCAGATGGGCTCCTGGCAAGTGTCCCTCCCAGAAGATGGGGTCCGTAACGGGCTGTTTTGGCCTAGCCTGAGTTGGTGGCCCCACACCCCCACCCCAGCCCCCAGCCTTGCCCCTCTTCTGGCTTTGTTGTCTTCTGGCTGGTGCTGTCGGTTGCTAGGTCCTACTCAGATGGCCCCAAAGTCAGAGTCCTGTTGTCCTGCCACCACTGCCACCCAGGCTGAGCTCTCCCCAGAGTAGGGCTGCGCTCGAGGACAGTGGAGGGACCTCACATTCCACTTGACTGTTCCCCAAGCACCTGAGACACAGACTCCTCAGGATGCCCTGTAGGAGGGCCCAGCCAGGTGCTCTGCTGAGCTTGCAGCCTCCCGAGCTCTGCCCACCCCCAGATGCCATCCCACTGCAGATCACAGGCTGCTGTCTTCAGTTTCCATTTCTTCCCATAAAGACTGCTCTCATGACCCTAGAGTCCTCACTTTGGCAACACCTGTGTGTGTGCTTTTCTTATCCCCCGCCCAGAGCCTCGAATTCAGGCTCCCTGGAGGCTGCCTCAAAATTACTGTTTACTTTTGTCAATGGGTTGGTTGGGCTTCTGCTACCCCTGATCCTGGCCTCCCGTGTCCAACTTGGGTGTCCGTGGATACCTGCCCTTTGAAGGACTTGAGCGGGGGCTCAAGGTACAGCCTGTCCTATTGAAAACAAGCATTTCACTGGTCCTCTCCAAGGCCAGCTCTGATCCCCGCCCCTGCCCCTGTCTCCACCACCACTGTGGACCTGTTCTCCCTTACCCAGATGGCAGGTACATCGAATGATTTTGTTGGCACTGGTTAGGTGCCATTCAAGGGGCGTCCTTTACAGACACTCACTCCCAGAGACATGTCTGACTTGTTGAGCTAGATGTGACCAGAGGAAGCCCCCGTCTACCTGTATTTGAAAATGGATGAGAGCCCGGGTGTGGGAGTGGACAAAACTCCAGTGAGAGTCACCTGTTTTCACTGCACGTGGGCGACAGGGCAGTGGGTTTGGAGATGCGTGTCCTCTGACCTTGGTGGGCCACTTGTCTTCAAAATCACAGAACAGACCAGCACCTTGGAGAGGCCCGTGTGTGTGAGGACCCTATGATACTGTCCCCCTAGAGACAGTGTTCTCCCAGTTCTGCCACTCAGCAGGGTCATTTGCCCAGTGTGAGGGCCATGGCCTGGTGTCTGAAAGGGGAGAGCTAAGAGGGTGTGTAAGAGGCTCGCCCAGGGGCCTTTCAGCCTGAGGACTGGAGACCAGAATGGAGCTTGCAGGCCTCGACCTGTGCTTGCTCCCTTGCCTTTGCGCTGCTAAACAGGTTGACAAAGCATTCCTTCAGGTCGGTTCATCTGACTGGGACACGACCCTAGAGGCTGTGATCATCACTGGGGGACCCTGGTGGCTCCTCTGAAGGGGACCGAAGACCGTGGTATCTGTTGCAGCCTGGCTAGATGGCCTTTCTTGCCCCCGCTCCCCCACCTCGGGCCCCTCCTCACCCCCTGGGTCCAGAGGAAGCTGTCTTTTCTGGTCCCCCTCCTCCAGGCACCATTTGGGCCCTGGCAGTGGGTTTGTGCGGCACCAAGTAGTTTTGTCAGCTGTGGCTCAGGACACATGCATTGTGCACACACAAGCCCTCGTGACGTCAAAGGCCTGCCCTTCTCAGCCTCGCTCTACTGCCCCTGCCCTTGGCGTTCCCGCTCCGATGTCCCCAACCCAGAGGCCCTCCAGCTGCTCCCCACCCTCACTGCATCTGGTGTGAGGAGCCCCACGTGTTGGGCTGCAGGGTACGCCTGAGGGACGCGGTGCAGCTGGCAGGGCCTGGCCTTTGTTGGCACTGTGATGGTGGGGCACGAATCTCTCACACTGTTGCCTGCAGACACTCCTCCACTCTCCACTGTGGGAAGTGGCCGATTGCTTTGTGGTCCAGGCCATGTCAGAGAATATGCACTTCAATAGGATGCGGAATAGCTAATCAGCCAAACATGATGATTCATAAATAAAACTAGTTAACTTTTCCAGGTGGACCATAGTGTTATTAGCTCAGTAGTGTTCAATTCTTTGAGACTCCATGGACTGTGTAGACCACCAGTGTCCTCTGTCCTTGCAATTCTCCAGGCAAGAATACTGGAGTGGGTTGCCATGCCCTTCCCCAGGCGATCTTCCTGACCCAGGGTTCGAACCCAGGTCTCCCGCATTGCAAGCAGATTTTTATCCTTTTAGCTACCCCAGCAGCCCCTTTTCCAGTTAGAGGGCCTGTTACATTTGGTTGTTGAGGAGTGTTCCAGCAGGAAAAAGCTGCTCCAGGAAAAGCAAGAACCACTCTTTGCCTCTGTTCCAGCCTGTCTTCCATCCAAACCATTAAATTCCTTCATTGCAGCCCCAACAAAGATCAAGTTGTTGATTAATGGCCAATTACAAAAAGAGATCATTTAAAGCTCAATAACACCTTAGTTTCTGGATCCTCGGTACCAGGAAAGAGAGGGCAGTTCCATGGATTTTTAGGGGCATCACTTCAAGGGAGTGTGACCAAAGTTCTGCAGGATTCCTAGCAGATATGGGGTGGAAAACACATCCTTTGCCCCTGTGGTCAACAGCAATGTGACAAGAGCCAGGGCCCCTTCCTTTCTGCCCCAGAAAGAGATCTCTCTGGGCTTTATCCAAGATGCAAAAGGACACTTCACAGCAATGATCCATTTCAGATGTTCCCATCACCCCCAAGACACAATGCAGTCCTGAAGGGTGCCACCACCCAACCTCATCACAATCACATCTCACAGAAGGGACCCAGCTTCCCAAAGCCCCAGACCACCCTGGCTCAAGCACAAACCCTCCTGTAGCCCCACAGCCCTGCTCTGTGTTGCCTTGCTCTGTGGGACCTGGGGATGTCTCTCCAACTTCCCCGTGTGACTCTGGCTCCTAGACCATCGCTGTAGGAGTGGGGGGTGTCCTGCTTCTCCTAGTCTCCCGACTGCTAACATGGCCTGTCAGGGAGCAGAGGCTCAGCAAAAGTCTTCGGAATAAATGAGCCAGTGGGCACGGGGCTCAGACTAATTGTCTGCTATGCCCTTAAATAACCCAGACAAATCCAAATAAACAGGGATAACTTAGTTTTTGAGACTGATACCCAAAAAGGGCAGTAACGTGAATTCACTATGATCACCTTTATTATTATCTAAATCTCTCCCCATCAATATTGCTGCTAAGTAAGCTCATGTTTCCAAAACAGTTCTAATTCCAATTCCAATGTATCCCTTTCAGGGTCACAAATTAAAATGGAAGAGTGCCCAATCTCTTTTACAAAAGAGCAAAACTCTTGTACTTGAACTGGGTAACCACAAACACATTTTGATCCTCATCATTCACAAACTAGGACATTAAAGGTTATTTAGCCTTCTGTTAAACTATCAAAGTGTGGAAATTTTCTAAAGAAAACAGAGATGAATCTCCATGTCATCGTAGAGATCAGGAACCCAAAGTTGCTACACAGCAGTTCTGCCAACTGGCCCAGGCCCTCACTTCTGAGGAGGCTATCCATTCAGTCTTCAATCACAGAGGGAAGGATCACCTGGCTGCTGCTCTGACTCAGGCCCCCTTTTCCTCCTCCCTTGCCACACTGCAGACAGGGGTGGGAAGGCCCCCAAAGTACTTTGTTTGACTCTGAGCAGAAACACCATGACTTGCCACTTGCTGGTCTCTGCCTAGGCTTGCGAACCCCGCAGAAACTCACAGCAGGCAGAGTGGCTGCCCTCCCCAGGGGCAGAGGAGGCTGAGGGGGATGCAGCCTCTGCTGCCTCAAACCCCAAGAGCTACACCTCCACAGGGCCCTGGACCTCGCCTGGGTCCTGAAGGTCTTCCTTGGCCTTGCTTGGCTTACTCGGGTCACTCATCTCGACCACAAGCATGATGCCTGGGATCAAACCACAGACAGGAGTGACACAGGGGAACAGATCGGGACCATGGGCCTTGGCTGAGAAAGGTCAGACCCAGGATGGTCTGACACAGGCAACTTAAAAGTCTCCTCTTGAGGGGTCCCCTAAGTTCTCCCTCCGGGTCCTCACCTAAACTGCTTCAGAACCTAAGAATCTCCTCTCCAGTCTCTGAGGTCCTGCCCCTTACATCAAGTCTCCATTGTCCCTGAGACATTGTGCTCATGCAGCCACCAGAGTTGCCCTGGGATGACAGCAGGTTCTGGGACCCTGGGATGCCCTGTGTCCTCTCTCAAGGTCCTCATCATGAGCCCTGGCACTTCCAGGGATGCCTGGAATGGCAGGGATGGGCACAGGCACAGGAGCTGAAGGATGGGGTGGGGGCTGGGGGTGGGGGCTGGGGGTGGGGGAAGCCAAGCCCAGGACAGTGCCCGTCTATACTGGGAGAGAACCAGAGCCCGGTCACTGCACTGTGAAGCCAGGGAACCCACCCTCCCTCCTCAGTGCTTCCAAGGTTTTGGTGCCCTGTGACTTGGAACTCACCACGTGCCTCTCTCCCGCTGTCCTGCCCTCCTCCTTGCTGACCTCCCCACAGATTGCGAGTGATGGATGGGTCCTCTGGGTCACCACCCCCCTATCAGTGGACTGTGTGGAGACAGATGGAAAGAGCCAGACCTCTCTGACCCCCCCACATTCTGTGTCAGCCGGCTTGGAGGATGCTCGGCCATGTGGGGCTGAGGTCCAGCACAGGCTGTGAGCTTGGAGGCTGCTGTGTCAGGCTCCTGACCTTTGTGATTCTGTGTATCCGCAGCCTCATGAGGCCCTGGGAGCTCCGGGAGGTGAAGTTCAGCTGTCTGTCCTTCTGACAGCCTTCTGCCGGTTTCATCTTAAACGGTGTCAAGCCCCTGGAGAGGCAGTGGCGGCCTGTGCTATGTGACCACTGGCACTGTACCCTGGCCGTCCACACTCACACTGGGACTGGGTGGATGTGGCCTGAAAGGAGCTGCTGGAGCAGAGGCTGGGGATTAGCCCCGCCCAGATTCAGGCCTTGCTGCAGGACAGGGACAAGTTCGGCCTTAGAGTGATCGCGGGCAAGTGAGGCCCTGCCCTACACTGCCTGCATGCCCCCCGGTGCTGCCCTGGATCTCAGCTTGCTTTCCAAAATGATCGTTTGTTTGTGTTCGTTTGTTTTCTGTTGAACCAGTTGGTGGGGGAGGGGCTGAGATTTCTTCAGAGGGACAGTGAGGGTCCCTTGGCTGGGAGACAATGGCATGAGGTGCCTGACCACCTCCCTGGCCTCAGTCCCCATTTATGCTCTGAGCAGAGGCGGATCCAGGTCTGCACATGGCACTTTGTGTGTGTGTGTGTGTGTGTCCCCACGTGTGTCTGTGTGCCCGACAGAGACCATGAGAGTCACTAAAGCACCCAGCCTGGGTTTAATACCCACACTGCCAGCAGCCAGGCCTGAGCAAGCCCCCTGACTCCCCAGGGGTAAGGCCCCAAAGCAGCACTTCTCTGCTGGTAAATCCCTTGGGGACCTGATGTCTGCTGGTTCCCACCAGAGCCCTCCTGCTCTGTCCCTGTGGCCTGCAGTGGTCAGACTGAGAGCTGCCCGTGGCCTGGTGGGTTTGTGGAGCACCAGGCCTCTCCCTTTCATTTCGCTCCCTCACTGGCTTGGCTTCGCACCGAATTCCTTTCACCAAGGTGAGCCCATGTGAAAATGCTCATCCAGAAGACCCAGTTCACCTCAGGTTTCCTCCATGATATGGTCTTAGTCTCCAGCAGGCATGACTCTGAATCACCTTGTTCTCCTTCTGTGTCCTGTCTTTGCACATAGGTCTTGTGGAAATTGGGGACACTTTGCTGTGCCCAGAAAACCTAGATCCCGATGTGGTAGAGGAGCTGGAGGAGCTGGATGACCAAGCCCTGCTACCCAACCTTCTCCAGAAGGACCTGACTGTGCTTGCCAAGCCCCACCGGCTGCTGCAGCCCATCCCTGGGAGGGGCGGAAAGGACATCTTCCAGGTGGACATCGCCGAGCACTTGACCCCCTTTGGGCAGAAGACCTGTCCAGGTTGGGCTCTTGAGAGGAAGGTGACCAAGAGACCTGCACATGGTGACACTGTCCAGTCACCGCTGCGCCCTGTACGTGCCCGTCTAGTTCCGTCTGAATTGGCCCCACCCTTGGGTGTGCTGCCAGCTTGGTGCAGGTTGGGGGTCTGGGACACACCTCGTGTGGTGCTGCTTGGAACTCAGCGTGAGTCTCCAGGACTTTGACCTTCATGATAAGAGGGCATTGCCACTCGTGTTGGCCCTGCTGTGTCTGGGTGGTTGAGAGAAATGTGTTGTTAGGAAACCGCTTAGTGTTTTTCCCTCTCTGTTCTGGTCCAAACTCCCCGATGTTGGAACAGTGACCAGAGGGTGATGGGGAAGGCTGGGGGCTTGGCTGAGTGTCGGCAGGCAGAGATGCCCGCAGGCCCAGAAATAGGCTGCAGTTTGTCCTTGCAGGTGACCCTTGCCCTTTTCTAATGTGTCCCTTGGCTCACAAAGCATGTATGTTGGACATGGTGCCTGGCTGCCTCATGTCCAAAGACAGGCTCCTAAATATACCTGTGAGGGCAGAGCGACAAGGGCTGGTGTTCACCTTGTGGAAAGCTTGTACTTGTCTTTGGGTTTGGGGTCATGTGTTTGCAAGGCCCTTGGAGGGTGGGGTGACCCTGCTTTCTGGTCAGCCTCTTTGGGGGAGGCCCCTGGATCGACAGCTGGAGATGCTCAGCTGCTGAGCAGAAACTTGTGGCATCTTTGGGGACCCAGGAAGAGTCCCTTCTGCTTCAGGGTGCATGACTCATGGAAGGTGACACCCCCAAGGTCAGGAGCCCAGCTGAGCCATCTGCTGAGCAGCAGGCAAGACCCAGTGACCAGCCCATCCTGGGCTGGCTTCAGCACTCAGCTAGTGAGCCAAACCCTTGGCCGAGCATGTGAAATGCTGCTGCTTCCGTTGAAAAGGGACCACGTGGACCAGACTGAAGCCTGCATGGGGCGTGGGCTTCCAGCCTCATCTGGCTCACCCTGTGCCATTTGAATAGTGTGAACAGACAGAAAGAACACAGGCTGGTCATTCTCATTCAATTCTTTATTTACTCATGTGTAGTTTTGCACCTCTTTATTAGAGCCAAAAACCGATTTCTGATTACAAGAGAGTACTTTGGAGTGTCCCCAGGAACCTGAGAGGTCAGGGATGGGGCTTGTCCTTGACCTGCTCACAGAGGACCTCTGAGAGCTCTCCCTGCTCCTACTCTGCCTCAGAGGCCTCGTTTGGGGCTCTGCCGGCAAGGGCTGCCATCAGCATGGAGTAACAGGTGTTGTACAGAGCCATCACTGAATCATAATCTGGGGGGCTCTTGGGCATTTTCCCAGTACTCTTCCTCCCAGAAGTAGCTGGGCGTACAGACATGGCACTGTTGGACGTGCCCTTTCCACTGGGGCCACCCTGCTTGCTGCGGAGATGCTTTACCCTGGCCTGCCCGGCTACACCGCACATAGAGCAAATGCGAAAGAGCCCAGATGATCGTCGCCTGGGGGTTCTGCGAGCAGGTGGGGTTCCCTTCTGGACTTTCTTGCCCACCTCTTGGGTGCGCTGGTTGTGATGGAGTTGAGGAGAGTGTCTGGTTGACATCACTCGCTTCTTTCTCTTTGGGATGTTCTGCAGGAGGAGAGGTTTGTCCCTCTGAAAATTGGAGTTGCGATAGATCTGAAAGGAAATGAATCACTTTAGACAGCAAGGGGGAGAAGAAGCCTTCCTCGCCGCCCTCTTCCCCATGACCATCCTGGCTATGCCTATGTATAGAGACAAAGTCTCTTCATTCTGGCAGGTTATGAGGCCTTAGCATGTTGCTCCCTAGAGCTGCCCCGGGGCCATCCTCACTTGAGGTGTTCCTGGCGGTCCCTGACATTCAGTGGCCCCTCAGGGTCTGGAGTCACCCCTGTGGATCCTGTCTAAGGGGGGTGGTGGAACAAGACAGACCTTGTGTTCTCCTCTTTCCTTAACCACCCTCTCACGAGAACAGCATTCCCCTGGGAAATGAAACCCGTCCAGCACTCCCCAGAAGTCTAGCCTCCCCAGAAGGACTCTCTACATTACCATCATCTTCTTCCCTGCAGAGTGACACGAAGGGCGGATTTTACTGAAACCGTACAGGTTCAGTTCACGGATGAAGCCCTTGATGCTTTCTGTCTCGAAGATCTGGTCCGCACCTCTGCGCTGGAGGACCTCTGTCTGGAAGAGATCTGCCTCGATGACCACCATGTCTCCCTCATCATTCCAGCGCACAGAGGTGAAGGCCGCATCCTCCACGATCCTCCAGAGCTTCCTGGGGAAGGACAGCCCGAGGACGGCGTTGTTCTCTTCCTTGTTGGCCATTTCTGGCTTTGGGCCCTGTGGGGGCAGATTGTCATGGAGGCCTGGATCGGGGCTCTCAGGTTGGTCACCCTGTTTCTCCAACGCCTCCCCTGAATCAATAATTAGATCTGAGGAGGAATCACAGGGGTCCCCTGTTGTGGGCTCCCCATAAGTTAATGGGGCCAGCAGGGCTGTGTGTGACTCGTGGGAACTCTGACTAGCCATGGAGCCAGTCTAGCTCAGGAGCATTCTCTACCCCAGCAGTGAATGCGCAGGGCAGAAGGGGCTCAGGCCAGGGTTCGGGTGCCCCATAAATACTCTCTGGACATTCTAGAATCTGGGTCATGGGCCAGGCAGCCAATTAAGTGGCCAGCTTCCTTAACTGTTTCATGATGTCACAGAGGTGATGTGGAGAGGCAGCCCTGGCCCCGTGTAGGGGAAGGGGGTCTGTGTGCCCGATCTCTGGGGACAGAGATGGCATCCCCAGCTGGTCTCTTGTCTGAAAGTACAGAAAAGTTTGTTTCAGGGTGCTTGCAAAGGTTCCCATCTGTTGCCAGGCACCTTGTTTCAGGGGGCCAGGCCCTAGATGGGTTGACAAATGTGCCCCTGGCCCCACGCCCCTCCCTACCAATGGGCAGGCCTGTGGCTGGCTTTTGCTTAAGGGCCAGGCCTTGGCAAGTCCTGGCTTGGCTACCACTGAGAGAGATCCCAGGGGTCAGATGGGCCCCTGGGAACTGTCCCTCCCAGAAGATGGGATCCACAGCAGGCTGGTTAGCCTAGATTGTGTTGGTGGTCCCACTTCCCCACCCCACCACCCATGGCCTTGCCCCTCTTCTGGCTTTGTTGTCTTCTGGCTGGTGCTGCCGGTTGGTCTGTCCCACTCAGATGGCCCCAAAGTCAGAGTCCTGTTGTCCTGCCACCACTGCCACCCAGGCTGAGCTCTCCCCAGAGTAGGGCTGCGCTCGAGGACAGTGGAGGGACCTCACGTTCCACTTGACTGTTCCCCAAGCACCTGAGACACAGACTCCTCAGGATGCCCTGTAGGAGGGCCCAGCCAGGTGCTCTGCTGAGCTTGCAGCCTCCCGAGCTCTGCCCACCCCCAGATGCCATCCCACTGCAGATCACAGGCTGCTGTCTTCAATTTCCATTTCTTCCCATAAAGACTGCTCTCATGACCCTAGAGTCCTCACTTTGGCAACACCTGTGTGTGTGCTTTTCTTATCCCCCGCCCAGAGCCTCGAATTCAGGCTCCCTGGAGGCTGCCTCAAAATTACTGTTTACTTTTGTCAATGGGTTGGTTGGGCTTCTGCTACCCCTTTTCCTGGCCTGCCACATCCAAATTAGGTCTCTGTGGATACCTGCCCTTTGAAGGACTTGAGCGGGGGCTGAAGGTACAGCCTGTTCTGTTGAAAATAAGCACTTCACTGGTCTTCTGTGAGGCAAGCTCTGATCTTCTTTGCCCCTGCCCCTGTCCCCACCACCACTGTGGACCTGATCTCCCTTACCCAGATGGCAGGTACATAGAACGATTTTGTTGGCTCACAGGTTAGGCGCTTTTCAAGGGGCCTCCTTTACACACACTGCCAGGGACATGTCTAAATTGTTGAGCTAGATGTGACCAAAGAAGTCCCCGTCTGCCTGTATTTGCAAATAGATGAGAGTCTGGGTGTGGGACTGGACGAAACCCCAGTGAAAGTCACCTGTCTTCACCACACATGGGTAATAGGGCAGTGGGTTTGGAGATGCATGTTCTCTGACCTTTGTGGGCCACTGTTCTTCAAAATCACCATGTAGGGGACAGACCAGCACCTTGGAAGGGCCCATGTGTGAGGACCCTAGAGCAGTGTACCTAGGGACAGTGTCCCCCTAATTCTGCCACTCAGCAGGGTCTTTGCCCTGTGTGAGGGCCACAGCCTAGTGTCTGAAAGGGGAGAGCTAAGAGGGTATGGAAGAAGCTTGCCCAGGGGCCTTTCAGTCTGAGGTCTGGCGGCTAGAATGGAGCTCGCAGGCCTTGACCTCTGCTTGCTCCCTTGCCTTTGAGCTCCTAAACAGGTTGACAAAGCATTCCTTCAGGTTGGTTCATCTGACTGGGACATGACCCTGGAGGCTATGATTGTTGGTGGAGGCCCCTGGTGGCTCCTCTAAAGGGGACCAAAGACTGTGATACCTGTGGCAGCCTGACTAGGTGGCCTTTCCTGCCCCCACCCCCACCCTACTCAGGGCCCCTCCTCATCCCTGGGTCCTGAGGGAGCTGCCTTTTCTAGTCCCCCTCCTCCAGGCACCACATGGGCCCTGGCAGTGGGTTTGCATGGCACTGAGGAGTTTTCTCAGCTCTGGCTCATGACACCCGTGTTGTGCACACACAAGCCCTCATGACATCCAAGGCCTGCCTTTCTCAGCCTCATCTCCTGCCCCTGTGCTTGGCGTCCCTGCCCCGGTGTCCTCAGCTCAGAGGCCCTCCAGCTGCTCCCCTCCATTGCTGGGGCTGGGGAGACCTGGAGCTTTGGGTGTCGTGTTATCTTTCCTCTTGTATCAGAGGAGGCTCCTGTAGGGGCCTTATCCCAGTGGGCATCGGGGCCATAAGGTCAGACCCTCCCTCCCTCCCTCCTCCTCGGTGAGGAGCTGGTCAGCCTGGCTGGGGGCCAGTTGGGCAGGGGGGCCCCATGGCAGCAGCAGGGACAGGGCTCCGCCCTTAGGCGGGAGGCGCTGGGATTGGACAGAGAGGCCGGCCCCCGGCAGAGTCAGTTCTCAGCAAACCCCAGAGCAGCCCCACAGTGCTTCTGATTCTCCTCATCCCCTTCCTTCCATGGGTCTACTTTTTGTCACCTCAGAGGCATCGTGTAGCACTGAGAAGAGGAAGGTGTGAGAAGTCGGAAGGTCAGCCTGTGGCCTAGGGTGGGCGGGAAGGGCGGGGGCTCCAGAGGAATTGAAACCAGGGCTCTGAGCCCACCTCATCCCTCACTAGCACGTGGGCCTGGGAAGATCCCAAACCCCGTGGTCTCAGTTCTCCTGTGAAGCCAGCCGGTTTGAGAAGCCCATGTGTTGGGCTTCAGAATGCACCCGAGGGACGGGATGCAGCTGCCAGTGCCTGGTAGCTGTTTGCACTGTGATGGCGGGGCAGGAATCTCTCACACTGTTGCCCCCAGACACTCTTCTACTCTCCACTGTGGGATGGGGTTGGCTGATTTGTGGTCCAGGCATGTCAGAGAATATGACCCTCAATAGGATGTGGAATAGTTAATCAGCCAAACAGGATGTTTCATAAATAAAACTAAGAAACTTTTCTACTTAGACCATAGTGTTTGTTGCTCAGTTGTGTCTGACTCTTTGCAACTCCATGGACTGTAGCCTGCCAATCTCCTCTGTCCATGGAATTCTCCAGGCAAGAATACTGGAGTGGGTTGTCATGCCCTTCTCCAGGTGATCTTCCTGACCCAGGAATCGAACCCAGGTCTCCCACAATGTAAGCAGATTCTTCATCATTTGAGCTACCCGGTAAGCCCCATTTCCAGTAAGAGAACCTGTTAAATTTGGGTGTGGAGGACTGTTCCAGCAGGATCCAAGCTGCTCTAGGAAATAGAAGCAAGAACCACTCTTTGCCTCTGCCTCAGCTGGTCTTCCATCCAAACCATGATTTTCCTTCATTGCAACCCCAATGAAGGTTGACTCCTTGATTATGATGGCCAGTTACAATCAAGATAATTTAAAGCTAATTAACACCTTGGGTTCCACATCCCATGGACCAGGAAAAAGAGGGTACTTCCATGTATTTCTTGGGCACCACTTCAAGGGAGTGCGAAGGAGTTCTACAGGATTCCTAGCAGATATGGGGTATGAAATCACCTCCTTCTCCCCTGTGATCAACAGCAGTGCGACAAGAGCCAGGACCCCTTCCTTCCTGCCCAGAAAGAGATCTCTCTGGGCTTTATCCAAGATGCAAAAGGATACCTCACAGCAGTGATCCATTTCAGAATTTCCCATCACCCCAAAGACACACTGTCTGCAAGTCTGAGGGCTGCCACCACCCAGCCTCATCACAATCACGTCCCAGAGAAGGAATCCAGTTTCTCAAAGCCCCAGACTGCCCTGGCTCAGCCACTGACACTCCAGTGCTCTGCCTGAAGCCCCATCGCCCTGCCCTGTGTTGCCTTGTTCAGTGCGACTAGGGGACATCTTTCCACCTTCCTCGTGTGACTGTGGCTCCTAGACCATTGCTCTATGTATGGGGGTGTCCTGCTTCTCTAGTGTTCCCACTGCAAACATGGCCTTTCACAAAGCAGAGGCTCTGTAAAGGTCTTCGGAATACATGAGCCAGTGAGCAGGGGGCTCAATTAATTATTTGCTACTTCCTTAAAAAACCCAAGCAAACCCAAATAAACAGAGACAATTTAGTTTTTGAAAATGACGTACAAGAAGGACAGAAGCATGAATTCACTACGATTACTTTTATCATCTAATTCTTCCCCATCAATATTACTACTAAGTAAGCTCACGTTTCCAAAACAGTTCTAATTCCAATTCTATTGCATCCTGTTCAGGACCACAAAACACAATGGAAGAGTTTCCAATCTCTTTTACAAAACAACAAAACTCTTGTTCTTGAACTGGGTAAGTACAAACACACTGTGATCAACATCACTCACAAAGCTAAGACACTGAAGTTTATTTAGCCTTCTGTGAAAACAATGAAAGCTTTAAAATTTTCTAAAGCAAACAGATGAATCTCCATGTCATCGTTGAGAACAGGAGCCCAAAGATGCTACACACTGGTTTCCCCAACTGGTCCGGGCTCTCATTTCTGAGAAGGCTGACCGCTCCCTCTTTAATGACAGAGGGAAGGATCAGACTGGCTGCTGCTCTGGCTCAGGCTGCCGAGTCCTCCTGCCTCGCAGCCTCTGCAGACAACTATGGGAAGGCCCTCAAAACCCTTTGTTTGACTCTGAGCAGAAACGCCATGACTTGCCACTTGCTGGTCTCCACATAAACCCGGGGACCCCACAGGAATTCATAGTGGGCAGGGTGACTGTCAGGCACCTGCAGGTACTCCAGGTACCCCTTCTGCACCCACACTTGGGTCAGCAGCTCCCTGGGCTCCCCAAAGACACAGTGCTCACTCCCAAAACACAGCCCTATCCTGCTGAGTGCTCCCCAGACTGCCTCCTCAGGGGCCCGGTCTCCATTCCGCATGATCAGGATGAGGAAGCCAGCCTTGGGGAGGCCCTGCCCACCTCTCTACATCGCATTGCAGTTGAGGCCCAGGGTGGGGACCATGATGTAGATGTGCTCCATGGGGTCTACCTCCTTCACCTCCACACCAAAGACCAGCTGCAGGCACTCTGAGACGGCTGAAAACCACCGGGAAGTGCTCCTGGTTATCCCTGATGACCTTCTTCAGCATTTCTGCCTGGGAGGTCAAATCCTTGGCTCAATACTTGAGGAACAGGAACTTTACCAGGTTCCTGCCCCCATTGCATTAAAAGCTTTCTGGGGCAAGGCCTCCACAAGGGTGGAGCAGGAGACTGTGGGGACAAGGCTGAGGGGGATAAAGCCTCTCCTGCCTCAGCCCCCAAAAGCTGTGCCTCTACCAGGCCTTGGGCCTCACCTGGGTCCTGAAGGTCTTCCTCGGGCTTGCTCAGCTCACTCATCTCGACCACGAGTGCGATGCCTGGGATGAAACCACAGACAGAAGTAAGGCAGGGGAACAGACAGGGACCACAGGCCTGGCTGTGGGAGAGAGGGGCTGTGAATGGCCTTGATTGAGAACTGCACCCTGGGTGGTCTGACACAGGCCACTTACAGGTCTCCCTTTAAGGGGTACTCTCAGACCTCACAGGGGTGTGCCTCCAGGGCGGTCAGTCCCCTGGCTACCTGAAGGAAGAAGTGAGGTGGCTCCTCGGGGTGCAGTAAGCACAGCCTGAGATTTCCGGGGCTGACTAGGTGGGGGTATTAGGCCCTCGTGGGGTCCCCTCTGTTCTGGGATGGGGAGCCCCTGGTGTACACTTAGGGCACACTCCTCACCTTGACTCCTGGTACTGCCTGGACCTCCTCTGCTCTCTGACCTTAGGACGTGGGCCTCAGACCTCTGCCTTCGCCTCCTGGTTCCTGGAGCTCCTGTGAGAGAAATGGAGGGGGCACTTTGGGGGTATCTCATGAATTTCTCAGCCGAGGCCGCTCACAGCCCCTCTCACCCTGAGGCCGGTGGTCCCCATCTGTACCCCTGCCTCGCTTCTGTGTCTTGTTCAACCCCAGGAATCATGCTTGTGGTCAAGAAGAGTAAGCTGAGCAAGCCTGAGGAAGACCTTCAGGACCCAGGCGAGCCTCAGGACTGGGTGGAGGCGCAGCTCTTGGGGGCTGAGCAGGGGTAGGCCCCATCTGACTTGGCCTCCTACCCCCCGGCATCCTCCTCCTCCCCTGGGGAGGAGCTTGCCCCAGATAGCTCTGAATGAGATGATTGCTAACCTGATGAAGTTCCTGCTCCTCAAGTATTGAGCCAAGAAGCTGACCTCCCAGGCAGAAATGCTGAAGAAGGTCATCAGGGATAACCAGGAGCATTTCCCAGTGGTCTTCAGCCAAGTCTCAGAGTGCCTGCAGCTGGTCTTTGGCGTGGAGGTGAAGGAGGTAGACCCCAGGGAGCACATTTACTTCATGGTCTCCACCCTGGGCCTCAGCTGCGATGCGATGCTGAGCGGTGGGTAGGGCCTGCCCAAGGCCGGCCTCCTGGTGCTGGTCCTCAGCCTGAATATGCAGAATGGAGACTGGGCCCCTGAGGAAGCATTCTGGGGAGCACTCAGCAGGTTAGGGCTGTGTGTTGGGATTGAGCACTGCGTCTTTGGGGAGCCCAGGGAGCTGCTGACCCAAGTGTGGGTGCAGGAGGGGTACCTGGAGTACCAGCAGGTGCCTGACAGCCACCCTGCCCACTATGAGTTCCTGTGGGGCCCCTGGGCCTATGCATAGACCAGCAAGTGGCAAGTCATGGCGTTTCTGCTCAGGGTCAACCAAAGGGCTTTTAGGTCCTTCCAACTCCCTTCCGCAGAGGCTGCGAGGCAGGAGGACTCGGCAGTCTGAGCCAGAGCAGCAGCCAGTCTGATCCTTCCCTCTGTGATTGAAGAGGTATCACTCAGCTTCTCCGAAATGAGGGCCTCGCCAGTTTGGGGAACAGGTGTGTAGCAGTTTTGGGTTCCTGTTCTCTACAATGACATGGAGATTCATCTCTGTTTTCTTTAGAAAATTTTCAAACTTTAATTTCATAGAAGGGTAAATACACTTCAGTGTCTTAGCTTTGTGAATGATGTTGATCCCAGTGTGTTTATGGTTACCCAGTTCACAAACAAGAGTTTTGCTGTTTTTTAAAAGTGATTGGGAACACTTCCATTGTGTTTTGTGGTCCTGAATAGGATGCAATGGAATAGGAATTAGAATTGTTTTGAAAATGCAAACTTATTTAGAAATAATATTGAATGGAGAAGAATTATATAATAAAAGTAATCGTAGTGAATTCATGCTTCTGTCCTTCTTGTCTGTCATTTGCAGTAACTAAATTATCTCTGTTTATTGAATTTTACTGGGTTATTAAAGAAAGTATCAGACAATCTGAGCCCCCTGCTCACTAGCTCATTTATTCCAAAGACCTTTATGGAGCCTCTGCTCCATGAAAGGCTGTGTTAGCAGTGGGGACACTAGGAGAAACAGGACACCCCCACACTTAGAGTGATGATCTAGAAGCCGCAGTCACATAAGTTTTGTCTTGGGGGTGAGGAGAATCTCTGAAATGGATAATTGCTGTGAGGTGTCCTTTTGCTTCTTGAATAAACCCCAGGGAGTTCTCTTTCTGGGGCAGACAGGCAGGGGTCCTGGCTCTTGTTGCATAGCTGTTGACCACAGGGATGAAATAGGTGTTTTCTACCCACCATCTGCTAGGAATCCTAGAGAAATGTGAATCCTGCTCTTTTATATATGGCCCAGTATTCCCTGTGCTAGCCCTCCTCTCTCTGCCCTGGGAAGCTGATTACCAAGTACATTGAAATGACAGTTTATTTGGTCATATAGACTTTATTATTTTCACTTGTGAGCATGGTCTAGATTTCATTTGGATGAAATGAGTTGAAGAGAAGCTGCAAAAGTGGAAAGGACCTGCTGTGTGACCAGAATCCTGGGATCTTTGAGTGAGCTGTGCCCAGCTGGGAAAGACACTGCTCCCCACCCCCAAACCTTCACAAACACCCAAATTGAATAATATATCCCCCGGGAGGAAAACACACAGAACAGCAATTTTGAGTGGTTTTCTATTCTGTTTCCTATTGAGCTGCCAATTCTCTGAGGTGTCCTAAAAAGAAAACAATTTCCAGAGGAGAGAGGGACAGAGTCTGAGATGTGAATAACAGAAGAAATAAGTAGTAGCCAGTAAAGATGCAATATCCACCAGCATCCCTGGGTTCAGGCAGGTTCAGAAGTGTGGAGGCAGCAGAGACACAGGTTAAGGCTGTGCCTGGCATTAAAAGGCAGGAGCGACTTCCAGGCCTAAGGAGGTGGTGAGGTCACTGCAGTGGGCGTGTGGATGGGTGCAGGGGGCTGAAGGGGCAGCTCTCCATGCTGAGTGCCAGAGAACAAGGGGAACAGGAGATGTCATTCTGGTCACATATATGGCAGCTGCCAGATAGTCAGTGAACACTTGGAAAAGGTGGAGAATTTCAAGACCCATGTGAACTGCTCAGACTCTCCTCCCCCCAAAAAAGGAGAGTTTTAACTGCTGCTCTTTGCGGAGCATCTGCTAGGCAGTGTGGAATTGGAGAGATGTCAGGTGTTCAGGCACCTCTTGTCTTCCTCTCTCCCTGCACACATGGGGACACGACCCTGCCAGGCCTCTTCACTTAGGAAGGGACATATGGTGACCCGGGTCCAGTGAATTTTTAGCAGAAGCTTTTTTGTCAACGACCATTTGTTCTGAAGGGACACGGGCACCTGGGGGTTAATCCTCAAGTCAGGACAACACACAGACACAGACCACTCCGAGTGTGGTTTATCTTCCAGAGACTAAATCCCTCACCTCTGACCCTTGAGAGAGGCTGCCCCACAGGGAACTGGCTGCAGGAAATCCACCCACCCCCACCAAAGACCTACAGCCCGCCCCCACCCCCCACGAGCTGCACTGTTGGCCCCCTCTGGGCTGTGCTCAGTCTCCATCAGGAGGGCAGTAGCCAGCTGCCAAGGGCCCCTGTTGGGATTGGGGGCATCCTCCTCGTGGGGCCCAGCCCTGAGGCCCCCCACCCCTGCTGCCCACAGCGCCCCCTCTCTCCCAGAACCTGGCCTTGGGTTTTGTCCTGCCTGCCCCCCGACTGAGAGTGGCTTAGGCTCTGGTCCTGATGACCTCATGTGTGTATCTTTATCTGGAAGTCCCAGAGCAGCATCCCCTTCAACGGTGCTTCAGGTGGAGCCGGCAGGACTTGATGCAGCCTGTGGGTGAGTCTCCTGGTGGTGGGTCAGTAGTAATCATTGCCATGGAAGTGTGGGGCACATCTCTATGATCCCAAGGTGTATCAAACCATTCCCTGTGGAATCCCACATGTTGGAGTAAACCCAGGGTCTTGTGAATGTGACTGTGAGGTCCTGGCTTTTGAGCCTGAGTGTAAGAGGCAGAGGGGTGTCTGGTCAGCCACCTGCACAGCCAGCTAGGACTTCGGTGTCCCCATTCTGGCTGTTTGAGCAGAGGACAGGCTCTAGCAGTTGGCAGGGTTGGTCCCCAGGACACTCTCTCAGGCACCAGAGGCCCCAGACTCCAATGAGGGTTAGGAAAGGAGCCAGGCAGGAGAGGACTCTGGGATCCCAGGCTGCAAAGAGGGTCAGCTGCCCCAGAGACATGGAAGCAGCAAGCCCCTGGAGATCCCATCAGACCTGCCCGGGGCTGGCCGGGAGAGGGAGGGGGGAGCAGATGCCGCTGCAGGTGAACTGCCACCCTGGCCTCCATGAGGACGTCTGTGCTCTGGAGCCAAGGCTGGGAACACAGCCCCGGGGGCCACTCCAGGAAGGATACATGACAGCTCTCATAACAGGTACTCCTCATGCCCCTCAATGGATATGACTGTTAGGTGTGGTTGGGTTCTTGCTCTGGGTACATAAGAACCCCAGGCCTTTGGCTGCTAGGAGGTCCAAACTGCCCCCCGTCCCCACTGACTTATCTGGAGGTCATTTCCAGGATCCAGCATCTTCTGCAACAGCCTCTGTGTGGACACACACCACCCTGTTCCCAAGCTGATCTTGCCCAGGGCATCACCGATTGGACAGGCGACTCCCCTGGCTTAAGGATTCTTGGTGAATGTTCTGCTCCTCTGAGAAGTCCCTGTGTTTCCTCATGGCTTCTTTGGAGGCTCAGTGTTAAAGAATCCGCCTGCAATGTGGGAGATGTAAGTTCGATCCCTGGGTGGGGAGATACCCTGGAGGAAGAAATGGCAGCTCACTCCAGTATTCTTGCCTGGGAAATCCCATGGACAGAGGAGCCCCGGGGGGCTACATTCATGGGGTCGCAAAGAGATGGACATGACTGAGAGACTGAACACTCACACGTACACACAGCTAAAGGTTTGCTCTGGACCCTTGTATCCTTGACAACAATCTGAGTCCTACCTGGATCTTGACAGACTTCTTCTGTGGCAAATAACACTGGCAGATGTCTTAAAGCAGCTTTTGAGCAAGTACAGGGTTCCAGGTCTATACCTGGCCTCAATTAGGGGCTCTTCCTGTAGACCACAGCCCCAGGGGGCTCTCCCAGGAAAAGCAGGTATTCTTTGTGTCTATTCATGAAATGAACTGACTGATAGGTGACATTACTAGCCCAGAGGAAGTCCAGTAAGCATGGCAATAGCAGCCACGACATATCAAGAGCAACCCAGGGCATTCTAGGGTGGGGCATTTCCCGGGGGCACCATCCTCCCCAGTAGACTCTGCGTAAGCACAAACCACCCAGGCACCCAGGTCATCCTCACCAAGGCGGGGCCAAGCACAAGGAGCTCCCTGCCCATCAGAGGGATGCTCTCACATTCTCTAAGCACCCTGAGCCTGCCCCTTTAGGTGCTGGTGGGAGCTGTCTTAGCTGCGGTTCTTTTCCAGAGAAGTCCCCATCCCCCAGCCACAGCTGATGCCTGCTCTGACCTCTAGCCTCCATGGCAAAGGACTGACCTCCTGTCTGGCTCTCACCTACCCTCCTCTGTGGCAAATATCACTGGCTGCTGCTTTAGGGACCTTCGTGAGCAAGGAAGGAATCCCAGGTCTTTGCTTGTCCTGGGTCCCTGAGCTAGGCCTGGGTACAGGGATAGGGCTGGGATGGTGGTGGGATGCAGGATGTGAAGCCAAGGGATACTCATAGGATCACAGCTGGGTGGAAAGCCACGTGTGCTCAAGCATCCAGAAGGAGGGGCATCCAAAAGACCCACATTCTCAGACACTCACTCTGCTTTGGATGAGAGTCCACCAGCCCTGCAATCACTGTCCTTTAAAGGACAGGCTTCCCCTTGCCTGACATTCAGTCTGCCCAGGGCAGTGAGCCTGCAGGAGAATGTGGAACCCTGCAGCAGCTGGGAGAGAAGGGAGGAGAGTGGGCATGGAATGAGAGAGCAGGACTGTAGCCTGAACATAAGAGCAGCCTTCAGTGGGCTGTGCCTCCAACCCTCCTTGTCCAGGGGCCTTCTCCATCCTCACACTCTCTGCTAGATCCCACCCCTCATCCAGTGTCTCATCTTCATTCCAGGGGAGATGGTGTCTTGAGGGTTTAGGAGAGTCGCTGTGGGCAGGGTCCAATATCAGGCTGTCTATAGAATGGAGACTGTAACAGTACAACTTCTGAGCCTTGATATGAGATTATATTAGGTTCCTAGAGCTGCCCAACAAGGTACCACAAATTGGTGGGTGGGGGCAGGGGGGAGTGTTGTGACTTCTCTCTCTTTCCTCAAGGTTCAAGTGATTTTCTGAAAATCACAGTGCTGGTAGGGCCATGCTCCCTCTGATGGCTCTGGAGGAGGATTTTTCTTGTTTCTTCCATCTTGTGATGTCTCCAAGTGTTCCCTGATTTATGGCTGGATTACTCCAGGCTCTGCTTTCATGCTCTCATGGCTGTCTCCCCTTTGGACATGCCTACGTTCAATTTGCCCTCTTCCTATAAAGATAACAATCCTATGGGATAGAGTTCAGTTCAGTTCAGTCGCTCAGTCATGTCTGACTCTTTGTGACCCCATGGATTGCAGCACACCAGGCCTCCCTGTCCATCACCAACTTCCAGAGTTTACTCAAACTCATGTCCATTGAGTTGGTGATGCCATCCAGCCATCTCATCCCCTATCGTCCCCTTCTCCTCCTGCCTTCAATCTTTCCCAGAATCAGGGTCTTTTCAAATGAGTTAGTTCTCTGCATCAGGTGGCCAAAATATTGGAGTTTCAGCTTCAACATCAGTCCTTCTAATAAATATTCAGGACTGATTTCCTTTAAGATTGACTGGTTGGATCTCCTTGCAGTCCAAGTCTTCTCCAACACCACAGTTCAAAAGCATCAGTTCTTCAGTGCTCAGCTTTCTTTATAGTCCAGCTCTCACATCCATACATGACTGCTGGAAAAATCATAGTCTTGACTAGATGGACCTTTGTTGGCAACGTAATGTCTCTGCTTTTTAATACATTGTCTTAGTTGCTCATAACTTTTATTTCCAAGGAGTAAGTGTCTTTTAATTTCATGGCTGCAGTCACCATTTGCAGTGATATTGGAGCCCCCCAAAATAAAGTCTGCCACTGTTTCCATTGTTTCCCCATCTATTTGCCATGAAGTGATGGGACCAGATGACATGATCTTAGTTTTCTGAATGTTGAGCTTTAAGCCAACCTTTTCACTTTCATCAAGAGGCTCTTTTCTTCTTCACTTTCTGCCATAAGGGTGGTGTCATCTGCACATCTGAGGTTATTGATATTTCTCCCGGCAATCTTGATTCCAGCTTGTGCTTCATCCAGCCCAGCATTTCTCATGATGTACTCTGCATAGAAGTTAAATAAGCAGGGTGACAATATACAGCCTTGACATACTCCTTTCCCTATTTGGAACCAGTCTGTTGTTCCATGTCCAGTTCTAACTGTTGCTTCCTGAGTTGCATACAGATTTCTTAAGAGACAGGTCAGGTGGTCTAATATTCCTATCTCTTTCAGAATTTTCCACAGTTTGTTGTGATCCATGTAGTCAAAGGCTTTGGCATAGTCAAAAAAGCAGAAATAGATTTTTTTCTGGAACTTTCTTGCTTTTTTGATGATCCAGCAGATGTTGGCAATTTGATCTCTGGTTCCTCTGCCTTTTCCAAATCCAGCTTGAACATCTAGAAGTTCACAGTTCACATACTGTTTTAGCCTGGCTTGGAGAATTTTGAGTGTTACTTTACTAGTGTGTGAGATGAGTGCAATTGTGCAGTAGTTTCAGCATTCTTTGGCATTGCCTTTCTTTGGGATTGGAATGAAAACTATGGGATTATACCCAGTCTAACGACCTCATCTTAATGTGACTATATCTGCAGGCCCTATTTTCCCCTTCAGTTCCCCTGTCAGCTATGGGGATGAAGATTTCAGTATACCTTTTGGGGATATAATTCAAACCCTAACAAATATGATACAAGGGGTTACCTGCATATGAAGTGGCTGACCCAGAGTAGCTGCTCAGTGACAAGGGGCTATTGTTACTGAGTATCTGAGATGTACCTTCCCCCCCATTTTAATATTCCCACATCCATGTATGTCTTAGGATCCACTTGTACATTGCTTGATGCATATTTTTCTCTTTCCAGTTAAAAGTTATCAAACGGATGGCCTATCTCATGTCTGTGCAAACATGGTGTAACTTGTTCTATAACAAGACTCAAAAAGCCTCAGCATGTCCATGCCCTGGGAGAATGAGAGGACAGCTGCCCACAGATAATGCCTGTAACTACTGGAAACTTAGGAAGCAGAGATCGTGGTTCTGACAGAGGTGGGGGACCCAGGGTGAGATCTAGGGTGCGGGGGAACTGCTTGCTAGCATGGCTCTTGTGTAGGTTGGACTCCCAAATTCATTTCCTGAGCACCTATGATCTAAGGGGCTGCAGGGAGGCTGAGCTGTCAGGACACAGAGTTTGGGGAGAGCACCACCCCCTTATAATGCAGAGAGGTCAGAGCAGGGTGGAGTGCTGTGCGTGGGGCTGGAGAAAACATTTTAGGAGGTGGCAGGATCCCACTGTAGATGGGAGACTGTGACAGAGCAATCTATCCATCTGACAAATGTCTACAGCTGCTTGACTGTTCCGAGTGGTGCTTCTCAGAGGCCCAGAAGCCTCCTTCCCTACCTGGGATGTTTTCCTGGAGCCTCTGGTGGAAAGAGAGGTCCACAGCAGAAGCCACAGGGACATCCTGGTGGCTCTAGAGGCCCAGACACAGCCTCCCTACTTGACCTTCCAATAGGAAACGGCCCCTGCTTGCTTTAGTGGGTAGCTTGCTTCAGGAGAGGTGTTCATCCACTGGTTCCCAGGGACAAGTGACAAGACGGCCAGAGGGGCCTGGACACACCCCTCCCTCTTGTCCCAGCAGTGGCCATATGCTAATCCTAAGGGTCTCCTCCCAGCAAGGGGTGGCCCTTCTGAGCTCTGAAGGAAGATGTAGTGGGTGGGGGGGAAGTTCAAGCGGAATGGAAGCCCCTCCCTGAGCTCCTCAAGCCCCCAAACCCAGCCTCTACCAAGGAGCTCTCAGGGCACAAAAGACTAGGCACTTATGGAGTCTAGCTAAAGGAGCCAGAAACAAAGGGCCCTCTCTGGAAGTGGGCGTGGGCGTGGGGGGGTGCATCATATAAGTGAAGTCTTGGGGACTCCAGGGATTTTCTCATTGGTGGCATTCAGGATGTGCCCTTGCAGGAACTCAAGAGTGCAGAATTTCAGGTCGAGAGGGCCAGCACAGTAATGCAATTCACGCCCCAACCACTCAAGCCAAAGAAGCTGAAGTCAACAGTTCTATGAAGACTTACAAGACCTTCCAGAACTAACACCAAAAAAAGATGTCCTTTTCATCATAGGGAATTGGGATGCAAAAGTAGGAAGTCAAGAGATGCCTGGAGTAACAGGCAAGTGTGGCCTTGGAGTACAAAATTAAGCAGGACAAAGGTGAACAGAGCTTTGTCAGGAGAAAGCACTTGTCATAGCGGACACCCTTTCAACAACACAAGAGATGATTCTACACCTGAACATAACCAGATGATCAATATCTAAATCAGATTGATTATATTATTTGCAGCTGAAGATCGAGCAGCTCTATACAGTCAGCAAAAGCAAAACATGGAGCTGACTGTGGCTCAGATCATGAACTCCTTATTGCAAACTTCAGACTTAAATTGAAGAAAGTAGGCAAAACCAATAGGCCATTCAGGTATGACCTAAATCAAATCCCTTATGATCATACAGTTAAGGTGACAAATAGATTCAAGTGACTAGGTCTGGTAGACAGAATGCCTGAAGAACTATTGACAAAGGTTTGCATCATTGTACAGGAGGTGATGACTAAAATAATCCCAAAGAAAAAGAAATGTAAGAAGGCAGAATGGTTGTTTGAGGAGGCTTTACAAATAGCTGAGAAAAGAAGACGAGTGAAAGGCAGAGGAGAAAGGGAAAGATGTACCCAACTGAATGCAGAGTTCTCAAGAGTAGCAAGAAGAGATAAGAAAGCCTTCTAAGTGAACAGTGCAAAGAAATAGAGGGAAAGAGTAGAATGGGAAAGACTAGAGATCTCTTCAAGAAAACTGGAGTTATCAAGGGACAATTTCATGCAAAGATGGGCACAACACAGGACAGAAACAGTATGGACCTAACAGAAACAAAAGAGATTAAGAAGAGGTGGCAAGAATACACAGAAGACCTGCACAAAAAAGGTCTTAATGACCCGGATAACCATGATGGTGTGACCCACTCAGCTGGAGAAAGACATCTGGAATGTGAAGTCAAGTGGACCTTAGGAAGCATTACCATGGACAAAGCTAGTAAGGGTGATGGAATTCCAGTTGTTGTTCAGTTGAACAGTCATATCCAACTCTTTGCCACCCCATGGACTGCAGCATGACAGGCTTCCCTGTCCTTCACTATCACCTGGAGCTTGCTCAAACTCATGTCCATTGAGTCAGTGATGCCAACCAACCATCTCCTCTGTCATCCCCTTCTCCTCCTGCCTTCAGTCTTGCCAAGCATCAGGGTCTTTTCCAATGAGTCAGCTCTTCGCATCAGGTGGCCAAAGTATTGGAGCTTCAGACTCAGTATCAGTCTTTACAATGAAAATTCAGGACTGCTCTACCAGCAGCTTCCGACGGCAGGATGCCTCACAGAAAGTTCTCCGCTCCCAGGCACGGGTCCCTGGGCTTCCTGCCTCGGAAGCGCAGCAGCCGGCACCGCGGGAAGGTGAAGAGCTTCCCCAAGGATGACTCTTCCAAGCCCGTGCACCTCACCGCCTTCCTCGGCTACAAGGCTGGCATGACCCACATTGTGAGGGAGGTCGATAGGCCAGGGTCCAAGGTGAACAAGAAGGAAGTTGTGGAGGCTGTGACCATCGTGGAGACTCCGCCCATGGTGATTGTGGGCATCGTGGGCTACGTGGAAACACCCCGAGGCCTCCGGACCTTTAAGACCATCTTTGCTGAGCATATCAGCGACGAGTGCAAAAGGCGCTTCTACAAGAAATGGCATAAATCTAAGAAGAAGGCCTTCACCAAATACTGCAAGAAGTGGCAGGACGTAGATGGCAAGAAGCAACTGGAGAGGGACTTCAGCAGCATGAAGAAGTATTGTCAGGTCATCCGTGTCATTGCCCACACCCAGATGCGCCTGCTTCCTCTGCGCCAGAAGAAGGCCCACCTCATGGAGATCCAGGTGAACGGAGGCACTGTGGCTGAGAAACTGGACTGGGCCCGCGAGAGGCTTGAGCAGCAGGTCCCTGTCAACCAAGTATTTGGCCAGGATGAGATGATTGATGTCATTGGGGTGACCAAGGGCAAAGGCTACAAAGGGGTCACCAGCCGTTGGCACACCAAGAAGCTACCCCGTAAGACCCACCGAGGGCTGCGCAAGGTTGCCTGTATTGGGGCTTGGCATCCCGCCCGGGGGGCCTTCTCTGTGGCTCGGGCTGGGCAAAAAGGCTACCATCACCGCACTGAGATCAACAAGAAGATCTACAAGATTGGTCAGGGCTACCTCATCAAGGACGGCAAACTGATCAAGAACAATGCCTCTACTGATTACGATCTGTCTGACAAGAGCATCAACCCTCTGGGCGGCTTTGTCCACTACGGTGAGGTGACCAATGACTTCGTCATGCTCAAAGGCTGTGTGGTGGGAACCAAGAAGCGAGTGCTCACTCTGCGCAAGTCCTTGCTGGTGCAGACCAAACGCCGGGCCCTGGAGAAGATTGACCTCAAATTTATTGACACCACTTCCAAATTTGGTCACGGTCGCTTCCAGACTGTGGAGGAGAAGAAAGCCTTTATGGGACCACTTAAGAAGGACCGAATTGCCAAGGAAGAAGGGGCCTAATAGAACAGATTGTACAGCTGGTAGAATCTCAATAAAATTATTTTCCAGTGGAAAAAAAAAAAAAAAAAAAGAAAATTCAGGACTGATTTCCTTTAGGATTGACTGGTTTGATCTCCTTACAGTTCCAGGGACTTTCAAGAGTCTTATCCAACCCACAGTTCAAAAGCATCATTTTTTTGCCATTCAGCCTTCTTTATGGTTCAACTCTCACATCCATACATGACTACTGGAAAAATCATAGATTTGACTATACGGATCTTTGTTGGCAAAGCAATGTCTCTGCTTTTTTAATATGCTATCTAGATTTGTCATAGCTTTTCTTCAAAGGAACAAGTGTCTTTTAATTTCATGGCTGCAGTCACCATCTGCCCCCCAAAATAAAGTATGTCACTGTTTCCATTGTTTTCCCATCTATTTGCCATGAAGTTATGGGACCGGATGTCATGATCTTAGTTTTCTGTTGAGTTCTAAGCCAGCTTTTTCACTCTCCTCTTTCACCTTCATCAAGAGGCTCTTTAGTTCCTCTTCACCTTTTGCCATAAGCATGGTGTCATCTGCATATCTGAGGTTATTGATATTTCTCCCAGCAATATTGATTCCAGCTTGTGATTCATCCAGCCTGGCATTTCCCATGATGTACTCTGCACATAAGTTAAATAAGCAGAATGACAATATATAGCCTTGAATCACTCCTTTCCCAATTTGGAACCAGTCCATTGTTCCAAATTCAGATCTAACTGTTCTTGACCTGCTTACAGGTTTCTCAGGAGGTCTAATCTAAGGTGGTCTGGTATTCCCATCTCTTTAAGAATTTTACACAGTTTGTTGTGATCCACACAGTCAAAGTCTTTAGCATAGTCAATGGAGCAGAAGTACATATTTTTCTGGAATTCTCTTGCTTTTCCAATGATCCAACGGATGTTGGTAGTTTGATCTCTGGTTCCTCTGCCTTTTCTAAATCCAGCTTGTACATCTGGAATTTCTCAGTTCACGTACTGTTGAAGCCTAGCTTAGAGAATTAGAGAATTCTGAACATTACTTTGCTGGTAGGTGAAATGAGTGCAATCGTGTGGTAGAGTGAACACGCTTTGCTATTGCCCTTCTTTGGGATTGGAATAAAAACTGATCTTTTCCAATCCTGTGGCCACTGATGAGTTTTACAAATTTACTGGCATATTGAGTGCAGCACTTTTAGAGCATTATCTTTTAGGATTTAAAGTAGCTCAGCTGGAATCCCATCACATCCACTAGCTTTGTCTGTAGTGATTCTCCCTAAAGCCCACTTGACTTTGCACTTCAGGATATCTGGCTCTAAGTGAGTGATCACACCATAGTGATTATCTGGGTCATTAAGATCTTTTTTGTATAGATCTTCTGTGTATTCTTGCCACCTCTTCTTGATTTCTTCTGCTTCTGTTAGGTCCATACTGTTTCTGTCCTTTATTGTGCCTGAATTTGCATGAAAAATCTCTAATTTTCTTGAAGAGATCTCTTATTTTTCCCATTCCAGCTGAGCCATTTCAACTCCAAAAAGATGATGCTGTGAATGTGCTGGACTCAATATGGCAGCCAATTGGGAAAACTCAGCAGTGACCACAAGACTGGAAAAGATCAGTTTTCATTCCAATCCCAAAGAAGGGTAATGTCAAAGCATGTTCAAACTACCGCACAATTGCACTCATTTCACATGCTAGCAAAGTAATGCTCAAAATCCTTCAAGCTAGGTTTCAACAGTACGTGAAGCAAGAACTTCCAGATGTTCAAGATGGACTGAGGAAAGGCAGAGAAATGAGAGATCAAATTGCCAACATCTGTTGGATTACGGAGAAAGCAAGAGAATTCCAGAAAAATATGTACTTCTGCTTCATTGACTACACTAAAGACTTTGACTGTGTGGATCACAACAAACTGTGGAAAATTCTTAAAGAGATGGGAATACCAGACCACCTTACCTGCCTCCTGAGAAACCTGTATGCAGGTCAAGAAGCAATAGTTAGAACCGAACATGAAACAATGGACTGGTTCCAAATTGGGAAAGGAGTACGTGAAGGCTGTGCATTGTCACTCTACTACTTATTTAACTTATATGCAGAGTACATCATGGGAAATGTCAGGCTGGATGAAGCACAAACTGGAATCAAGATTTCTGGGAGAAATAACCACCTCAGATAAGCAGATGATACCACTCTAATAGCAGAAAATGAAGAGGAACTAAAGAGCCTCTTGATGAAGGTAAAGAGGAGAGTGAAAAAGCTGGCTTAAAACTCAACAGAAAACTAAGATCATAGCATCTTTTCCTATCACTTCATGGCAAATAGATGGGGAAACCATGAAAACAGTGACAGACTTTATTTTTCTGGGTTCCAAAATCACTGCAAATGGTGACCTCAGGCATGAAATTAAGACACTTGCTCCTTCAAAGAAAAGCTGTGACAAACCTGGACAGCATATTAAAAAGCAGAGCCCTCACTTTGCCTAAAAAGGTCTGTCTAGTCAAATCTGTGATTTTTCCAGTACTCATATACGGATGTGAGAGTTGGACGATATAGAAGGCTGAATGCCAAAAAATTGATGCTTTTGAACTGTGATGCTGGAGAAGACTCTTGAGAGTCGCCTGGAGAGCAAGGAGATCAAACCAGTCAATCCTAAAGGAAATCAATCCTGAATATTCCTTGGAAGGACTGATGCTGAAGCTCCAATACTTTGGCCACCTTATGCAAAGGGCCAACTCATTGGAAAAGACCCTGATGCTGGGAAAGATTGAGGGCAGGAGGAGAAGAGGGTGGTAGAGGATGAGATGGTTTGATGGCATCACCAACTCAATGGATATTAATTTGAGCAAACTCTGGGACATAATGAAGGACAGGAAAGTCTGGCGTGCTGCAGTCCATGGGTCACAAAGAGTCAGACACAACTGGAGGACTGAACAACAACAACAAGGGCCAGCCTGGCTGAAGAAGCTGTCAAGCAGGTCCCCCAGGAACCCTGGGGCAGGCCCTGTCCCCCAGCCGGCCTGGCATTGGCTCCTAGCTGTCCCTCTCTCCACTGGAGGGACAGTGACACTGGTCTGAGTCCTCTGTGTCCCCTTCATTCTGTTGCTGTGGTGGCCTGGGGGAGCAGCCCTGGTGGCACGGACAGCTGGGCCACAACTATTTTGTTCCCTGACCCAGGTCTTCCATGACCAGAGTGTCTGAAGGCAGCATTGGCTCCTTTTAGGGCCCTGCTCTTCAGAAGCTCACCTTCTACCCATCACATTGGAGTCAATGTGAATGTTGAATTGGAAAAGTCACCTACTTGTCCGAAGAGTAGCATAAATCCAAGGTGGTCTTTAAAAGCATGGTTCAGATATACACTGAAGTTTCTTGAACCCAGTAACACATGTCCACTCCAAAGCCACATGGATATGCTTTCTGGTTTACTTGGGGTTCATGCCTTTTCAATCCAGAACCATTTTAGGCCTTTGTATGAAGATTATCCAGAGCCTCTAAGTAAGGTGGCCCTAAAATGTGGTAGCCAGTCCAGGTTGGCTAGAGGAGATAATGAAGGTGTCATCCTTTGCATGGCTCAGGGGCTTTCCTCAATGCTCGGGTCACTCATGGATTTGTCCACACAGGCCATTGAAGCTTTGGGTTGCTGCACAGGGCCAGACACGGAGTGATGGGTATGAAGTGGGCAGCAGATTGGCAGCAGGGTCTTTTGTACTTGTTGGAAAGAGGACAAGAGGGTCACCTGGATGCTCTGAATCTTATTTCCATAGGAGCCCCAGGAAAATACATGGCAGGGCCACCAGTGAAGTTGAGGCAGTCCAGGTACCTCCACTTCTCAAAGGTTCAAGATGGGAGGCTTGGGTAGTCCAATTTTTCCTGTATGTTCTCATAGACAGGCCTCTATGCTCCCTCGGCAATTTGGCTTGTCAGGGCAAAAGAATACAGTGACAGTTGTTTGTGCATTGGCATCCTGTTCCCCCAGGCTAGGCAGCCCCCAGAGGCTGATCATTTTGGAGGTGGGGGCTACTGCAGACCTACAGAGCAGTGGCTCAGCTCTGAGATCCTCTGGGACCTCACCAAAGTAGTGCCTGCTCTCAAGGCTCTGGAGTCTGAGCAGCCCGTTTGGTCTCTGTCCACGAATCTCTTGAAAGGGCAACAGTACCTGGTACTCAAGTGTCTTAACTGACCAACAATCTCACTCTTAATGCCTGTTTGGAGTGAGGCCACTAGTAAGGAAGTGGTGCTGGCCAATCTGGTCACTGGCAAGTATCTCTTTTTTTTTTGCAGAGTGTGGGCTGCAGGTTTGTCAGGAACCCTAAATCCTACATCCTTAGTTGCTGGGTAGTTCAAGGCACATTATACAAGCTTTTCTGTGCCTCAGCTTTCCCTTCTGTATTTCTATGTTCATTGAGAATCTTCTCAGGGGTAGACAAAGGACTCTACTGGAAGGATGGGCTGGGGAGATAGACTCAAACTCTAGGACAGTCCTCTGGTGCTTCAAAAGCTAACAAACTTGATTAAGGTCACTCATCCTTAAAAACAGCTCATATAATAATACCCACTCCCTAGTGGGTTTGGGAAGCCTAATTACCACTTGTGAAATGTTTTGCAAGTTCTCAGAAGAAAGGTAATACATCATGGCAAAATATGACTCTCATAATTGTGATATTCTCAAGCTGCCTCCAGGGCTAAGTCCTATAAAATTGCCATTTGAGAAACTGCAATTGTAACAAAGTATAACTATTACCCATAATGATATGAGACTAATGTCTAAGGTATTCCTGTGCCCATGGAAAACTCATATCAGCCCGGAAGTGAAGAAGGTAGACCAGGCCACCTGCTCGAGCTTATTCTGCTCTTTAATTCCAAAAGTAAACAAACTCCCTGAAGAGAGGCCCCTGCAGAAGCACCAGATAGCAACAGTGTTCTCTGAGCACCAAGTGTGCACCAGGCAGTGTGTTATGCACGCTATCTCACCGAATCTTGCCAAGTTTAGGAAGTAAGTTTTATTATCTCCGTTTTGCAGAGGAGAAAAAAATGAGGCTCAAAGATGTTAACTTGCCCAAGGAAAATGAACCCGGTAGTTATAAATAGGATGGCTCAGAGCCGAGGAAGAGTTGGGCCAGGTGGGAGGCGACCACAGAGTCTAGGCAGGAGCCAAGGAGACTTTGAACTAGGTTAGCAAAGCCAGGATGACTTCCAGATTTCCAGTTTGGGCACCCCACCTTGCAAACAAGCCGGTGACTAGGTCTGCTCCCAACGCAGAGGCAACCGAGGATGGGAAGGCCGCAGGGAGGGCGGATGACTTTGGAGCAGGGTAGCCTGAGTTTGGGACGGCCAGCATATCTCCACGCGCTGACGTGGGCCTTGGGAGGGAAGTTGAGAAGCAGTCATTGACACGTTTGACAGGTGAAGCCTGGGAGGAGATCGCCAAAATGAAACGTGTTTCCCGGGGTCACTACCCTCAAGGTTCAGTTCTCGCAGAGGGAAACCTCCATAAGGCAGCGCGGGCCAAGGTGTCAGGGGTCAGCGAAGACCTCCCCGTGGGACTCCCGGGCGAACCTCTCCCTCCCCATGGGCCTGCGCAGAGTCAGCAGCCCTGTTTGGTTCTCCACGCCCTCCCCCCGGGTCCCCTGTCCCTCCGGCCTCCGTCGTCCCCGCCGTCTCCTTGGCCCGGCGCGGGGCCGAGGGCCGGGACCTTCGCTTGCCGGGAGCCAGGAGACCGGCGTCGCGCGTGGCCCACCTCGCTCCTCGGGGCGGCGGGGCGGGGCTCAGGGCGCATGCGCAACGGCCTTACGGAAGCCCGGAAGGAGGGGAGGGAGGTGCGGCTCAGGTTTCTCCGGGAGGCGGCGGCGGCGACGACGGTTACGCGGCCGGCGCTGGCACCATGTACCCGCTGTAACGCGCAGACCGCGCTGCGCGGGGGGGCGGGGGGAGGAGGAGGAGGACGCCGCGGTGAGTTCTCCGCCATGAACCTGAGGGGCCTCTTCCAGGACTTCAACCCGAGGTGAGGCGCCGCCCGCACGGCTTGGGGAGGCGCGGCGGCCGTGTTGCCGCGGTGGGCGACGGGGCCTGCCCGAGCCTCCTCGGAAAACCGATCGGCCTCGGCGCCGCCCCGCTGCTCCTCCCGCGTCCGCTACGTTCAACCTCCGGCCCACCGTCCCTTCTAGAACCTCTCGGCCGCGGCCCCAGCCTTGCCGGAACCCCACGCCCCTCTGCTCGCCTTCCCTTGTCGTTGTCCCAACTTCCCTCTCACCACTCCATCTTCTGGCACCCACTGCCTGCCTCCGTTCCCCGGGCCAGGGCCGCTTCACTTGACCCGACACCCCTACCCCCCACCCCAGCTGTTTCCTCCAGTTTCTCCCAGCCCTTGAGGTTTGCCTTGGACGTTTGCCCATACCTCGCTTGTTTGCTTCTTTGTGGAACTGATACCTGAAATACTGTTGAATCCTTGGAGTCCGTGTCAGGGTATGGCGGGACCTTACGTAATGCTTTCTGGGGGGTAAACCTGACAATTTTCCGTGCGTGTTGTCTCAGCAGTCTTGATTATATGTTTATTTGCAGGAAGTAGATATTGCCGTTCTGTTTCCCAGATGGGGACTAGGGAGTGGACAGGATGGAAGGCACTCAGGCTAAGGAATCGAGCGTCTCTCCTTGCACTTGCCCAAGTGTTCTGTAACTCTCTTACCTCCTCAGACTGTGAACTCCCTAAAGCAGAGACGGTCTCCTGCTCAGTTCTCTATTCCCAACAGGCCCGGTTGTGTCTGACACACATAGGAGCCACTTGTAAAATGTGGAACTAAACTGAGCCCAAAGACCTGGATTGGAGACCAGGCCATATGTAACTGGGGGCTTCTCTGCTTATGTGAAAAATAAGGAGTTGGTCTAGCTGACCTCTGAAGTCCACTGCCCTGTGAAGGGAGTGCCGTGTCTCATATTTGCTGGTTGGAAGCCACGCACTCGATGAACCTTTCCTATGCTGGGTTCTGGGCTGGGGGTTTCAGATGCTGGGAGGGCCCATGGGAATGGAGAAGGGCAGGGAAATAGACGACTTATGGCAGTGTGCAGTGTTGTACTGTGGCAGCCCAGGAGAGACCACTGTCCAGGCTGCTTGTGGGGGATGCAGGGAAGTCTTGGGGTTAGAGATAGAGGATGAGAGTGTGTGTGTGTGTGTGTGTGTGTTGGGAGTGCCATCTCCTTAGGGATGGTGGCATTTTAAGCTGCGAGCCATTGTGACTTCCTGAGCGCTCTTACTCCTCTTTGAGCTCTGTCCTGTTCGTCTTCTGTCTAGTCTGAAGTGCCAGTGTGCCCTTCCCAGTGCAGTCATTATCACTGTTGGCCTTCAAGATGCTCTGCATAGAGGAGCTTGTTGAGAGCAAGTAGCAGAGAACTGACTACATGCATCGCCTTCCTCTGCTGCTCCTAGGTAGGGATTAGGGTTGATCTCCGGGTTGGCAGAGTTGGATAGGCCTTGTGTATTTGGCGATGGTGATGAGAACGATAAGATCTGAATTGTTTTGTGTCCTTGGGCCACTTACTTATCTATTTTATCCATAGCAGAATAGGGAGGCCAATTTAATGATTGATTGCAAAGCACTTTACAAATAGAAAGCTCCAGGACAATTTTGCAAGGTGACAAGAGCTTTCTAAAGCTACAAAGAGTTGCCTGGAGTGATCAAACTAACAGTTGCCGAAACAAAACCGTGCTGCACAGATAATGTCCTTAACCACTTTTTTCGGTAGCTTCTCCCCTCGTCTCCCAGAATTTGCACATGAAAATTATAATCAAATACCAGCTATCTAAGGGCTTCCCAGGTGGCACTAGTGGTAAAAACATGCCTGCCATCGAAGGAGACCTAAGAGATGTAGGTTCGAGCCCTGGGTTTGAAAGATCCGCTGGAGGAGGAAATGGCCACCTAGTCTACTATTCTTGCCTGGACAATCCCCATGGACAGAGGAGCCTGGTGGGCTACAGTCCATGGGGTCACTAAAAGAGTCAGACACAACTGAAGCAACTTAGCACACATACATGCACCAGCTATCTAAACAGCTTTATGGTAAACATCACCATATTTGTCAGCCTTTTAGTTCTCCAGGGATTGAGATGCACAGCTCCCTGGGAAGTGTAAAGGTGTGGTGGGTCAGTGGAAGTGAGCAGTGTTTCCTCACAGCGGAGACTGCTGTGACGGTGGCCAGCTCATGTTGGCAGCTGCCAGTTTTCAGCTGGTGGTGTGTTATGTCTCACGGGCACACCTTGTTTTTGACACTGTTCTGTCATTTTTAGTCTTGCTTCATGCCTAGGAGGACCTGCCAGAGAGCTCTCGAGTGAACTGAGGGCTTGTGCCAGGGCCTCCAGCTTTGCCCCCTGCCTGGGATTCAGAGCCCATTCCACACCTGCCTCCTAGCCCAGCACCTTGGCACACACTGTTCTCTTTGCTGGGAATGTTCCCCTCTCCTCCTGACCTAGTGAACCCCTGTTTCTCCTTGAGATCTCAGCTCACTTGTTGCTTGCTGAGAGCAGCTTTTTTGCCTTCCTGGACCAGCCCACTGAGCCCTGTTTGTACCCCTGTGCATAGGGTGCTATGCTCCTCCTCCATGCTCTCGCCTGGACCCTTGTGTTTGTCTGTGTGCTTGTTTGATTAATGCCTGTCTGCCCTGTGAAAAGGTAGCTGTAGCTCTGTCGGGGCAGGGACTTGACTCTGTGCTTTATAGTCGCCTGCCTACCTGGCTCAGAAAGTGTTTGTGGGAGGGATGGATGAATGAATGAACGACTCACTCTGCAGAGTCACTGTCTTCCTCATGGTCTGCGGCCTGGTTCTCTTTCCTGTCACCCCCTTCCCTCCTTCAGAATGCAGCCCTTCCATCGGAGAGCTGGGAACACTGTGACACCAAGCCGACTGTGGCTGCCTTGACTTTGCAGACTGTGTATGTCACAGGAATAGTCACTGTCAATAGTCAAGGCAGGGGCCATGACTCCAAATCTCCTTTCCATCCTTTTGATCTTGGTGAGTCTGAATCTGCTGCTGTATTGCCAACGCTCTGGGAAATGGCACGGACAGAATGATTCACAGCTGTCAACACTCAGATGTGCAGGAGTGCCAGCTGACCTTCTGCCTCGTTGCATCTGGCTCAGAACTGGTTGATCATGAGCTTCTTTTTAGTTATAGAGGTTAAAGCTTGCTGGTAATTAACAAAAGGGAGCTGCCTGGCCTTTAAGAGGTGTTTGTAAAGTATAGTAAAGCATTCCTTAATCAAATATCTCCCTGGTGCCTACTGCAAGCCAGAGATGTGCTGGGTGCTCAGAGTACAATTGTGAATGGGACATGGTCCCTCGCCACGCTCCTCAAGCCCAGCAGAAGATGCAGAAATGGAAACAGATTAAAATTCACATAGGATGAGGTGTTCCAGGGACAGGAACCTAAGAACCATATGCTGTGGGAACACGAGGGGCAGAGCCACGAATTCTGTCTAGTTCAACAGGGAGGGTTCCACAGCCTGGTCCTGAAGGATAGACTTATAGGCTTTTGTCAGACCAGAGTGCAGGGAGGGTATCTTAGGAGGGATGAAGTATGCAGAGGTCCAGGGTCATGGGAAGGCCTGGTGTGTTAAGACAGTGGTGAAAGGTCAATGTGGTAGGGGCATTGCAGACAACACCCATCATGTTATTTTAAAATACTCTATCTACATAGTGCTCACAATTCCTGTAAATATTTTTGGCACATTACTGTTTTTTTTTTTTTTTAATGATGCTTCAGATGCATCAGTGGTGAGTGTACGTTGGTACTGTTAATGAACTCTTAACCTCCCAAATGTCTGTTTATTTGTTGCTCTGTCATCTCAGATTACCTATAGTAAGAAAACCCTGTTGATTATAGTGAGGTTATTGTTAATAATAGCTATGACTTATGCGACACCTACCATGTGCCAGGCACAAGGTCACGACTCTGTACCCATTATCTTGAATCTTTACAGCAGCCCTGTGAGTTTGATATCAGCCTCGTTTTGTAGAGTCTTAGCTTGTGACTTCCCTAAAGCCGCACAGTTAGCAAGGGCCCAAGTCAGGATTCTAAGAGGTTGGTCTCCTTCTGAAGCCTTTGCTCTTTTGGGTAGACCATGCATGCCCCCCCCTAATTTAGTGACATGCCCCCCACCCCAATCATGGCACAGTAGGTCCAATTTACTAAGGAGCCTTCTATTTATGAGTGGTAATTAAACAAAGCAAACCTTGTGTTTGAGCTGACACATCCAAATGAGTGTTATCTTTCAAAGAAGTTACTTAGGGAAAAGGTAAATATATACCTGTTGCATTGCTCATACCCCTTGTTACTCATCTGAAATTTTCCTTTGAAGCAAATCATCTAAGAAAATCTATCTCACTGCTTTATAATCATATACAGTTGTTTAACCAAAATAGTGCCAATTAGTTTGATCACACTTCCTATTCACTAGACTTAGCTCTGACTGACTTTTGGCCATTTCTAAAAATCCACTGTCAGTGAAGATTTGGCACCATTGAGGGTATTCAAAAGAACAGACTGTGGGTTCTCAAGGCAAGTCCAGGAGGAAAGGTCCAAAGATGACTTGAGCCCTGAAGTGGGATTAATGCCCTGCCTCCCAGGGGAACTGTTTAAATGAGACCAGTCTCACTTGAATGCAGAATTTCTGGTTTTGAAAATATCATTCCCATTACTTGCTAATTACACACACATTTTTGTTGGGTACGAGTTCTTTGAAGAGCAGGGTGGTGAGGGGTTCGATAAATGTGTAGAGTGTTGGGTACAGAGAGATATGAGCCATTGGGAACTCTGTTATAGGAGAGAGACAGTGGATTAGAGGCATTTTAGATAGTTTCCTAGGACTTTGGAAGTGGAGCTTCCCAATATTGAGCTTGGGGTTTCCAATTGCGTCGCCTGATCATAGGCCATACCTGTACAAGGAGACTAGAATTTAAGATGAAATCCCTGAACTCTGGAGATAGGCTCTATTTAACTGATGATTTGTACTTTGTCACCTATGACCTAATAGCGAGTAAAATGATTGCTAGATGAGCTTGTTACAACTGGTTTCTTTGGTCATACTAGAGGTAAAATTCATCATTTACAGGGACTTTCTTATCCCCTTATCTTAATGAGTGGATATATGAGCAATCTAGTGTGGAGAGAGTGACCCCTACCCCACAACCACAAAGCTGGGAAACAGTTCCCACAGGCCTGGGCTCTATCTAGTCCTCCTCAAGAGTCATTTGCTTTTATTTGGCTTTTGTGTGTTCTTGCCAGTAAATGACTAAACTTTGTAAGATTCTGCTCAGTGTAAGAGGCGCAGTTCCTTTAAATGTTGGGAGAGTGTCAGCAGCTTGTCAATTGGAGCCATTCTCTGAAGTTATAGACAGGTGCTCACAGGGATGTGTCACCCAGAGCATGTATGTGTGTGTGTGTGTGTGTGTGCCTGCTCCAGGTAAAGCCAGTGGCTTTCACTGGAAGAAAAGTATGAGTCCAGTTGCATTCTTTTGACTTGTAGAAAAAAAAATAATAAAACTTTATACTGACAGTGTCATCTCTTTACTTGGTATATTTCCTCCATCCCTAAATCCTTTTCCCCTCACTCCAAGGTGGAGAGAGGGGATTTGAGCCTTAAGCAGAGAGCTCCGTGTACATTTCAGAGAGGATACTAGCTTTGTAGTTTGACTCATGTGACTGTACTTAGTGATCTTGTATTGGCATTACAGATTCACATGAGAGTGTAGTAAAACCATTTTTAAGGTGTAATTGGAAGAGTGAAATTGAGGAAGTGGTGGTTCGGTGCCAGAATATCCACTGGAACCTCCATTTGCTGATTGGTGGAGAATTGAGCAGTCTGTTTTTATACTTGGATTCTGGTCTGAAAGTTTCTTGAAAAGTAACATACTAGTTTAGGCTTTTAATTTTTTTTATTTTTAATGATTTTTTATTGTGGTAAGAGTCACAGGATATAAAACATAGTGTTTTAACCATATTTATCTGTACAAGTCAGTGGCATTAAGTATGTTCACATTGTTGTGCAACTGTCACCATCATGCGTCTCCTGAATCTTTCACCTTCCAAAGTTTAGACTTTTTTTAAAAAGTAAACTTTCCTATCACTGTGTTACTGCTATGTCATAATCTCTTCCTGCCAATAAGCTTTGAAATTTCCTATTTAATAGGCAGTCATCTTTTTCTCTTGGGTTTAAATGTATTGGTATTGTTGAGATACTATTATTTTTCTTCCCAATTAGAAGCATGTATAAATTCAACATTTTATAATTTCTGATGGTATTAATTTGTTTTATTTGATTGACTCTGGAGTTGTTTGTTTTTTCAAGGAGCCAGCTATTCATGTTACTTATTGATTTCATTTTGTTTCCACATTTCTACTTCTACTTTTATTATTTCCATATTTTGGCTTCTTTGCTTTTTTCCCTTAAAATTCTTGGAGAGGAACTCAATTCTCTGGTTTTCCTTTTGTCTCTTTTCTTTTTTGCTTTGATTTACACTTTTCGAGTGGATACATGTTCTCTGAGCTTTGCTTTGGCAGCTGTCTGGGCATATTGATATTTCAGTTGTTTAGTTGTATTTTAAATATTCTGTATTAATTCTGTTTCATCCTTGGCTTAGTCATTATCTAAGAAAGGAAACTAACATTTATTGTGTATTACCTGCTTGGTGCCAAGCCCGGCAATGGTGCTTTCTATATATTTTTAAAAGAAATATTGTCAGATTAGTTCCATGCCTTATGGTCATGCTGTTAGGTTTTCATTATTTAGATTTTCCTTATTCGTCATTTGAATGCTTTTTGCTTTGAAATCTAATTTATCAAATTACTAGTAAATTGCTTCTCTTTTCCTTACTCAATAATGATAAACCTGTGTTGTCTCCTTTCTTGTAGTTGGTTTGACTTTTGACATTGGTTGCAAGTGTGACTGTTGACTGCAACAGATTTAGATTTTATTTTTTAATCCAGTAAGTGATCTTTCTTATTTTAGGCCTGTGATAGCAGAATAATGACACCTATCCCCCAAATATGCCCACATCCTAATCCTTGGAACTTCGAAATACATTCCATTACACAGTAAAGGGAAATTAAGGTAACAGCTGGAATTATGGTTGTCAATCAGTTAACCTGAAAATAGGGGAGATTATTCTGGATTTTCTGGCTGGGCCCATTATCCGAGGTCTTAAATGTAGAAGAGGGAGGCAGAAGAGGAAGTCAGAGTGAGTCAATGTGGGGAGGAGTGCTGGAGCTTTGAAACTGGAGCAGGGGGTTACTAGCCAGCTCTGAAACAGCTTCTGTGTGTGCGTGCTAAGTCGCTTCAGTCGTGTCTGACTCTTTGCAGCCCTAGGGGCTGTAGCCCATCAGGCTCCTCTGTCCATGGGATTCTCCAGGCAAAATACTGGAGAGGGTTGCCATGCCCTTCTCCAGGGGATCTGCCTGACCCAGGGATTGAACCTGCATCTTTTATGTCTCCCACATTGGCGGGCAGGTTGTTTCCACTAGAGCCACCTGGGAAGCAGCTTCTTGAAGCTGGTAAGACAGGGAAACATTCTCTCATAGAGCCTCCAGGAGGCTCAGAACCCTGGGGACACCTTGATTTTCACCCAGTGAGACCATTTCAGACTTTTGACATTCAAAACTGTAAAGATACTGTTTGTGCTTTTTAAGCCACTAAGTTGGTGCTAATTTTGTATGGCTGCAATAGAAAACCAATACCACAACACTTTATCCTCTTTAGATTTCTCCAACAACAATATTTGAAGAAGTTATATTTTGTTATTATTTGTTATTATAAGTTGTTATTTGTCCTCTTGTAAGGTCACCTTGTTTTCCTTATATTTTTAAGTTTTCATGTAATAGACCCAGAGCTCTTAATATCCCTTTGAAAAGTGAAAGTGAAGTTGCTCAGTCATGTCTGACTCTTTGCAACCCCATGGACTGTTGCTCACCAGGCTTCTCCATCCATGCGATTTTCTAGGCAAGAGTACTAGAGTGGGTTGCCATTTCCTTCTCCAGAGGATCTTCCCAACCCAGGGATCAAACCCAGGTCTTCTGCATTATAGGCAAACGCTTTACCATCTGAGCCACCAGGG
The DNA here is from genome assembly GCF_019320065.1 of Cervus canadensis. NCBI lineage: Eukaryota > Metazoa > Chordata > Mammalia > Artiodactyla > Cervidae > Cervus > Cervus canadensis. The sequence continues at coordinate 101,830,463 of NC_057419.1, forward strand.
AAGTCTAATATCCCTTTCAGTTCAGTTCAGTCGTTCAGTCGTGTCCGACTCTTTGCGACCCCATGAATCATGGCACCCAGACCTCCCTATCCATCACCAACTCCCGGTGTTTACTCAAACTCGTGTCCATCGAGTTGATGATGCCATCCAGCCATCTCATCCTCTGTTGTCCCCTTCTCCTCCTGCCCCTGATCCCTCCCAGCATCAGGGTCTTTTCCCGTGAGTCAACTCTTCTCATGAGGTGGCCAAAGTATTGGAGTTTCAGCTTCAGCAATTCTGTCAAAAATTATTAAATACTTTTCCAACATTTTAATTTTCATTATTTCCACTGCTCTTTCTTCTATTAAGTAATAGAACTCTTTTAGGGAAGATAATGTATTTATCTTACAGGGTTTACTCTCCCCACCTCATTTATTTATTGTTTTATAGTCTGAAACTCTTTTGGAAAATTTTTGCCTCTGTCTGTTATCTAATTTACCTAAGAACCTTGTGTTTGTCATTGTCCTTGCATTTGTTAATGTTCTAATCCACTTTTTTCTTTTAAAAATCCTTTCTGTTTTCCAGTCCATTGTTTCTGCTAATGATATATGTAGCTGAGGGCTTTGGTTGACAAATTGGTTCTGATTTTCTAGATTGTGTGATATCCCCCTGTGCTATCAGAGAGAAAAAGTTCTCTCACCTGGTAACTTTCTGTTTTTGGTGATCACTCCATTTCTACTAGCTCTTGAATCCCCCTCAAACCCTTTTCTTTGAAGTCTAGGAACATCATTCTTCTCTTGGAATCTTTCAGTTGTTGTGCTCTCCCTCTGTGTGGCAGCTTATAAAGGCCTCCCCTTGTTTCTGAGCATGAATAATCATAACTAACATATATTTAGTGCAGGAGTTATCAAACTGTTTTTCACAGACCCCCTTGGGGCCTTGAGAAACTTTCCAGGGATCTGCGAGGTCAGAACTATTTTCATAATAATACTAAGACATCCTTGGCCCCTTTTGCTGGGTTGCCATTTCACTCTGGTGAGTAAACTGCTGGCACCTGAGCACAAATCAAGCTGGTGCCAGGAAAAGTGAAAGTGAAAGTTGCTCAGTCGTGCCCAACTCTTTGTGACCCCATGGACTATGGTCCATGGAATTCTTTAGGCAAAAATACTGGAGTGGGTTACCATTTCCTTCTCCAGGGTATCTTCCTAATCCTGGGATTGAACCCTGGTCTCCTGCATTGCAGGCAGATTCTTTACCATCTGAGCCGCCAGGGAGGCCCTTCTGATAAAATGGATTGTGATAACAACTAATGTGCTTTTTTTGTTGCTATAATATAGTGAAATGTGTCAGCATTTAAAGATCTTCATTACTCAGTGCGCTAATATTTTCTGGTTGACCTATATGGAGTTAAAATCATGCAAGGATAAGAGATTCATCCAAAGTGCAAGAGAGACCAGTGCATTTTAATGTAGCAGACTATAAAAAATTCACTGAAGGAATTCCCTGGTGGTTAGGACTTGGTGTTTCATTGCCCAGGGCCTGGGTTCAGATCCTAGTCTGGGAACTAAGATCCTGTAAGCCTTGCAGCATGGTCAAGAAAAAAAGTTCATTGATAGTGTTTCGGAGTCCACATCAAGCAACTACTACTTATTGAGTTTTGGTGTCCTATTGAAGAAAAATATCCACCATTATCTAAAAGACCAATTAAAATACTGAGTTTTTTTCTGATGACATATCTCTGTGACATCAGCTCTTCTTCACATGCTTGAACTCAGACAATGTCAACAGAATGAATGCAGACATAAATATTATAATCTAGGTATCTGCTATGAAGCCAAACATTTTTTTTTGACTTAAAAAAAAATTTAATTGAAGGATAATTGCTTTACAGTATTGCATTGGTTTTTACCAAAGAGGAACATGAACCAGCCATAGGCTTACACATGTCCACTCCCACTTGAACATCCTTCCCACCTCCCTCCCCATCCCACTGCTCTAGGTTGTTATCCAGCCCTGGTTGGAGTTCCCTGAGTCATACAGCAGATTTCCATTAGCTATCTATTTTACATATGATAATATATGTTTCCATGTCACTCTCTCCATACCTCCCACTCTCTCCTTCCCCCACCCAGCTGTGTCCATAAGTCTGTTCTCAATGTCTGTGTCTCCATAGCTGATATGCAGATGGGTTCATCAATACCATCTTTCTAGATTCCATATGTATGTGTTAGTATATGGTATTTGTTTTTCTCTTTCTGACTTATTTCACTCTGTATGATAGGCTCTAGATTCATCCACCTCATTAGGACTGACTCAAATGTGGTCCTTTTTATGGCTGACTGAATATTCCATTCTATATATGTACAACAACTTCTTTATCCTTTGATCTGTTGATGGATATCTAGGTTGCTTCTATGTCCTAGCTATTGTAACTAAAGCTGCAGTGAACTTTGGGTTACACGTGTCTTTTTCAGTTTTGGTTTCCTCAGGGTATATGCCCAGTAGTGGGATTGCTGGGTCATGGTGGTTTTATTCCTAGTTTTTTTAAGGCATCTCCATACTATTCTCCATAGTGGTTGTATCA
>NC_057419.1:101833730-101891431 GCF_019320065.1 Cervus canadensis
GTTCAAAAGCATCAGTTCTTCAACACTCAGCCTTCTTTATGGTCCAACTCTTACATCCATACATAACTCCTGGAAAAACCATAGATTTGACTATATGGATTATTGTCGGCAAAGTAATGTCTCTGCTTTTCATTATGCTGTCTAGGTTTGTCATAGCTTTTCTTCCAAGGAGCAAGCGTCTTTTAATTTCATGGCTGCAGTCACTGTCTGCAGTGATTCTGGAGCCCAAGAAAATAAAGTCTGTCACTGTTTCCATTGTTTCCCCATCTATTTGCCATGAAGTGATGGGATTGGATGCCATGATCTTAGTTTTTTGAATGTTAAGCTTTAAGCCAACTTCTTCACTCTCCTCTTTCACTTTCATCAAGAGGCTCTTTAGTTCTTCTTCACTTTCTGCCATAAGGGTGGTGTCATCTGCATATCTGAGGTTATTGATATTTCTCCCAGCAATCTTGATTCCAGCTGTGCTTCATCCAGCCCAGCATTTCTCTTGATGTACTCTGCATTTGAGTTAAATAAGCAGGGTGACAGTATACAGCCTTGACACACTCCTTTCCCAATTTGGAACCAGTCCTTTGTTCCATGTTCAGATCTAACTGTTGTTTCTTGACGTGCATACAGGTTTCTCAGGAGGCAAGTAAGGTGGTCTGGTATTCCCATCTCTTTGAGAATTTTCCACAGTTTGTCGTGATCCACACAAAGGCTTTAGTGTAGTCAATGAAGCAGATTTTTTTTTTTAATTCTCTTGCTTTTTCTATGATCCAACGGATGTTGGCAATTTGATCTCTGCTTCCTCTGCCTTTTCTAAATCCAGCTTGTATGTCTAGAAGTTCTCAGTTCATATACTGTTGAAGCTTAGGTTGGAGAATTTTGACCATTACCTTGTGAGCGTGTGAGATGAGTGCAATTGTGCAGTAGTTTGAACATTATTTGGCATTGCCTTTCTTTGGGATTGCAATGAAACTGATTTTTTTCAGTCCTGTGGCCACTGCTGCATTTTCCAAATTTGCTGGCATATTGAGTGCAGCACTTTCACAGCATCATCTTTTAGGATTTGAAATAGTTCAGCTGGAATTCCATCACCTGCACTAGCTTTGTTTGTAGTGATGTTTCCTAAGGCCCACTTGACTGTTGAAAGTTCTTGCGTTTAATGTTGTCCCAGAGAACTCTGAGGCTATCCTCAATTCTTTTCATTCTTTTTCCATTATTCTGCTCTTTAGCAGTTGTTTCCACCATTCTATGTTCCAGCTCACTTATCCATTCTTCTGCTTCCATTGATCTACTATTGGTTCCTTCCAGAGTATTTTTAATTTCAGTAATTGAGTTATTCATCACTGTTTGCTTAATCTTTATTTCTTCTATGTCCTTGGCAATTGTTTTAATCATGTTGATCACTTCTTGCATTTTCTCCATTCTGTTTTCAAGGTTTTGGAATATCTTTGTTATCATTATTCTGAATTCGTTTTCAGGTAGTTTGCCTATTTCCTCTTTGTTTAGTTGGTCTTATCCGTTTTTAGTTTGTTCCTTCATTTGCACCATACTTCTCTGCCTTTTCTTTTCTTCTTTTTTTTTTTAATTTATTGTGTTTGAGATCTCCTTTTGCCAGATTTTGAGGTCAAATTCCTTCTTCCTCTTGGTTTCTGCCCTTGATGGGCAAGGTTGATTCACTGGTTTGTGTAGGCTTCTGTTGGGTGCGACTTGTGCTTGTGCTCTGGTGGGAGAAGGTAAGTTTTTTTTTTTTTTCCACTGGTGGTCAGGACTGTATGAGGTGGTAATCCTGTTTGCTGGTGATTGGGTTTGTGTTTTTGTCTTGTTTGTTGTTTGGGTGAGTCTTCCTGCATTGCATTCTGCCGGTAGTTGAGTACTGCCAGGTCTTATATATAGGTGGAGGCCTTTGTGGGAGTTCTTACTAATTAATAATCCCTGGGTTAGAAGTTTTCAGGTAGTCTAGTATCTTGTCAGTGCTCCCACTCCAAAGGCTCAGGGCCTGATCCTGGCCAGAGAACAGAGATTCCACAGGTGGTTTGTTATGACATTAAAGGGTATTAAAACAAGAAACAAAATGCAAACCCCAGACAATTGGCAAATACAAAATCAGACTAGTACTAACAAAAATAATGGAATATATATACACACACATATACAAACAAAACCAAAACAGTCCAAAAAAAAGAAAGAAAGAAAGTAGAAGAGATTGACCCTGTGAGCAAAGGAAAGCAAAAATGATATCCACCAGGTAAAAACAAAACTAATTAAAGCATAAGCTGGAAAACAAAGCCAAAGCAATATGCCAACTGGGGAATAAAGCAATGAAAGCAAAACAGACTGATAAACATGGTGAGAAAAAGAAAAGAAAGAAAGAATAGAAAAGCAAAGTTAGAGGTAGATAAAGGAGATTTGTATATATTAAAGAATAAATATGACAGGAAAAGAATAAGAAAAGCAACAAAATAATCTATGTAGAAAAATAATAAATTTTTAAAAATTAAAAAAGAATAAAAAAAGAAAAAACCCTCAAAATCATAAGAGGCCACCATAGATGCAGATGTATTTAAAGGAAATAAAAGGTGTGATTAGCAAAAAAAATTCTCAGAAGTGTAAATAGATTTAATAGTACTGTTAAAATCAACAACTACAGCAACAGAGGGAAAAAAAGGAAAAAAGAAAAAAATCCAGAAGCAAGTACAGAACTAGTAAAAATATAAGAATAATAAATGTTTTTCTTTGATCTCAGTTGTCAATGTCTTTTCCCTTGCTGTGAGTCACAGTCCACCTCGCCTCCCTAGGATGCCCTCCAATACTGGGCTGGTCTCTTCACCTGTTGCTGGGGAAGCTCAGACTCTAATCTAGTCCTACTCCTGTGTGTTCTTGACTCTAATGTCCACATGTGCCCGTGCTAGTGTGTTTCTTTTGAGGGACTTCTCATTATGCTTTTATATATTCCATAGACACACAGTCAAGACAGACATTTTAAAAAATTGCAAAACTCTAAAAACAATTTTGAAAAAGTTTTTTCATTAAAATTATGTTGTTTATGTTAATATAATGTTTATTATTTTTATTTTTATGAAGTAACAAATATTTTGAATAATGGTTTTAAAATCTATATAGTAGATAGCAATAGCAAACATATAACCTATATAAACAAAGCTCTTTAGAGTCCTCAGTCACTTTTAAGAATGTAAAAGATTTTTGATACTAAAATTTTTGATAACCACCGATTTAATGCTTTATACAAAGCACTTTTCATATTAACTATATTATATTCACAGTCACCTTATGAGGTACATATTACCCTGGTTTTGTAGCAGAGAATGCTATGAAAGTATTAGTAATATTCTAAGAAAAGGCTGTATAGATACTCTAGATAGAAACCTCTCCAAATTTGATGGTCCTCCCACTGTTGTTTATACTCTTGGAGGTTAGCTTCTGAGCTAAATTTTGTGGGTCCTTGTTGTTGTTATTTAGTCGCTAAGTCATGTCTGACTCTTTGCCACCCCATGGACTGCAGCATGCCAGGCTTCTCTGTCCTTCACCATCTCCTGGAGCTTGCTCAAAGTCATGTCCACTGAGTCGGTGTTGCCATCCAACCATCTTGTCCTCTGTCATCCCCTTCTCCTCCTGCTTTCAATCGTTCCCAGCATCAGGGTCTTTTCCAAGGAGTCAGTTCTTCACATCAGGTGGCCAAAGTATTGGAGCTTAAGCTTCAGTATCAATCCTTCTAAGGAATATTCAGGGTTGATTTCCTTTGGGATTGACTGGTTTGATCTCCTTGCAGTCCAGGGGACTCTCAAGAGTCTTCTCAAACACCACAGTTCAAAAGTATGAATTCTTCAGTGTTCAGCCTTCTTTATGGTCTGTCACATCCATACATGACTATTGGAAAAACCATAGCTTTGATTATATAGACCTTTATCAATAATGTCTCTGCTGTTTAATACACTGTTGAGTTTGGTCATAGCTTTCTTTCAGGGAGCAAGCGTCTTTTAATTTCATGTCTGTAGTCACTGTCTGCAGTGATTTTGCCCTGTAGTGATGGGACCAGATGCTATGATACTAGTTTTTGAATGTTGAGTTTTCAGCCAGCTTTTCCACTCTCCTTTTTCACCTTCATCAAAAGGCTCTTTTGTTCCTCTTTGCTTTCTGCCATTAGGGTGGTATCATTTGCATATCTGAGGTTATTGATATTTCTCCTGGCAATCTTGAATCCATCTTGAGCTTCATCCAGCCTGGCATTTCCCATGATGTACTCTGCATATAAGTTAAATAACCAGAGTGGCAATATACAGCCTTGACGTACTCCTTTGCCAGTTTGGAACCAGTCCATTGATCCATGTCCAGATCTAACTTTTGCTTCTTGACCTGCATACAGGTTTCTCAGGAGGCAGGTAGGGTGGTTTGGTATTCCTGTCTCTTGAAGAATTTTCCACAGTTTGTTGTGATCCACACAGTCAAAGGCTTTATCATAGTCAATGGAGCAGAAGTAGTTGTTTTTCTAGAAATCTCTTGCTTTTTCTGTGATCCAGCGAATATTGGCAATTTGATCTCTGGTTCCTCTGCCTTTTCTAAATCCAGCTTGTACGTCTGGAAATTCTCAGTTCACATACTGTTGAAGCCGAGGTTGGAGGATTTTGAGCATGACCTTGCTAGCGTGTGAAATGAGTGCAATTGTGCGGCATTTTGAATATTTGGCATTCCCTTCTTTGGGGTTGAAATGAAAACTGACCTTTTACAGTCCTGTGGCCACTGCTGAGTTTTCCAAATTTGCTGGCATGTTGGGTGCAGCACTTTCACAGCATCATCTTTTGGGATTTGGAATAGCTCAAATTGAATTCCATCACCTCCACTAGCTTTGTTCGTAGTGATGCTTCCTAAGGCCCTCTTGACTTTGCACTCCAGGATGTCTGGCTCTAGGTGAGTGATCACACCATTGTGGTTATCCAGGTCATTAAGATCTTTTTTGTATAGTTCTTCTGTGTATTCTTGCCACCTCTTCTTAATCTCTTCTGTTTCTGTTAGGTCCATACTGTTTCTGTCCTTTGTTGTGCCCATCTTTGCATGAAATGTTCCCTTGGTATCTCTCTAGTCTTTCCCATTCTATTGTTTTCCTCTAGTTGTGGGTCATATCACCTTGAAATCCCCCCCTTTTTTCCAATTGAAATTTCTTATGTTGTTTCTCATAATACAAGGGTAGGGCATGTATGTATCAATCAGTTCAGTTCAGTTGCTCAGTCGTGTCCAACTCTGTGAGACCCCATGGACTGTATGTAGCACACCAGGCTTCCCTGTCCATCACCAACTGCCAGAGCCTACTCAAACTCATGTCCATCACGCCAGTGATCCTGTGCAACTATCTCATCCTCTGTCGTCCCCTTCTCCTCCTGCCTTCAATCATTCCCAGCGTCAGGGTCTTTTCCAGTGAGTCAATTCTTCACATCAGATGGCCAAAGTATTGGAGTTTCAGCTTCAGCATCAGTCCTTCCAGTGAATATTCAGGAATGATTTCCTTTAGGATTGACTGGTTGGATCTCCTTGCAGTCCAGGGGAATCTCAAGTCTTCTCCAACACCACAGTTCAAAAGCATCAATTGTTTGGTGCTCAGCTTTCTTTATAGTCCAACTCTTACATCCACACATGACTACTGGAAAAACCATAGCTTTGACTAGACAGACGTTTGTTGGTAAAGTAATGTCTCTACTTTTTAATACTCTGTCTAGGTTGGTCATAGCTTTTCTTCCGAGGAGGAAGTGCCTTTTAATTTCATGGCTGCAGTCACCATCTGCAGTAATCACAGTATGAAAAGGCAAAAAGTTATGTATCAATACCTTGCCGAAAAATCGGCAGTCATAGCAAGAGTGAAAAGACTGTCCTTAATTCTCTCTACTGGAGATCATTGTTAATCACTAGCATGTATTTATCTAGATGCTTTTCCAAGAATTTTGAAAGATTAGTGTAAAGTGAGTATTGAATAGTACTCAATTAGAAGGACTTTGGAGTCAAATGGATCTTAATTTGAATCTCAGCCCTGTGAGCTACTATCTGCATGGACAGGTTATTTAACACCTAAGCCTTCATTTGCCATCTGTACAGTGGGAATAGTGAAAGTGCTTCCTTCATAGTGTTGCTGTGAGGCTTAAGTGACACTGCTTGACTTTCTGTAAATAGGCATTGATGTGTACATAGGTCAATAGATAGGCCAACATTATTGAAGTATGTGTTACATGCAGTAAGTTTTATCATTTTTAGTGCTCAATCCTATGAGTTTTAATAATCCCATTCACTTGTGGAAGCACCACCTAAAGACAGAAATATGGAAAAGTTCCATTACTGCAGAAACTTCCCTTGTGTTCTTTTGTAGTCATCCTTTCCCCCAGCACAGCCACAGGTAACTACACTGATCTATTTTCTGTCCCTACACTTTTGCTTTTTCCACAATGTCAAATAAATGGAGTCATACAGTGTGTTGTGTTTTCAGTCTGAGTTATTTTACTTAGCATAGTGCATTTGAGGTTATCCATGTTGTTACATGCATCCCTAGTTTGTTCTTTTTTACTGCTGACTAGTAGTATTCCATTTGAATAGCCATATCACAGTTGGTTTAGTCATTCACCAGTTTTTGGACATTTCGATTGTTTCCAGTGGCTATAATAAATAAAGCTGCTTTGAGAATTTGCATACGAGTCTTTTTGTGGACATAATGTTTTCCTTTTTCTTAAGTAAATACCTAGGTATGGGATTGCTGGGCTGTAGAGGAACTGTATACTTAACTTTAGGAGAAACTACCAAAGTGTTTTCTAAAGTGGCTGCACTGTTTTGCATTCCTACTAGCAATATATGAGGGTTCTATTTGCTCCATGTCCTTAGCAACAGTTGTCATATGCTATGAGGTTAAGAGTCTAGGTTCATTATTCCTATCTATCCAGTTGTTTCAGCACCATTTATGGAAGCCCAGTTCTTTCTCTGCTGAATTGCCTTGCATCTTTGACCATGTATGTATGGGTATGTTTTTGGACTCTATTCTATTCTCTGTGTTTCTCCTGATGTTAATACTGCATTTTCTTGATTACTGTAGCTCTTAGTTAAGTCATGAAAGCATGCCGTATAAGCACATAGTATAGTTTCTCCAACTTTGTTCTCTCTCATAATTGTTCTGCCCATTTGAAGTCTTTTGCATTTTCATATAATTTTTAGAATTAGTATGTTAATTTCTCCAGGAGAGGCTGCCTGGATTTTCATTGGGATTGCATTGAATCTTTTTTCCTGTATATTTATAGCAGCTTTAATCATAATTGCCAAAACTTGGAAGCAACCAAGATGTCCCTTGATGGGTATATGTGTAAATAAACTGGTGCATCTAATGGAATATTGTTTAGCACTAAAAGGAAATGAGCTATCAAGCCTTGAAAAGACATGGTGGAACCTTAAATGCATACAGGCATACTTTGTTTTATTGTGCTTTGCTTTATTGCCCTTTTCAGATATTGCATGTATTTTTTTCTTGCAGTTTTATTGAAACATAGGTGACATACAGCACTGTGTAAGTTTAGGGTGTACGGCATAGTTATTTGACTTACATACCTCATGAAATTATTACCACAATAAGTTTACTGAACATTAATCATCTCATATACAAAAATAAAAGATAAAAATATTTTTCATTGTGATGAGAACTCTTAGGGTTTACTCTCAACAACTTTCATATATAACATACCACAGTGTTAATTACATTTATCATGTTGTAAAATTCCTCTCTAATACTTATAAAGGAATTTTCTATGTTTTGACTACCTTCATCCAACTCCCCCTTGCCCCACCCCAACCTCCAGTAACCACACATCTAATATCTTTTTCTATAGGTTTGTTTGTTTTTGAAGTATAATTCACCCACAACATTATGTTATTAAATAATTCCTGTTGTACAGCATAGTGATTCGATATTTCTATATATTTTTAAATGGTCACCACAATGTCTAGTTACCATCTGTCACTATTCAAAGATACTATATTACTTTTGTTTAGCACTAAAAGGGGACTATATTCCCCACACTGTATATTTCATACCCGTAGCTTCTTTACTTTGTGGCTGGAGGTTCTACTTCTGAATCTCCCTTACCTAGTTCTCTCCTCCCCTCCTCCCACCTCCTCTGGCAACCACCTGTTTATTCTCTGTACCCATGACTCTGTTTCTGTTTTGTTTATTTCTTTTTCTAGAGTTTACATATAAATGCAGTTACATTATATTTGTCTTTCTCTAACTTATTTCACTAGTATAATGCCCTGTAGTTTCATCCAAGTTGTCACAAATGACAAGATTTCATTATTTTTTGTGGCTGAGTAATATTCCATTACACACACACACACACACACACACACACATACACACACACACACATACACACACACAGACACACACACTCTCCCCACATGTTATTTAAACAGTCATCTCTTCATGGGCACTTAAGTTGCCTGTATATTTTAGCTATTGTAAATAAGGTTGCAGTAAACATAGGGATACATATATCTTTTCGAATTAGTGTTTTTTTTTCTCCAGATAAATCCCCAAGAGTTGAATTGCTAGAACGCATGATAGTTCTGTTTTTAAGTTTTTAAGGAACCTCCATACCATTTTTCATAACGGCTGCAGCAGTTTACATTCTTGCCAATATTGCATGTGGATTCCTTTTTCTTCACATCCTCACCAACACTTGTTATCTGTTGTCCTTTTGATAATAGTCATTCTGACAGATGTCAGATATCAAACTAGACTACTTCCTCATACCATATACAGAAATGAACTCAATTTGGATTAACAACTTAAATGTAAGACCCAAAACCATAAAACTTCTCAAAGAAAACATAGGTAGTATGGTCTTTGACATCAGTCTTAGCAATATTTTTTTAATATGTCTCCTCAGGCAGAAGAAACAAAAACATAAATAAGCAAATGGGACTACTTGCATTGACTCTTCAGAATAATGTGATGAGTATGGTAGGCTAAATAATGTCCTTCAAAGATATCTACTTACTAATCCATGGAACCTGTGTATATTACCTTCTCTGGCAAAAAGGTGAATATTACCTTGTGTGGCAAAAGATATGATTAAGTTACAGATCTTGAGATGGGAGAATATCCTGCTTTAACAAGGTGGCCTCTAAATACATTCATGGTTTTCCATATAAGAAGGAGGCAGAGGAGATACTGTAAAGAGAAGACAATGTGATTGAAGCAGAGAAAGATATTTGAAGATGCTGCCCTTCTGATATTAATAATGGAGGAAGGAGCTCAAAGGAATGCAGGGAATACATCTCTAGAAACTTGAAAAGGCAAGGAATGGATTCTCTCCTAGTCTCTGGAGGGAGCATGGCTCTGCTGATACCTTAGTTTTAACCTGCTACTGCTACTGCTAAGTCACTTCAGTCATGTCTGACTCTGTGTGACCCCATCCCTGGGATTCTCCAGGCTAGAACAGTGGAGTGGGTTGCCATTTCCTTCTCCAATGCATAAAAGTGAAAAGTGAAAGTGAAGTCGCTCAGTCATGTCTGACTCTTTGCAACCCCATGGACTGCAGTCTACCAGGCTCCTCCGTCCATGGGATTTTCCAGGCAAGAGTACTGGAGTGGGGTGCCATTGTCTTCTCTAGTTTTAACCTAGTGAACCCCAATTTGGACCTTTAGCCTGCAGAGCTATAAGAGAATAAATGTGTGTTGTTTTAAACCATCATGTTCATGGTAATTTGTTATAGCAACCATAGGAAATGAATAGAGGATGTAAAATTTAACAGTATTGAATTTTTTAATCTGTAAAAATTGTGGATCTCTCCATTTGTTTAGATCTTTAATTTTAAGACTTCTCAGGTAGTGCTAGTGGTAAAGAACTCTCCTGCCAGTGCAGGAGACATGAGAGACACAGGTTCGATCCCTGGGTGGGGAATATCCCCTGGAGAAGGAAATGGCAACTCACTCCAGTATTCTTGCCTGGGAAATCCCATGGACAGAGGAGCCTGGCAGGCTGCAGTCCATGGGGTCACAAAGAGTCGGATATGACTGAAGCAACTTAGCAAAGCTACAGAATTTTGGGGGCAGTGTTGTTAGGTTTCTGAATCTAAGTCTTGCAGATATTTTGTTAAATTTGTCTCTAGGTATTTCATACTTTGATACTGTTGTAAATGGTAGTTTTTTCATAATCTTCTGATTTTAAATATTGTTTTTAGGAAATTTGCAGTAAATTATAGTTTTTAAAAATCTGTGTCCATTTTCTCATTGCTAGCATATAGAAATGCAGTAGATGTTTTCATTTATTTACCTTGTAACCTGCAACTTTACTAAATTCACTAATTAGGTTTAGTAGCTTTTTTGGTCGAGTACTTAGGATTTTCTACATAGTCACATTGTCTGCAAATATTAGATTTACTTCTTCCTTTCCAAATATTTATCCTTTTTATTTCTTTTCTTGTATTATATTTGTGGCTGGGGCTTCCAGTGCAATGTTGAATAGTTGTATTGAAGTGGACATACTTCTTGTTTACTGTCTTAGGGGCAAAGTATTTTTAGTCTTTCACCATTAAGCATTTTTAACTAGGTTTTTTTTGTTTGTTTGTTTGTTTGTTTTTATTATTTTTTTTTCCAGTGGGTTTTGTCATACATTGATATGAATCAGCCATGGATTTACATGTATTCCCAATCCCGATCCCCCCTCCCACCTCCCTCTCCACCCGATTCCTCTGGGTCTTCCCAGTGCACCAGGCCAGAGCACTTGTCTCATGCATCCCACCTGGGCTGGTGATCTGTTTCACCATAGATAGTATACATGCTGTTCTTTTGAAATATCCCACCCTCGCCTTCTCCCACAGAGTTCAAAAGTCTGTTCTGTATTTCTGTGTCTCTTTTTCTGTTTTGCATATAGGGTTATCATTAACACCTTTCTAAATTCCATATATATGTGTTAGTATGCTGTAATGTTCTTTATCTTTCTGGCTTACTTCACTCTGTATAATGGGCTCCAGCTTCATCCATCTCATTAGGACTGGTTCAAATGAATTCTTTTTAATGGCTGAGTAATATTCCATGGTGTATATGTACCCACAGCTTCCTTATCCATTCATCTGCTGATGGGCATCTAGGTTGCTTCCATGTCCTGGCTATTATAAACAGTGCTGCGATGAACATTGGGGTGCACGTGTCTCTTTCAGATCTGGTTTCCTCAGTGTGTATGCCCAGAAGTGGGATTGCTGGGTCATATGGCAGTTCTATTTCCAGTTTTTTAAGAAATCTCCACACTGTTTTCCATAGTGGCTGTACTAGTTTGCATTCCCACCAACAGTGTAAGAGGGTTCCCTTTTCTCCACACCCTCTCCAGCATTTATTGCTTGTAGACTTTTGGATAGCAGCCATCCTGACTGGCGTGTAATGGTACCAGGTTTTTTATAAATGTGAAAGTCGCTCAGGCATGTCCTACTCTTTGCACCCCATGGACTATAGTCCATGGAATTCTCCAGGTCAGAATACTAGAGTGGGTAGCCGTTCCCTTCTCCAGGGGATCTTCCCAACCCAGGGACTGAACCCAGGTCTTCTGCATTGCAGGCAGATTCTGTACCAGCTGAGCCACCAGGGAAGTCCAAGTCCAAAGGCCCAGAGCCCTTGGCAGCAGACACTGAAGGAGACTGTGTCAGGTTTTTTCTAGATACTCCTCTATTCCTAATTTGCTTAGAGCTTTTATCTTGGATGAGTAGTGAGTTATGTCAAATGTTTCCCCTGGAACTATTGAAATCATCATATGACTTTTCTTTTTCATTCTATTAATACAGTGAATTACATTGATTTCAAATGTTAAGCCAAACTTGAAGTCCTGGCTAAACTACACTTAGTCATAATGCAGTATTCTTTCTATATATTGTTGGATTCAATTTCCTGTTTTTTAGGGGTTTTGCATCTGTCTTTCATGAAGGATGCTGGTTTGTAGTTTTATTTCTTGGTCAGGTTTGAGTATCAGGGTAATGCTACTAGCTTCATAAAATAAATTGGGAAATGTTCCTCTCTCATCTTTTTCTGCAAGAGTTTGTGAAAAATTGGTACTATTTCTTCCATATGTGTTTGGTAAATTTTGTCTGGGCCTGACATTTTTTTGTGAGACTGATTCTAACTACAGTTTCTGTTGTATTTTAAATAGATATAAGAATATGAAAGTATTTCTTCTTGTGTGAACTTTAATAATATAATTATTTCAAGAAATTTGCTTGCTTGAAGCTGTTCATAATATCCACTTCTAATGCCTGTAGATTTGTCATGATGTCCCTGCTTTCATTCCTGATATTAGTAATTCATGTCTACTGTTTTTTTCCTGATCACTCTAGCTATTGAAAGGTTGTTGCTGGCCCACGAAAAGACACCAGGATTCCTGGCCTCTGGAGGAGAAGAATTCAATCCGGGGCCAGAGATGAGGCTTGATCGCTCAGAGCTTTTGTGTGATAGAGTTTTATTAAAGTATAAAGAAGATAGAGAAAGCTTCTGACATAGGCATCAGAAGGGGGCAGAAAGAGTACCCTCCTGCTAGTCTTCAGCTGGATGTTATATAGTCACTCAGTTGTGTCCAACTCTTTGTGACCCCATGAATCGCAGCACACCAGGCCTCCCTGTCCATCACCAACTCCCAGAGTGTACTCAAACTCATGTCCATTGAGTCAGTGATGCCATCCAGCCATCTCATCCTCTGTCGTCCCCTTCTCCTCCTGCTCCCAATCCCTCCCAGCATCAGGGTCTTTTCCAGTGAGTCAACTCTTCGCATGAGGTGGCCAAAGTGTTGGAGTTTGAGCTTCAGCATCAGTCCTTCCAGTGAACACCCAGGATTGATCTCCTTTAGGATGGATTGGTTTGATCTCCTTGCAGTCCAAGGGGCTCTCGAGAGTCTTCTCCAGCACCATAGTTCAAAAGCATCAATTTTTCAGCGCTCAGCTTTCTTCACAGTCCAACTCTCACATCCATACATGACCACTGGAAAAACCGGAGCCTTGACTAGATGGACCTTTGTTGGCAAAGTAATGTCTCTGCTTTTTAATATGCTATCTAGGTTGGTGATAACTTTCCTTGCAAGGAGTAAGCGTCTTTTAATTTCATGGCTGCAATCACCATCTGCAGTGATTTTGGAGCCCAAAGTCACTAGCAGTCTGTTAATAAGAGAAAGGAATGTCTTAAAACTCAGAATGACACCAGGCCCCTCATCTGTAAGATGTATTTTGGGATAATCTTGGCACCAGACAATTCATCCTGGGCCATAAAACGATTGACTTGAATCTTGTAGAAGGGCAGATTACCATACAAATAGTTTCGTTTACATAGATTAGGGGAACAATATCTGAGTATAACATAATGGTTTGTCAAGTAAGTTCTGAGCCATTAGGCAGAACTTGAAGACGGAGTCTGGGGTAAATGCATAGTACATTAACATAGCTTAAGCCAAACATTTCCATAAGAAAAATGCATTGGTTAACTCAAGGTTTGAGAATAGTTAACTTCAGGTGAAACCAGGTGTCATTATGGCAACACAGTATTTTAAGAGAAACCTCCTTTTAAATTTGTATAGAGAAGAAAAAAATAAATATCACTAGTTTGTTTCCTCCTGCTGCTTAAGAGATATAAAAATGTCTGACACTTGCAGCCTATTTCCTCCATTTGGAGACCCCTGGCCTTCCTGCCTGTTACCCTGTCACTATCAGCTCAGTTCAGTCATTCAGTCGTGTCCAACTCTTTGCAACCCCATGGACTGCAGCACACTAGGCTTCCCTGTCCATCACCAACTCCAGGAGCCTTCACAAATTCATGTCTATTGAGTTGGTGATGCCATTCAACCACCTCATCCTCTGTCGTCCCCTTCTCCTCCTGCCTTCAATCGTTCCCAGCATCAGGGTCTTTTCCAGTGAGTCAGTTCTTCGCATCAGGTAGCCAAAGTATTGGAGTTTCAGCTTCAGCATCAGTCCTTCCAAAGAATATTCAGGACTGATTTCCTATAGGATGGACTGGTTGGATCTCCTTGCAGTCCAAGGAACTCTCAAGAGTCTTCTCCAGTACCACAGTTCAAAAGCATAAATTCTTTGGTGCTCAGCTTTCTTTATGGTCCAACTCTCACATCCATACATGACTACTAGACAAACCTTAGCTTTGACTAGATGGACCTTTGTCAGCAAAGTAATGTCTCTGCTTTTTTTTTTATCTTTTCAAAGAACCAGCTTTTAATTTCATTGATTATTCTCCAACATCTTTCTTATGTAGTTCATTGATATTTGTGTATATATTTATTATTGAGTTCCATTCATTTTTTAAAAATTTCCTTCTCTTCCTAGTTTCTTAAGGTAGATCATAGATTGTTGATTTGAGATCTTTTCTACTAAGCATTGGGTCAGGAAGATCTCTTGAAGTAGGAAATGGCAACCCGCTCCAGTATTCTTGCCTGGAGAATTCCATGGATGGAGGAGCCTGGTGGACTACAGTTCATGGGGTCGCAAAGAGTTGGACATGACTCTGCAACTTTCACACACACAGAGAATATTTACATTTGATGTAATTGACAATAGGGTTAGATTTTAACTGCCTTCTTACTGCAATCTGGAATTTGCCTCCAGGCAGTAAGCTGGGGCATTGATAGAGTTTATTTCCTTTTTTTAAAAAAATTTCTTTCTGCCATCATGGTCCTTCACTGCCTGTTGCCCAGTGTTTGAAAACTGTTGTTTCATATATTTCATCCAGTTTCTTTTTAAGGTGGGATGTTTAACTCCATTCCTCTTATTCTACCAAAGTTGTAAGTAGAAGTCCTTAACAATGTAATTTCTAATTAATATTTTTAAAACATCCTCTTCATGAAGTCTGTTTTATGTAAAATATGAGTGTATCTATGTGTATAATTCAGTCACCAAAAGACTAATGCATGGATTAAAATATTACTGTATATGAATATGGCAGGTGGCTACTTTTTTAAAAATAGAATCAAATAATTAGTGACAGAACTTGACCATATCTTGAACTGTCAGCTTTTTTCAGTCTCCATGTCTTGATGGCTAGTTCTTTCTGCTTGGAATGCTTCCTCATCTCATATCCTTTCCTGCCTGGTAGCTTTCTGTGTGTCCTCCAGACCAGCTTCAGGCTTATCACTTCTGTGCTTCCCAGTCCCCCCAGGCAGAATCCATGTTTCCTCTATGGGCTGCCATCACATTCTACCCATAGAATCATTCTGACATATGCATGTTATATATGTTTCTGTATGGACTTCTCTTACCAGGAAGCCCTGAAAAGCAGGGAACTTGTTTTAGTCTTCTTTATATTTCTCCTATTCTCTAACAACAGTATGTTTTGTACATAGAATTTTCAATATATGATTATTGAATTGGTGATTCTTTTCACATGCTAAAAAGTAATGCTGTTATCATACCTCATTTTAATATCACCTATTTGTAATGTGAATCTTCTTTAATTGTTTTGTTTTTCTCCTAGTAAATTCCTCATCTATGCGTGTCTGCTGCTGTTCTCTGTGTTGCTGGCCCTTCGTCTAGATGGCATCATTCAGTGGAGTTACTGGGCTGTTTTTGCTCCAATATGGCTGTGGAAGTTAATGGTCATTGTTGGAGCCTCAGTTGGAACTGGAGTCTGGGCACGAAATCCCCAGTATCGGTAATACTGCTTTATAAAACCTGTTGGTCTCTACACTGGGCAGGTGCAGGGGGGATTATCTTGTTTTTCACTTCTCATAAAGTAAGGAGTATTTTCTTTTCTACCTGTCAGAGGTTTTAGAAGAGCTATAATATAAGCAAGCTCATTTCTGTTCTAAGTTTATTAAAAATTAAGTGTTTGATAGCCATTGTTAAACAAAAGCACTGTTATTTTAGGTACTTAAGTTCCTAGCCAGCCCACAAAAGCTTATGTAATCTAAAATGCATCCAAAATATAGAACTGTTACACCATGCTAGACAAGGAAGTATGGAACCATCATGTTTGTAGGAGCAGTTCTACAAATCAAAGTTCTAGTTTTGGCCATCAGGGATATATCCTTCTCCATTAATTCCTGGAACTGGGTCTCCCCTTACCCAATCTCCTAGTCCTGGTATTTTAGGCCTATTAGTGGTGTGGGAGAAGCAGCTTGGCCAGGACACAGTGAGGCCTTGAGAGTGGAAAAGATGAGACCCAGATGCTGTGAAGGAGAATAGCTCCTGGCTATTCCTGACTCCTGGGGGCCAGGAAGAGGTGCACTCTTATACTTCACCCCCTCCCCTCACACCTTCTTGGATGCCTCAGTGGGTCCAAGTTCCTGTCATGGGCTTAACTCCATTGCACACCCTGCTGCTGCTGCTGGGGCCCACAAGAGTCTCTCTGCTCTCCCTTGCAAAGTCTGCCACTTTGGAAAGGAAAAGGGGAGACTTGGGGAGGGCTATTCTAAACCATCACCAGGCAGATAAGGAGTGACAGTGCCCAGTAGGCAGGTGGGGAGAGAAGAGGGGGACACATGCAGCTGCTCACATTAGGTGCCACACAGAGAGCCTTAGCAGATGGGGGACTTAGATTTTTTAAAATTCTTAGATTCTTAGATTTTTTTTTAAGATTACATGTGTGGCCACAGATCTTTTTTTTTATGAGATATTTTCAGATATCTAATGTTTGCTCATTCTCTGCTGCCCCCTTCTCCTTTTGCCTTTAATCTTTCCCAGCATCAGGGTCTTTTCTAATGAGTCAGTTAAATAGCATCACCAACTCAATGGACATAAGTTTGAGCAAACTCCAGTATATAGTAAGGGGTAGAGGAGCCTGCCATGCTGCAGTCCATAGGGTCACAAAGAGTCAGACATAACTTAGTGACTTAACAACAACCTTTGCTACTCAAAAAATGAAAAGTGAAATTGCTAAACAGTTTAAGTTCCACTAGTTGTTTAGAAACTATTTGACCTGGTTTAAGATACCTTTCAAGATTCCCTTAAGAAAAGGAGTTGTATGTGTGTAGTTGAATGTCCTGAATGTATAGACATGGTCATTCTAGCATCAACATTGTCCAGTGGAACATTGTTGGGTCTTACAGAATATAACTTCTGATCTCATTTTCTCTGTGTCCTAAAGCCACACCAACATGATGCATCACAGATGTTCACCTGTATGTTGAATTAGGTGCATTGTTTGCCTTGCAGATGCATTTTTAGCCATTTTCCTGATTAGTGGCCTTATTATTTTTTAATTGTTACCCTATTAAGTCCATGCATGATCTGTAAGCAGCTTAAACTGATTTAAAGAACAGCTTTAATGGTTCTTCTTTAGCATCTGCAGGTGTTAGTTTATCCTAATGAATAGGAAGGAAAATAACATTCATAATTTTATTTGCATTTTAAAATAGCACCTAACAACAGTTGCTATATTTTCTTGAAATATAACAGACACTTATGCAATAAAACTATAGAGTTTTTTTTATTGTATTGCATGAAATGTGATTTACATGGTTTTTAATTCATTGAGAGACGGGGATCATGAAATTTAAGGGATATGTGTCAGCTGTTAGCAGTAGAAGCAATAGCTTAAATAATCTTGGAAGTAGTTGAATTTAAATTTATGAACAAAAGTGTTAATGTACACTGTCAGGAAATAACAACTGTGGTATTGCTTCTGAGAATATTCAGTTAAAACTCCTAAGTCTGGTTTGGTTGTAAGTGTTCATTTCTTGTTATGTAGTAGTTCTTTGATGTATGAAAGATTGCCCCTTAAAGAGGAATGTTAACTTAGCTTTCTACCTGATTTCCCTTTGCCTTTTGTCAGATTTACAAATACAATCCAGAGTATCCATGTAAGTTGGTGTGCTGGGCTGCTTGCTCACTGTGGAGATTCTGAACTGAGGATGTTTTTTTCTTCTTCTTCTATCCCTCTTTAGAGCAGAAGGGGAAACGTGTGTGGAGTTCAAAGCCATGCTAATTGCAGTGGGCATCCACTTGCTGCTGCTGATGTTTGAAGTGCTGGTGTGCGACAGGATTGAGAGAGGCAGCCACTTCTGGCTCCTGGTCTTCATGCCGCTCTTCTTCGTTTCCCCTGTGTCTGTGGCAGCTTGTGTTTGGGGCTTTCGCCATGACAGGTCGCTGGAGGTGAGATTTCATATATTTAGGAAGGTTTTAAAAATCAGAGTCTTTTGATCAGTTACCGTGATAGAAGAGGTTGATCACTAATGCTAGGTCGTGGTATATAAGGAAATGAAAGACAATGGAAATAGTCGTGTTTCTCTTTCTTGACTTAAACATTGGTTTTTCACTCAGGCCATCAGGCTTCTTCCTGCTTCATGTCTTTCCCTGTCCACCTGGATCAGCCAGCTTCTCCTGAGAAACAGGCCCAATAGGATAGATGCAGATGGAGATGTAGATGCAGATATGTAGATAGGTGTTCACATAGGAGGCTTATTGGAAGGTGCTGGCTCACGTGCTTATGGGGGCTGGAGATTCAGCAGGATTTCTCCCTCTCCAGGAAACCATGGTCTTTGCTCCTAAGGCCCTTTAGCTGATTGGATGAGATCTAGCCATACCATCGAGGGGAATCTCCTTTAGTTAAAGTCAGTACCCTCACAGCAATACCTAGACTATTTTTTGATTAAATGACCAAGTACTACAGCCACACTGCCTGCTTTGGCACTGCACCACCACCACCCCACCTCCGTGTCCTGCAGCCTCATCTGGAGGCCTTTGGAGCCCTCATCTGGCTGACCACTGTGCAGCTCCTGACACTCTGGATCCCTACACCAATCTAGCTCCCTCAGCCTGTATTCAGCTTCTTCACTGAATTCTTCTTCCATCTATTCCTCACAAGTCGCTGTTTCTTAGGATCCTCAGTTCAGGCACTCAGTTGTGTCCGACTCTTTGCAACCCCATGGACTGCAGCATGCCAGGCTTCCCTGTTCATCACCAACTCCCAGAGCTTGCTCAAACTCATGTCCATCGAGTCAGTGATGCCATTCAACCATCTCATCCTCTGTCATCCCCTCCTGCCTTCAATCTTTCCCGACATCAGGATCCTAACCTTGGGCATTTTCTGTCCTCCCTGTGCATACTTCCTCCGAATGGTCTTGTTCACACTTCCTGCCTCCACTGCCACTTCTGTGTTTTCACTTCCCGAATCTGCATTTCTCAACTCTGATTTCCATACGAGCTCCAGGCTCCTACCTCACTTCCCCCAAATTGTATTCCCCGTATTTGTTGAAGGTACCATGTCCAGCCAGTCACACTTACCTTTCCACCTTATGCCTCTCTTGCTTCGCATTCTTTTCTATTATCTGAGCAAATGAAGTAACAATACCACGGTTTAAAAATCATTTGTATATTAAACAAAATCACTGACATTAAACTTTCTAGATTTTGCCTATTTGGGGCAGTGTTTCTCAGTGGGGGCTGGATATGCTGTTGGCCTTTGGGATAGGAAATGTCTTCTTGAGCAGGACTGTCCCCTGCATTTCAGGTCACTTACTGCTGATGTCTGCCTAGTAAGCACTAGTGGATGTGCTCCCGCAGGTTATTGTCACATCCAGTAGGTTCTGTGCACATTTCCTAACTCCTACCCAGGCAAGCAGCATTATCCAGGTTGAAAAGCACTGAGAAAGTTATGTAAATACTGTTGGATGGGAGCTGAGGAAGAGGTTAAAGAAAACTAAAAATTTGGAACTTTGTTTCTTAGAAAATGAAAGCATATACCAGGGCTACAACTATACTAGGCATAAAACCATATTTTCCTAATGCAGAGTTCTAGAAAATATGTCGCTCATAGGGTCACACTCTTGGCAATCTACCTACGAGAAGAAACCCATGTGCCAAGACTTGAGCCCCCTGTTGGTTCTTGTGTCCCAGGAAGAGGAGTACTCATTGGCTAGGGGCTAGTGGGCCTAGGCTCCCCCAGGGTCATGCAGGAGGAGTCAGGGTGTGGCAGGGTGCCCTGTGCAGGTAGGAAAGGGGATGGTATTTTTCAGGCAGAGGAAGTAACACATAAGAAGCCATAGATGTAGAAGAAAGTCTGTTATGTTGAGTGAACCAGTGGCTCAGATTTGACTGGAGCACAGTTTTGCAAGATGCAGAGAGTCCTGGAGATGGAAAGTGGTGATGGTTTCATAGCCATAGTCATACGGTAGTAATATGAATATACTTAATACTGTTAAACTGTACCCTTAAAGAGAATTAAGATGGTAAGTTTTACATTATTTGTATTTTTCCACAAAAAAATGCCTGGAGCATAAAGTGTAAATGAAGGAACTAGGGAGAAGCGGGGAGGCTGTAGAGAGGGATTGGGCTGGCTAAGGGCCAGTCCTTAGTCTTCAAGGCGGTGCCCAGCTGCCCAGGGCATCACAGGGCACCATGGGATGTTGGGCATTTTTGAGGGAGAAGCAGTGATCCCTGACATCTGTGGGGACATACAGTGAACTACTAGCTCCACATAGTTTGTATTTTATTGTTAGGTCACACAACATTCATTTCAGTGGTGTCATAGAAGAGTCTGGGATGTTGACTTTCTCTGTGATGAAGGCAGTGCTGTGCAAAAATCCACAGGGGGCTACATAGGACGTCAGAATTCCTTTTAGATCTAATGACTTAAGTCAGTGGAACCATTAAATGCTTCTTTTGGCCCATAGGCCTTGGAAGGAATGGCTGAATCACTAACTGCCCAGGGAACTGGGAGCTTTGAGGCAGCCCTGGGCCAGGTTGGGTAGTGTCCTATGATTTTTGTTCTGTGGGGGGTGGTGAGCTGTTGAAGAGCAGCAAGTGCTGGAGCCAGCAGGAGGGCCACCTGTGGGGCACTGGGACAGAGACTGGGCTAGGGACCCTAGAGAAATCTGCATGGTGGAGGACACAGGCAGTGACTGAGCCTAGAGCATAGGGAAGGGAATGCAGCTGTGCGCCCATGTCCTGATTTGGGGAATCCAGGCTGTGGTGGCTCCCGGTGAGACAGGAGGCTATGGAAGCTATGACACAGAGTGAAGGAGGCCAGGTGTGGGGAATGATCGACTCCCTAGGGGATGGCCTTCAACTGAAGTGCCTCAGGGAGAGCCAACTCTGGGCCCTGGCAGGAAGGCTGCAGTGGAGACGGAGGTTGCAGAAGTGAGCAGGAGGAGGGTGTGCCTGCCAGGGGTGTGGAGGCTGGCTCTGCTTGCCACCCAGAACGGAGCAACGGAGTCAAGAAAGCATGCATGTTTGTGTCTGTGTCTCTCTAGTAGGTAGAGAAGGCAGACTTCAGGGGCCATCACCATTTAAAGACAGGAAAAGGCACCTGACAGGGAAGTTTCAGAGACCAGTAGATTGGTGAGATGACACACTGGGTTCCTCAACGAGGGAAGAGTGGTGGGCAGTGTCACTTGGTGTGGCAGCGCCCAGTCGGGTGCCAGTGGCAGTGTCCCCAAGGCTGCAGAAGTGACTGGAGACCTGGAGGAAAGCAATTTCCAGGTGGTTGTGGGGACCGAGGCCAGTGCACAGTGGACCCTGGAGCTTGGAGTGGCAGGGGAGGCCATGGAGACTCGAGTGTCCGTGGTGTCTCACAAAGCTCTGTGGTGATGGAAAGAAAGAACTAGGGCTGGTAGGGTTACTGGATCAAGAGAAGTGTGGGTTCATTTGGTCTTGGGGTTATTTTGTGTCTAATGGAGATGAGTTGAACATGTGCTTGCAAGAAGGATCCATGGCATGGCGGGGTTCAAGATGCAGTAAAGCATCCACGAGTGGCATCTTGATGTGACAAGGTCCCCCAGGATCCAGAAAGGAAAGTGTAGGGTGCAGGCAGAGTCCCAACACAAGAAGAAGGCAAGACAGTGATGGTTAGGAACCATCCTAACATAGATGCATGTGGTCAGGGGCAGGAAGGGAGCTGGGGAGTCCAGCAAAGACTGCCTCTAGATTGCAAGCCTGGAAACAGGTCATTGCATGGACGAGCTTAAAGGGCCAAGCAGCCACCGAGAGCAGAGAGGACAGGACACAAGGCTAGGGCCAGGCTTCTCCTTGGCACAGCACTGCTTTGCTCCTCTCTGCTGAAAATCAGGAGGTTCCAAGTGTGATGTAATAAAACTTGTGCTGCATTATAATTTGCATTGCCTTTTTAAAATGTTAACCAAACAGCTGTTGTATTGAATACAACTGTTACTTTGTTTAACTGATTCTTCTCTTCATTTTTAGTTAGAAATCCTGTGTTCTGTCAACATTCTCCAGTTTATATTCATTGCCTTAAGACTGGACAAGATCATTCACTGGCCCTGGCTTGTATGTAACTTTTTAAATCTTTAAACTTTTTTTTTATTATGAAACTCATGTTCATCTTAGAAATCTTGGAAAAGACAGATAAACATAGGTAATAGGATAATAATCACCCATAATCCACTGGTAGATAACATGGTTAGTGGTTTTTGTTTCCTTGTTTGGGGGTTTATTATTTCATAAGGATAATTGAGATCATACTGCGTTTATAATTTGGTATCCTGCTTTGTTGTCCTAATGTTGTGTCATAAACATTTTTCCTTGTCAATAAATGCTCTTTATATGCATAACTTTGAAAGTTTAATTGATAACAAAATATTCTTCAAGTACATTTACCAGACTGTCCTCTCATTTCTGAATATTGAACTTGTTACCAGTGTTTTTACAATTATAAATCATGCTACAGCATATAATTTTGTGTAGGTAAACCCTTGCCTGTTTTTTTATTGCTTTTTTTTTTTAGGAAAGACTCCAAAAACAGTATTACTGGCCCAGAGAGTAAGAGCTTTTTGAGATTTTGAAATACAAACTGCATTGCCAACTCCTTTTTCAAAAAAACTGTGCCTCTTTATACTTCTGCCAGGGATGAAGTCTGAGTCATGCTAGTGACCTCTGACTTCCACGAATGGGTGTCTGGTTAAAACTGATTGTGCATACATAGGTAGGAGAATGGGTGGAGCTATACACACACACACACACATACACATGTAAATGGCTCCATCCATTCTCGGCAAGCTGCAAATTAGAGAATACAGCACACTTTCAACCAGTAACACATAGTAAGAAGATGAGAGAAAAGGTAGAAGACTTATGTTGCCTCTGTGAGATGAGGTCTTGCCAGGGTGTGGGATCCCGTCCCCCACTGCTTGTTGGGTACTTTTGTACACAAGACATTTTCTGTGATGAACATGATTTACCTTTAAAAAAAAATAACAAAGGTAAAAAATATACTGAAAAAAAGAAAATACTCATTTGGAGACAAGGAAGAAAATAAGGGAATAAAAGATGCCTTTATAGTGAATAAAGATAAGATCTATCACTTCTTCCTAAAGTCTTTCATAAAACATTCATAATAAAAACTATTGTACAGTCATCCATCTTACAGCTTCAGGGTTCTGTATCTACAGAATGGTAATTGGGCTCAGAGCTTTCTCTTGTGCCATGGCGGACACAAATCCGAGTAAGACCACAATTTGAGTGTAAGATACAATCAGAAAAAAAAAGATTAGGAAAAACTGTGCATGTTTTCTATAAATAAAGGAATTTTTCCTGCCCCAGTGCTGTGCAAGTCATAGCAGATGAAACAGCCTGACTGCAGGTTTCCCAGTGTTCAAGAGAAGCCCAGTGAGGCTGCTCACTGACATTCTACCCATGAGGGCCAGGCCACTGTGTCTGACCCCAGATGTGCTTTAGGAGGAAGACCACAGCAAACCTCCAGGCAGGAAGTCCAGCCTCTTCAGGAGATGAGCTTAAGTCCTACGTCTAAAAATGAAATGTGAAAACCAAAGAACTGTTAGGAGGAGACAGTCTTTGGGATCTGGAGTTAGGTGAAGAGTTCCCAGAAATGATACCAACAACATGGTCCATAAAAGAAGCTCAAGATTAAAGTAATATTAATGAAAAGACATGTTGCAGACATGAAGAAATACTCATAAAACACATGTGTAACCAAGGACATATATCCAAAGCATCTAAAGAACTCTCAAAACTAAAAACCTCAGCAACCAAATTTTAAAAGTGACAGAAGACTTGAACCAACTATTCACAAAGAAGATAGACATATGGTGAATATGCATATGTAGAGGACATCATTACCCACTCATTTCAGTTCAGTTCAGTCGCTCAGTCGTGTCCAACTCTTTGCGACCCCATGAATCGCAGCACGCCAGGCCTCCCTGTCCATCACCAACTCCCGGAGTCCACTCAAACACTAGGGAAAAGCAAATAAAAACCAGAATGAGGTGCCACAATACCTTCATCAAAATGGCAAAGATAGCCACAGTATCAGGTGTGCTAGGGCGGACCCAAGGGACGAGGACAGTTGCCCATTGCTGGTAGAAAG
Organism: Cervus canadensis; assembly: GCF_019320065.1. Classification (NCBI taxonomy): domain Eukaryota; kingdom Metazoa; phylum Chordata; class Mammalia; order Artiodactyla; family Cervidae; genus Cervus; species Cervus canadensis. Next base: position 101,858,013 of record NC_057419.1, read on the forward strand.
GCCAAACTGGATAGATGCTCTGGAAAATGTCTTGGCAATTTCTTATAAAGTTAAACATAGAGTTGCCATGTGACCTAGCAGTGCCAATCCTGGGTGTTTCCCTTGGAGAAATGAAAATGTACAACCACACAAAAACCTGGGCACAAATGTTTACAGCAACTTCATTTGTAACAACCCAAAGCAGGATAGCACCCACATTTCCTTCCCAGGGTGAGCAGATAAACAGGCTGGGGTGCATCCATCCAGTGGAACACCGCTCAGCAGTGACCGATAGATACACACAACAGCCTGGAAGCGTCTCAGAGATGTCCTGCTGGGTGGGAGAAGGCAGCCTCAGGAGGTGATGTGCTGTATGAGTCCATGTCTCTTGAAGAGACAAAAGTGTTGTGTCAGAGGACAGAGCAGTGGCTGCTGGGGGCTGGGGGAGGGTAAGGTGGTGACACAGCAGAGACAGAACATGAGGGAGTGTGGCATGGTGAGGGAGCTCTCCCCTGTCTCGCCCAAGGCCCCACAGATCTACACATATGTGTATGAACCATCATGGGACTGGCCACCAATGGAAAACAGTCAATTTTACTGTTTCACAACAGAAAAACAAAGGGACGACAGATGTACCCAAGGGGCCATTGAGAAGGGGGAGAAGGTCAAATGGAGGGAGCTTGGTGAGGCCCCCGGGACTCATCTTCTGGGCTCATATGGGGGGTGAGATGAAGTCTTTCTGGTATGACAGCAACAGACACAGAACCCGTCTGGGCGAGGCAGCAGGGAAGCCTCCTGGCCTCAATGTGCAAGTTCACGGAGGGCCTGGGTCCCCTGGGCAGCCTGAGTTGCCAGGGAGCATAATCCCCAGCCTCTGGCTACATAACCCCTAGCAGGATGGGCAGTGCCTGGGAAGAGGGGACATGCTCATGAGCTGGGGTGGCCTCACTACCCTTGGCAGGTGGAGGGGAGGTGGGCAGAGTGCAGGCCAGCTGAGTGAGCTCAGGATTCAGGGAAATGGCTGCTCTCCACCCTGAGGGCAGCCCTGGCTGCGGGGATCCCACCAGGAGCAGCGGGTCCTTTTTACACGCTGGCCACATCCAGGCCTGGCACCCACTTACATGCAGAGATCCAGGATGAAGTCAGCCATGCCTCCCCTAAAGACCTTTCTTCTCTCCTCCTGCCCTCAGGTCGTGTGTGTCCCCCTGTGGATTCTCATGTCCTTTCTGTGTCTGGTGGTCCTCTACTACATCGTGTGGTCCGTCCTGTTCCTGCGCTCCATGGATGTGATCGCAGAGCAGAGGAGGACACACATCACCATGGCGCTAAGCTGGATGACCATCGTCGTGCCACTCCTTACTTTCGAGGTAAGCTCTCTGGCAGACTGCGTCTCCCCCAGATGACACCCCATGGGGCTAGGAAGGAGCACAGGACAGTAGAGCTGCCTTTCTTTGGAGGCCTGGAGGCTGGCAGTGGGAAGTGGACCTTTCCAGCTACCAAGCCTCTGAATATATTGATTTGTCTCCTAGAAGAAGAAAGTTGGATGTGGTGTTTTGGTATTTGAGCCCTGTCTCCACAGAGACATTAGAGAATGGGCACTGTTGACTCCTCCAAAAAAAACACCAGGAAGAGTTTCCCATAACAAGCCAGATGTTGGAAATTTTCTAGGTGGATGGATTCTGCTTTGTCCTGAAGAGCCATGTGAAAGCTCTTCTCATCCTTTCCCCCAGAATGGAGGGTTTCCGTTATTTCCTGTGGTGTGACCTTTCCCCCTTAGGAGGCCTGATGAGGGAGGGTAGCCTGGCTTCAGACAGGGTCTGTTTTCAGATGCTCCATCGACAGAACGTTGACTGTTTCTTTTTCCTTAGATCCTGCTTGTTCATAAGCTGGACGGCCACAACGCATTCTCCTGTATCCCCATATTTGTCCCCCTTTGGCTTTCCTTGATCACTCTGATGGCAACCACCTTCGGACAGAAAGGCGGAAACCACTGTATGTACTTAGTGTTTCAGAACTTCTTGAATGGTGGGTGTGCACATCTCTGTCTGGTGTGTGGCTATATGGGTGTGTGTGGCCCTGCTCTATGAAAAAACGAACCTAAGGGCCCCAATCAAGGAGTTTCCCTGGGAAAGCTGAGACTGGGGAAGACCTGGAGTCTTCCAGGAAAGGGAGCACTGTTAACCCTGTGACTGGAGAACTGAGCATGGTGGGCGGCCTTTCTGAGTCCATTCACTGTGACATGGAAAACATTATCCCTTCTAGCCAGGGGCTCCTGAAGATTCAGTGAAAATCCACATCATCTCCCAAACCCTGGTTTTCCTCTGGGATCTGTTTTCTCACTCTTGGCAGCATCATTCTTGATATCACTGACTCTCACCAGTGGTGCCTGGCTCGCTCGCTCTCACTCTCCACTGTGATGATACCTGTTTAGAAGTGCTCTTTGATAAGAGCCTCGCCTCACTAGTCCTTGAGCTCCTTTGCATGTAACCCTGGAGCACACCCTTCTGGAAGCTAATGTGACAAGATGTTGTACCCGGGGAAAGCCAGCTCTGACCTGACAGTTTAGTGGTACCCAGACAGGAAGAGCAGGCCTTGGAGAAGGAGCTTTCAGGTGGCCCTGTGAGCTCAGGCCACCTCCTGGCCTGGACCAACACATGCCTATTGTCTTCCCAGACTCCAGGGGTGACAGAAACCCTTTTCTTGGATGACATTCCTTGTTGCACATGCTTTTCTCCTGGGCCAGGAAGATTGAGTGGTTGACATTATCTAGGTGCCATAGGCATTTGAGATTCACTAGGGCAGTAGGTCTCAAACTGGAGGACCTATCAGAGTCCCAAGACCCCACCCCCACCCCCACCCCCACCCCACACACAGAGTTTCTGGTTCAGGAGGTTTGGACCAGGGCCCAAGATCGCATCCCTGACAGGCCCCAGGGAGACATCCTGGGGGCTGCCAGTCCAGGACCCCCAGCTACAGAGCCACAGAGCTGCAGGGCATCCTTCTGGTCCTTGTTGGTATTGAGGCCTTGCTCAGGCTTCATTCTAAGACATCAGGATAAAGCAGTACATTATACAAGAAAAAACTTATCTTCAGGAAAGAAAAGCAACCTGAGATTCAGGGGAGGCTAGTGTTTGAGAGAGTACATTTCTTCTCTTTCAGGGTGGTTTGGGATTCGCAAGGATTTCTGTCAATTTCTGCTTGAAATCTGCCCGTTTTTGAGAGAATATGGAAACATCTCCTACGACCTGCACCATGAAGGTAGCGAGGAAACTGAAGAAACGCCAGTTCCAGAACCTCCTAAGATCGCTCCTATGTTTCGAAAGAAGACCCGGGTAGTTATCACCCAGAGCCCTGGGAAGTACGTCCTCCCACCTCCCAAATTAAATATCGAAATGCCAGATTAGACCATGCTCCCAGGGCAGATCAAGAGTGCACCTGACCCGCCCTCTTTTCCACCTTCTTCTGCCTCTCCGTTCACCCCCTCCCTCCCACCCTGAACTGGAGCTGGAGCTGGGTCTCCAGGGACTTCCATCTCATGCCTTGTTTGCACTCAATGCCTACCCAGTGACTCACCACCACGGGACACGCGACTGGCAGGTGCCTGGAACATGCAGCGTGGTGTGGGGTGCACATCAGCAGCTTTGGACCTGATGGAGGGAGCATATGGAGACAGAGGAAGCGACTCCCCATGGGCAGGTGCCTTCAGAGCTGGCTTGGGCCCGAGAAGGAGTGGCCACACAGCTGGTTTTCTAAGTGTGAAAATTCCCATCAAAAGTGTTATTGAAAAATGTATTATTGAACCAAGCCAGCCTGGCCACTTAGCTCAGAAACTCCTGTTGTGATGTGGTCAGGGGCCCTGACTAGGCCTCAGGCCTCACATGCACCCACACCTCTGTGATTGGCCGTGCTCCTGCCATGCACATCATTTCTCTCTGGGTTTTTACTGACCCCGTTGGTGAGCCCTTTCTAATGGAGTGACTCTGTGCCTGTATAGTATTTATACAAATATTTTAGCGTTGTAATATACCGTGTTAAATCCTAGTTCTGTACAGTATATTCTGTTAAAGTATTTTTTTACAAGCTTGTACTGGAGACATACATGTTCTGTTGCAGAAGTAGAAGCCAGTAGCACCACACCCCTGTCCTGACCACCGGAGTGCTGTCCCCTTCATGGGACAGTGCCATCTCCTCTTCAGTTTCTCCATATACATAGTAGCTCCTGCTGCCAGAACCACCACAGTAAGCAAGAAACGGTTCATACTTTTTCTACCATAACTGGGAACACTGACTTGCAGAAAACCGTAAAGCACGCCTGGGAACTGGAACGCTGGACAAGGGTGCCAAGACTAGGAATGTCCAGCAGGGTGTACAGGTTGAGATGTGGGGCTTGTTGTCCATCGCACGGTGGGCCTATGCTTTTAGCTAGGAGCTTGGGGTATAACCAAGAGTCAGAAGGAAAAAAGCAAATGTGATACAAACAAGATGGCCATGAGTAGAAGAGGGTAAAAGGAGCCCTGGCTTTGTCACCCAGGAGCAGGGGAGAGGGGGAGAGAGGGCAGCTGCTACCTTGTGTAAACCGGGCTCCACTGATGTACACTGCACCCACCACTCTATCCTGGCACCAGCCTGGAGCAAGCCTGTGCTATCTGCAGGGGGACACTTGGAATGGTGTTGCCTTTCCTGCTTGGTATGTAACAAATGTAGCCCAGTCCACTCTTTTCCTCCCCTTTAGCTGTTCAATAAACTAGTTCTTCATTTTCCATGTGCACTGTGCAGGTCTTGCTTTAGATGAGGACCAGGATGCTGGGAGTTCTCTCAGCCAGCACAAAAGGGAATCTCGAGCTGCCATGGCCAGCTGATGGGAGCAGGGGTGGGTGAGCATCTCTCAGGAGTATCCAGGGGCCGCCAGGACATAACAAAGAGGAAAGGGTGGGCCCAGGGATTCAACCATTGGCAGGGAGTGCCCTGCCACAATCCTGACAGCTGAGGACACAGCCGAGAGTGTTTGCAGGGTCCCAGACAGTCTAAAATGGAACTTGGCTTTTCAGGGGTCCGAGGCATCCCCAGGTCACGTGGGAGGGCACTGAGTAGGGCTTCTGTCTGTGGGAAAACTGGACAATTCTATCTAGCTCGCCCGAGCTGTGTCTAGAGACATTTAACTCAGGTGGTGTTTCAGCCCCCAGTTTGCAAGAATCGACAAGGAAGCCCACCCCTCAGTGGTGATGGGAGGCTTCCAACATGGAACCTAGGTCCACCGGGAGATCAGTGCTTATGTGCCTTAGATGCAGACTTGCTGTGAGACACAGCACGCTTCGCCGTAGTGGCAGACTTAAGTGTCAGGAACCTCACCACCTCCTGTACCTCCCCTGAGTCCGCAGGACCCCGTGAAGCAGGTGCCCCTAGGATTATCTGTGTGGGGAAGCAAAGGCTCAGAGTGGGTAAGCCAGGCAGCTGGGGATCAGCAGGGCAACCGTGCCCACCTTGGCATCTCCTCACCTGAGCCCTCTCTCTCACCCACTGGGCCAGGCTCCTGGGCCGGATGGCTGACACCTGAAGGTCAGAGGCATTTCTGATTCTTGAAATCTCGGGAAGATCTTCAACCCCAGGAGTAGAGTTGAGGTGGGGAGTATTAGTGGTGTAGGCCACCCATGTGGGCCGCCCTGCATGGACGCTTCTTTGATGCTAGAGCACCAGGCCGTAGAGCAGGATGGCAGCTCTCACAGCCTGGACACAGAGCCGGACGGAGTTCCCATGGACGGCAGTCACAGGAAAGAGAGCCACACTGTGTGTGAAGGCCCAGGGTAACCACCCCCTCCCATGTGCCTGGGACCATGGTATGCAGAGCAAGGACGGCCTGGGGTAGACATGGACAGGCTGCAGAGCCCAGAGAACGGCAACTGTCCTCCTTCTGTGTCCCTGGGACCTCGTCCATAACCTCGACAGCCCCCACTCTGTCGCTCCTGCAGACTGACGGCAGGGCCCGGAGAGGGTCTGTGTGGGGGACTGGCTGCCCAGCCAGTGACAGTGCACAGAGGGCCAGGTGGCTGTACCCTTGACTGTGGACCCCCACCCTGGACATGGCTGCGCTTGAGCACAAGGGTGCCATGCCGAACCCTCAAGGCATTTATGAACACAGAGGAGGGGCTGACTTTGAGGGTCACACGTCTGTCAGTGCACATCTGCCCAGCCCTGGGGCTCCAGGACCAGAAGGCCATGCCTGGTTTGCGTGAGTGCTCAGCCTGGGACTTCACGCCCATGCACAAGTGTCATGGGGCCCACTGCCGTGACGACCGTGGACCAGGAGACTGACACGCTGACCAGCCTGGGTGCAGCCAGCCATTTATTAAGTCACTTAATGACTGCCTTGTGATGTCAGCCCTGAGGAAGCAGAGGCCTTTGATGAGGGGCCAAGCACCCTTGTGAGTATGGACTGCTCCTGGCCATTACACTGTCCCATTTCCAGGAAGGAGGGACGTACCACCCTCCATGTTGCTGTGGACAAGGAGGGTGCCATGATGGACAGTGTGCCCAGCTTCTGGGGGGCTCCCTTTCTTCCAAACACAGGGCCTCCAGCCCTCGGCTCAGGGAGCCACGACCCTCCCCGCGGACCTTTCGGTTGCCCTGGCTCAGCCTGTGTCCATGGACCACCGCAGCTTCAGGCTGATGCTGGAAGACAGCACTTTCCAGGCTTTGAGGGAAGAGCCTTTGTTCAAGAGGCTGCATACCAAGTGTGCTGCCCTGCCTGGGGGAGAGGGCAGCCTCCTCTCCCTCCCCTCTCCCAGGAAGCGGTGGACCATCGTCAACAGTCACCGCTTTATGTCCTTCTGGTGGGAGGAAGACGGCACTTGTGTAGGCATCAATGAGGAGCTCTTCGAGAACATGGAGAGGGTGGGCTCAGACAAGTTATTTGAGACAGACTGCATGAAGAGCTTCGTCTGCCAGCTTAGCCTGTATGGATTCAGCAAAGCGCACCAGGATGTGCTCACCTCCCTCTGCCTGACCACGCTGCTCATGGAGGAGCTGCCTGTCTGTGTCCTGAGCAAGGTAAGGGCGGGGGAGTACCTGCTGGGCCTGGGGGCGGGGTGGGTGCCAACCTCAGGGCCGCCGGGACCGTGGCCGGCCTGCAGGGAAAGCTGTGTGTAAAGACAGAACTGGGGACCAGCATAACTACCGGAACTGCCAGTGCTGTGTGCTGTTTTGGGGAGTTGTGAGGGGCAGATCCTAAGCATTCTCAGCACAAAGAAGTCACTGCCCCTCCTCTCTTTCTCTGGTGGGGATGTCTGTGTGAGATGACGGAGGTGAGCTGAATGCACAGTAGGGATCAGGTCAGGATACCCGGGGGCCAGGTATCACTCTGTACCACTGACCCATGGGCCCTTATATCGCAGTCACATCGGGGAAAGAGATGACACTGCTCAAATGCTGGACCTTCCTGTCCTCCAGCCAGGGCACAAATGGGCCCAAGGCAGAGGCAGGTGGGGGGAGGGGTTTGTGTGCCCCCGTGACTCCCTCACAGCTCAGACCTGAAAGAACCCACCTGCAAGGCGGGAGACCTGGAGTCGATCCCTGGGTTGGGAAGATCTCCTGGAGGAGGGCATAGCAACCCACTCCAGTATTCTTTCCGAGAGAATCCCCATGGACAGAGAAGCCTGGTGGGCTATTGTCCATGGGGTCACAAAGAGTCAGACACGACTGAGTGACTAAGCACATGACTCCCAGAGCTGTGGAGCAGAAGTTTAGTGCAGGGAAGCACAGGTCCTTTGCTGGGAAGTGTCTTGGTCAGCCGAGGAAGTGCAGGCCAGGGGTCAACACCTGCATAGAAAACAGAAACTTCTGCAGTCTGCCTGCTGCAAATGCCAAGTCCCCTCTCAGTACCTTGTACGGATACTCTTGGGCCACTCTGAGTCATTTTCCAAGGGCAAGAGGCGATGGTGAGTTAGTGAGTCTTGAGGATGGGCAAGCTGGGGCACTGCCTCCTGTGGGACAGGTTCCCGCTTTCTCCATGAGACCTGGGGATGGCTGGGTGAGGGCACCCAAGGGCCTAGCTGGGAGAGTACTGGTTTCAGTAAGCCCTTTGAGACTTGGATTTTGCTATTCTCTTTTGGTGAACCCCAGTTACAGTTCTGCTGCAGTTTCCTGTTTAAGAGAGACAGCCCACACCTCCTGCGGAAGATGAAGAGGAGAGTGGGCGTTAAGTCTGCTTCTCGGCAGGTGAGGGGCAGTCCAGCAGCCCTGGGCATCCCTCCTGTGCCCAGCACCGTGCAGCCACAGGACAGCCTGTCACCTTGCCCCGAGGTTGCCCAGGGGACCACGAGCCACCTGAAACTTGTCCCTGCCACTGGCCTGGCCAGGACCCATGTCGCCCCTGCTGCTGGTCTGGGGACAGCAGCCCCACTCCCCTTGATGGGTCCTGACACCTGGCAGCCCGAGGGCCTGCAGGTTCCAGTCTCTCTAGTCCCTGTCCTGACAGGTGGCCCTGCCCATTGAGAGCCCAAGGCTCTGCTTCACCTGGCCCCCTGCCCAGATGGCTCCTCCCGTGATGGTGGTGGGCCCCACCACTGTGCCCACCCAGATCTTCAGCCTGCCCCCTGGGCAGCTCCCAGTGGCCATGCTGGTGCCTCTGTGCACCACCTGGATGTCCGTCGTGGCTGCCGGACCAGACCCCAAGCTGACCTTGACTGCTCAGGCCCAGAACCCCTTCTACTACTGCTCAGGCAGCCCCTCTTTCCCATAATCTCTAGCCATTCTTTCCTGTAATCCCCACCCCCCTCAGGTGTGCCCCCAGAGGACCCCAAATATGCGCCCTATTCAGACAGATAAGAGGCTGCCCTGTGGTCAGAACACTGTAGGGCAATAAAGAGCCTGAAAACAAGAGGGATTTCCCACCCAGCACACGTCTTCAGCGCCTCCATGCTGGGCCTGGCTGAGCATTTGAGTGCCCTCAGGCAGCTGCTTGCTCGGGAAGGCAAGACAGATGGCTGCTCACCCCCGGCACAATGCAGGCATCTCATACACACCCAGGGAAACTGCTCAGACGCCCTGCACCCGCTCATTGAAGAGACCCATCAAGGGCTGGACAAGAGCCTAAGTGGCTTCATGGGCACAGGGACACTGTCCAGCAGGCTCCTCACTTGACAGATGAGAAGTTAGGCCTCCCCTTGTCGGGGATCCCCAAAGAGCCCTTACTGTCCTAATATGCACAGGGCTGGAGCCTGTGGTCCCTGTCCTAGGCCTGCGGGTGTTCAGTTTGGGGACTCGCTGGTGTCTGGACAGCAGGCCCGAGGATTTGCTTCATAGCAAGTTCTGTATCAGGTGACGTTTTCTTGTTTCTCTTCTTTTCCTTTTTCAGCTGAGCATTCCGAGGGTGTCACACCTCAGCACCCTCTGATCACTGGGGTGTCCAATTTATAACACACTTTCTCTTAAAAGTGTTTGTCCTGAGGAGCATAGCAAAGAGCCCTCCAGGGTCGTGCTGCAGAGACAAGGGCTCCGAGGTCAGGAGAGGGGAGAGTGCGCACACCAGTCCACCAGAAACGAAAGGCTGGGTCTCCCTTGTTGGCAGTCTGGGGCAGGCAGAGGAGGCCCCTGAGAAAGGACACGGGGCGGTGCAGGCCAGGCCTCTGTCAGTCCCAGCACTGAGCTGCCATGACGCCCGACCAAGCTGCTCAATTCCAAGCCAAAATGCAGCCCCTTATGAAGGTTTGCTGCCTGGGGAATGCCTTAACTTTTCAGAAGATTCCATTTGTTTTTTTGTTTTGACTTCCATATGCCTCTTGACCTGGAATCGCACACAGATGCTGCTATTTAAAAACCACGTTCCCAGAAACCTCAGCATGTGTGGCACCTGCTTACCTGTAAATCTATGGAGAAAGTGGAGATGGGCAGATTGCAATCTCAAGTCATCTGCTTGTCACAAAAGGCACCTTTTATTTACAAAGTCAAGGCTGCCTGACATCAAAAGACCCATGTGGTACTTCACTCCCACTGCTCAGTCCTTGGTAGCTTTTGACTGATGTCTGCAGAGTGAAGTGGCTAAGGACGTGTCCTCCTGGGTCAGGCTGAGGCAGCAGCCTAAGGTCACACAGGAGTGTAGGGAGGGAGCGTGGACTTGATGGGCTGGCCCTGGACAGTCAAATTGTCTCGAGCCCCAGGCGTGCCTAGGTCACCAGAGGAGAGGCCAGGCGGCTCCAGCAGCACAGGGTTAGTTCTGTCCCCAGGGCTGCACAGGCAACAGTGTCTAGGACAGTGGAAATTTAATTCAGCCAGATGGGGTGTCTCAGAGAGGGGGCCTGCCTCACAAGTGCTCCAACTAAGTAAGGGTGACCCTGGAGGCCCAAACGGGCAGACCCCGGGGAGCCGGTGATCCATGGCCAACTCACTTCCCACCAGCACTGCCAGAGCCTCCCTCGGCCCAGTGCTCATCTTGGGTCCTCAGTGACTCTTTTGTCCCCTGGGCTCCCTTGCTCTGTCGTTTCACAAAGGGAGGTGCCATGGCCAAACAGGGATGAGGTGGGGAGGCTGGAAGAGTCTGATTACTGGATGACAGAAACAAGGCTTAGCCTGTGAGGAGCAAAGCTGGCGCTGGTCTGGATTACTAGCTGTCTGCAGGAGGAACTGCTTGGGACTCTGTAGCAACTGTCATGAGGAAAGGCCCTGGGATGAATTGAGCTACAAACCAGCAGGGGAGGCTGATGAGATACCATGGCCTGGGTCTTGTCCACACCCAACCCACAAGCAAGGCCTGTGACCGGGCAGCAAAGTACTTGGCCATCCACTGACCTGTGGAAAGGGAGGGAAGGTCCCCATCTCCAAGGTCTGAGGTCTCAGCCAGGGGGCCCCTCAAGGCCCCATGCAAACCCCCAGATGACGAGCTCTGCACATCCCCGTCCTCAGGAAATCTGGGGACTCCCAAGCCTCGCTCAGGCAGCACCTCTGGCCTCCGAGGGGGGCTGAGGTGGCCAGGCCATCGTGGAGGCTGGGCTGGACTGCAGTGAGGCTGAGTCCTTGGCCCTCAGGGGCCCCAGGAGCAAGGCAGACCAGCCACCCACCCTTCTCCCAAATGTCTCTCCTTTCTGGGGAAAAAGGCCAGTGGGGACTTAGAACCCATGACTCACAAGTTCTTGGCCCCCGAGAGCCCCTCTGGCCACTCTACATAAGAAGGGCCCGTGGTGGGGGGTGGGCGTCAGTGCAGACCAGTGGGGAGAGAGCCACCAGGAGACGACCCTGGGGATACTCCAGAGAGGAGGAGTGTGAAGTCACTATGAGCGGCCAAAGGCCATCTCCAGGTTGCTGAGTTCTTGCTAACTCACCTGCCAGTCCTCACCCTCTTCAGCTAAAACATCATTTATACAAAAGTTTCCAAAGTCTGGTGATGCTGAGGGGCCCCCATGGGAAGGTGAGTGGTTCCCTGTGCTCCCCCAAGGTCATGGGTGCAGCAGGCCACCATCTAGCATCTGTGCTAGGACTGCGGCCTTCTCTCAAGGGTTAAGGAAGCCCCCACCTGAGTGAGGATGTGGGTGTGCAGTCACCCTGGAACAGAGGGTCCCATAGAACACAACTCCACACGTACTGGGACTCCTGTGGGCCTGGTCCAGGCTGTCAGGCTGAGACACCACCCCCTCTCACTTCTTCAGTGAACTTGGGGATTCAGGGGCTTGGTCTTTGGGGTGCAGTCTCAGGTGGGCAGAGGGAGGTGCCCACATCCTGCGAAGACTCGAGGTGAGGACCAGAGGAGACTGAGGGTCCCCAGGGGATGCATGTGCAGCCCTCCCAACAGCCCCGGGGGACCATGCGTCGTGGCGTCCAGATGTGACGTCACTGATCCCGATGGGAGGGGAGAAGTGAGGGCCTGGGTCAGGTGCCTGTGTTCAGATCAGCAGAGTGAAGGAGCCCAGCTGTGCTAGGAGTCAAGGTAGAACCCTGAGGGGGGCTCTGGGACCCCAGAACATCCAGGTTGTCACTGCTCTCAGCCCTGGGAGACCCCGGCAGGGTTGAGGTAATGAGCCCCCTACTCCTGCTTTCCTCTCAGGGGTCCTGGCTGGGGGCCTGGTTCTAAGGGGAGCAATGTCAGGATGAGAGGGTGGTACCCAGACCTGCTGAGAGTCAAAGTGAAAAGCAGGAGGAGGGTTGAGGAATGCGGGGGGCATCATCTCAGCTCTGGGAAGCCCTGGGCTTGGAGTCCTGACATTGTGTCCGCAGATTCCCCCTGGGGGTCTCAGGGCAGTGATGGCCTGGTGTGAGGGCCCTGTCTCCGGTCAACAGAAGGGGCATCCCCAGACCTGCCAGGGCTCAAGATGAGGACCTTGAGGGAGAACACAAGGAACCTCACAGGTCCTGGCACCTGAAGTCATCCCCGGGTGACTCTGGTGGGGGCATGAACTCGGGGTCTCAGGGACATTGGAGACTTGATATAAGGGGCAAAGGCTGAGAGTTTGGAGGGGAGATTCTTAGGTTCTGAAGGAGTTTAAGTGAGGTCCCTGAGTAAGGTCTGAGGGGACCCGAACCCCAATCAGAGGAGACTTAAGTTGGTGCCTGCTGTTGGTCCTTGGCATCCCTGGGGTAGGATGAATGCAACAGACATGGTCAGACTTCATGACATAAGGGTCTCAGACTGGGAAAATGGTATGGAGGAGGACTTCCTGATATCTGGGTCTCGCATAGACTGAGACCTCGCACATCGGGTGGGGACTCAGGAGGGCAACTTCCCAGGTCCTGTGGGGTGTCAAGTTGAGGACCCTGAGGAGGGACTAGGGGACCATGGACCCCAATCGGAGGAGACATCAGAGAAGCCCATCTCTGTTGTCAGTCCAGGACGACAGTGGAGTAGAATGAATGAAACAGGCGTGGTCTGACTTCCTGACATCCGCGTCCTGGAGAGACTGGGGCCCTGGTATAGGGGGCGAGGCTTCAGTTGGGGAGAAGCGAGAATCCAGGTCCTGCCCGAAGGCAAGTTGAGGTGCCTGAAGGAGGACTAAGTGGACCCCAAGGGAGGATTGACGGAACCCTATAGATCCCCGCCCCTGAAGTTGGCCGTGGGAGCCCTTGGGGTGAGAAGAGGACACTAGGCCTGTCTGCCTTCCTCACATGTGGGTCTCAGAGAGATTGGGGACCTCGTGAAAGTGGCGGGGTCTCAAAATGGTGGACGGGACAATGCCCGGTCCTGCCTGGAGTCCAGGCTCCATGCAAAGAAGAACTGAGGTGGTTAAACCCCAACAGGGAGGGATCTTGGCCCTTGTGGGGACTCTTAGAGTGCCCAGAGCAGGGTGAGCAGTTTCTTGACCTCTGGCTTAGGGACCTCAGGACCTGAGGTGATCAGGAGGAAGGCTGAGGCTTCAGGTCCACAGAGGGTGGACTCCCCGGACTCCGAGGGAGGACTGAGCAGATGCCCACCCCTGTGGTCAGTGCTGGGAGGCCAGGCAGGACATGAGGAGGAGCTGGGACCCGAGCATCTCCCTAGCCTAGGACCCGCAGGAGGCCCTGGGCAGGTGTGGCGGCATGTGGGGCCCCTCAGCGCTTTCTGTTCAGACTCATGTCTTGTTCTGAGTTTCCATGAAGGCCACCAGAGGGAAGCGACCAGGTCATGCCAGGGGAAAGGTGAGCACTCCAAGTGAGCCCTGAGGGGACCACCCACCACACAACTGGGGGACTTCAAAAAGTCCACCCCTTGTACTGTCATGGAAGGCTCAGGGATGTGCTACAGGATACCCCTGAGGTGTACCCTCCATGTCTCTCACAGGGGATCCAGGAACCAGGAGGTGAAGGCAGAGGTCTAAGGACCGTGTCCAGAGGACAGAGAACAGAGGAGGTCCAGGCAGTGCCAGGAGTCAAGGTGAGGAGGGTGCCCTGAGTGTGCACCAGGGGCTCCCCATACCAGAACAGAGGGGACCCCACAAGGGTCTAATCCCCACACCTTGTCAGCCCTAGAAATCTTGGGCTGTGCTGACTGCACCCTGGGGAGCCACCTCACTTCCTCCTTCAAGTTGCCAGGGGACTGGCCACCCCAGAGGCATGACCCTGTGAGGTGTGAGAGCACCCATCAAGAGGAGACCTGTACATGGCCTGTGTCAGACCACCCAGGATGTGGTTCTCAGCAGAGGCCCCTCTCATTCTCTCTCTCCCCCAGGCCCATGGTCCCCATCTGTCCTCCTGCCTTATTCCTGTCTGTGCTTCAGTCCTAGGCATTGCACTCGGGATTGACATGAGTGAGCTGAGCAAGCCTGAGGAAGACCTTCAGGAGCCAGGCGAGGCCCACGACCTGGAGGAGGAGCAACTCTTGGGGGCTGAGGCAGGGGAGGCTGCATCCGCCTCGGCCTCCTCCCTGCCAGTCTCCTGCTCCACCCTTGCAGAGGCCTTGTCCCAGGAAGCTCTGAATGAGATGCCAGTTAACCTGATGAAGTTCCTGCTCTTCAAGTATCAGGCCAAGGAGCTGACCTCTGAGGCAGAAATGCTGAAGAAGGACCTCAGGGATAACCAGAAGCACTTCCCGGTGGTCTTCAGCCAAGCCTCAGAGTGCCTTCAGCTGGTCTGTGGTGTGGAGGTGAAGGAGGTGGACCCCATGGAGCACATCTACATCATGGTCTCCACCCTGGGATTCACCTGCGATGCAATGCTGAGCAGTGGGCAGGGCTTGCCTAAGGCCAGTCTCCTGGTGCTCATCCTCAGCCTGATCATGCGGAATGGAGACCGCACCCCTGTGGAGGAGGTCTGGGGAACACTCAGCAGATTGGGTGTGTGTCGGGAGTGAGCACTGTGTCTTTGGGGAGCACAGGACACTGCTGACCCATGTGTGGGTGCAGGAGGGGTACCTGGAGTACCGGCAGATGCCTGACAACGACCCTCATCGATATGAGTTCCTGTGGGGTCCCTGGGCCTATGCAGAGACCAACAAGTAGGAAGTCACAGAGTATCTGCTCAGAGTCAGCCAAAGGTTTTCCAGGGCCATCCCACCCCTGTCTGCAAAGGCTGTGAGGGAGGAGAAGAGGAGCCCTGACCCAGAGGAGCCCTGACCCAGAGAAGCCGCCAAACTGATCCTTCCCTCTGTGATTGAAGAGAGAGCAGTCAGCCTTCTCAGTAGTGATGGCCTGGGCCACTTGGGGGAACCCGGTGTATAACATCTTTGTGTTCCTTTTCTCTGCGATGACATCGAAATTTATCTCTTTTTTTATGAGTTTTTCAAATGTGTTTTTTCAGCTTAAGCCTTAATAAACTTCAGTATCTAACTTGGTGAATGACATTGATCACACATGTATTTGTATTTAACCAGTTTAAGGACCAGAGTTTTGCTGTTTTGTAAAAGAGATTGGGAACTCTCCCATTTTATTTTATGACCCTGAGCAAGATAACATGGAATTGGAATTAACAACTATTTTGGATATGTGAACTTACTAGCAGTATATAGTTGGTGGAAGAATTGGAAAATAAAAGAAATGATTGTAGTGAATTCTTGCTTCTTACAGGTTTTGTCTGTCCTTCTCTACAGCTAATCCATATCTGTTTACTCAGATTTTGCCAGGTTATTAAGAGAGCAGGAGAAAATAGAAAGATTAACAAGCCCCCTTCTCACTGGCTCATTTATTCCACAGAACTTCATGGAGCCTCTGCTCTGTGGAAGGCCCTGTGTTAGCAGTGGGGACACTAGGAGAAGCAGGACACCCCCACACCCAGAGCGATGGTCTAGGAGCCACAGTCACACGAGGAAGGTGGAGAGACATCCCCTAGTTCCACAGAACAAGGCGATATGGGTCAGGGAAGTGGGGCTCAAGGAGGAGCACTCTAGTGTTGGTGCCTGAGCCAGGGTAGTTTGGGGCCTTGGGAAGCTGGGTTCCTTCTGTGGGAGATGATGGTAATGAACCTGAGTGGTAGCAGCAGCCAGACTGTAGATAGCGTCTTATGAGTGAGAGGAAAGTCTGGAATTGGACATGCACATTAGAAGTTCATCTTCTCTCCAATTAATCTCCTGGGTCTGAAAAAGAAAATGCACTTTGGTCAGAACAGGTAGACACCTGGTTTTTCTGCCTGAGTCTAAATACACTTGAAAGTTTCCAAATGGGAAATGAGCGAATTTTGTTTGGTGCACAGTCTATTCAATTTCGGGGCATATAGTTGAAGACATTTCGATTACCACAATCAGTCTTCTGGTAAGATATTAATGGGGTTCTTCTTTGAAACTGGCAGTTGGACACTTCAACTGTTGGGTCAGCTTTCCTAGGTGGTCAGACCCCAAAGCCATAACAACTGCACTGAACTTGAATTCACATACCTCAGAATCCTCCTTGGAGGTGAAGGCTGGTGCATTGTGCATATCCTTGCTGGATTTTGTAAAGAAAACTCCCACTGTCCTTTTTCTCCCACTGTCGCTTGTCTGATACCTGCCCCCCATGAAGGTCATGGCTGTTGGGGAGCCTATGGGCACCTGTGCAGGTGCTCAGGTAAGTTCTATCCTGTGAAGGCAGCCAAGTCTCCCAGGCTACACTCCCTGTCATCAGGAGGTAGGGCCACATATTCACTCTGCTGAGACTGTGGGTGGGTGTCACTGCAGAGGGAAGGACAGAAAGAGAACTGGAGGGAGTGGAGGTGGAGACCCCCTCCCTGACATTTACAAGACCCTTGGAAGCTAAATCAGATCTTGCATTTGAAAGTGCTGATACAGAGTAGTGACTAGAAACAGCTGAAGATTCAAGGCATCTTTGGCTTTCTCAGAAACTCAACACAGGAAGGGAATTGTCTTTATCATAAGCTATACCTACCGGCTCCTATCAGTTGAGCACCGAGTACACTGCAGGGCAGGGGAGAAGCTCCAGGTCCTTGTTCACATCTCTTCTCCCTCTGCTTTCTGGAAGTTGCCTGCAGGGAACATGTGATCCTTATGTAAACCTACAACAATTTGGAAATAAATACATGATTAATTCACTGATTTTAATACAAAGATAGAAAAAACGGTTCATCTAAATAACAATAACATGTTGTTTGGGGCAAAAGCATCCCATTGGTGTTGATGTCTGGGGTGGGATGGAAAGGTATTTTGGATGCAGGTGGTGCCACATCCCTGGGGCTGAGCTCCCAAGAAGCAGGAAACATTCCTGCCTGACTGATGGAAGATCTGTCCAGGTGCAATCCATTCAGAGCCAAGGGTGAGGACCTGGGCTCCTCCCAGTGGCACAGTCAGAAGGTGGGTGTTTTTAGGAGAACTACTCTCTTCCTAGAGCCCTCCAGGACAGTTGTGATGTAGACAGGGTGAAAGAGGAAGGATCATTTTTGATTCTTGGCACTGCAGATGATATCTTGGGGGTGGTACAGCCAGATGGACTGAGGAGGATGGAGAGCCCTGGGAGCAAGGGGCAAGGATGCAGCCTAGGATTCTGGAGCTGAGGTTCAAGCCAGAACCACATGAGGACCACACAGTCCTCACCCTCTGCCCTCCTTCTGGGGTCCATCCTTCTCTCCATTTCCCTTCATCATGTGGCAGGTCCAGGTCAGGAGAAGAGGAGACATGTGGATGGGGAACTGGAGCCTGAACCTCTATGGAGAGGAGCACAAAGTGCCAGGTGGGAACCATGGCTCATAGGTCACTAGGACTGTTACGATATCTCCTGGGGGAAGATATCGCCCTTTGAGAAGAAGAGCATGTCCTGTCACCACATAAGGCTGGGTATTGTGAACTCACATGTGCTTAGAGTGCCCCAGGGCTGCTACTTTAATATGATGCGAAGTCAAATGTAAATAGTTAGAAGTGGCTAATGGCTAGATAGTTGTGCTTCACAGGGGCCCAGAAGCACAACCTCCCCTGTGGGTCACTGGGAGTGGTGGTAGGTGGGATCACTGTTCCCTCTGGTTCCAGGGCCATGTATCTTACTTAGTGGGGGAACTAATGATGACAGATGTGGAGTTTGTCCAGTCCCTGGAGGGTGAAACCCCAGCACCACGGGCTCTCATATCCCAGTGTGCACCTCACATGTGCTTCGTAGAGGCCATTCCTCTGCTCCAGGAGACCAGCAGCTCTAGAAGCTGTGGTCTCAGAGCAATGAGGGCTTTGGTGTGAGGGTCCAGCCTTGGGTCAAGTCAGGGACATCCTGTACCTTGCAGAGCTCAAGATGAGGATCCTGAGGAGGACACAAGGACTCCATGGATCCCACCCCAGCTGTCATCCCTAGGCATCCCTTATGGCGGCATGAGCACTTGGCAGCATGTCCCTAACTTTGGCATCCCTGTCTCTGACAGGTTGGGGACCTGATATAAGAGGCAGGCCTTAGAAGGAGAAGGGGAGGATAGTAGGCTCTGAAGAAGTCTGGGTGAGGACCCTGAGGAAAGACTGAGGGGATCCTGGACCCCATCACAGAGTGGGCTCAAGGAGCACATAGGGTGGGATGAGCACATGCCGCATTTCCTGACATCCAGGTCTCAGAGAGACTGGGGAACTGCTATAGGTGGTGGGGCTTCAGGTGGGCAGAGAGGAGAATTCCAGGTCCTGTGGGGTAACAAGTTGAGGTCCCTCAGGGGGGACTAGGGGGCCCTTGACCTCAGAGAAAGCTGTCTCTGTTGTCGGTCCTTGGCGGCCGTGACGTAGGACGAGAACAGGCATGGTCTGACTTCCTGACATCCGGGTCTCAGAGAGGGGTATAAGGGGCGGGGCCTCAGTTGGGGAGAGGAGAGACTCTGAAGCTCTACTCGGAGACAAGGTAAGGCCCTGAGGGCGGACTGAGGGGACCCCCAGGGAGGACTGCTGGAGCCCCAGAGATCCCTGCCCATGTCATCAGCCCTGGGAGACCCTGGGGTGAGAAGAGCACACTGCGCCTGTCCTGACTTTCTGACTTCCGGGTCTCAGCGAGACGGGGGACCTGGTGTGAGGAGCCGGGCCTCAAACTGGGGGAGGACAGAGCCCCGGTCCTACCGGGAGTCAGGTGAGGACCCTGAGGGAGGAGTGAGGGGAGCCGAACCCCAGAACAGAGGGGACCCAGGTAGTCCCCAGGCAGGACGACCTCGTGCCATGTGACTGGGAACCGGGTGAGAGCGGCGGGGCCTCAAAATGGAGGACGGACCAGTTCCGGGTCCGGCCTGGAATCCAGACTCCAGGCAAGGAAGGACTGAGGTAGAGGGTGGAGGCTTCAGGTCCACAAATGGTGGACTACCCGGACAGAGCTGAACCCACCCTTGTGGTCAGTGCTGGAAGTCCAGGCTGGATGTGAGGTGAGGACCGAGCATCTCTCCAGCCTAGGACCCGCGGGAAGCCCTGGTCAGGTGCAGCCTTATGTGGAGCCCCTTCGCGCTATCCCTTCAGACTCGGGTCTTGTTCTGAGTAACTCTGCAGGCCCCCAAAGGGCAGGGTACAGGCTGCGGCCGGGGAAAGGTGGGCACTACAAGGGAGCTACAAGGGAACCATTTCCCCCACAACTGGGGCGACCTCAGAGCCCAGGCCTGTGCCACAATCTACCCCTGAGGTACCCCCTCCATTTTTTTCACAGGGGCTCCAGGAACCAGGAGGCAAAGGCAGAGGTCTTAGGCCTGTGTCCAGAGGTTCAAGAGCAGAGAAAGTCCAGACAGTACCAGGAGTCAAGGTGAGGAGGGTGCCCTGAATGAGCACCAGGGGCTCCCCATCCCAGAACAGAGGGGACCCCACAAAGCCTTAATCCCCCCACTGTGTCAGCCCCAGAACCTCAGACTGTGCTGGCTGCCCTTCCCTCTTCGGGCAGCCAGGAGACAGGCCGCCCAGGACGAGAGCCCTTGTGAGGCCCTAGAGCACCCCTCAAGAGGAGACCTGTAAGTGGCCTATGTTGACCACCCAGGGTGTATCTCTCATCTGAGGCCCATGGTCCCTAATGTCCCCTGCCTCACTCCTGTCTGTGGTTTGATCCCAGGTATCGTGCTCGTGGTCGAGATGAGTGAGCTGAGCAAGCCCAAGGAAGACCTTCAGGACCCAGGGGAGGCCCAGGGCCGGGAGGAGTCACAGCTCTTGGGGGCTGAGGGGGGGGAGGCCGCATCCCTCTCAGCCTCCTCCCCCCCAGTCTCCTTGTCAGCCCCTGTGGAGGCCTTGCCCCAGGAAGCTCTGAATAAAATGGTGGCTGACATGGTGAAGTTCCTGCTCCGCAAGTATCGAGCCAAGGAGCCAACCTCCTACGCCGAATTGCTGAATACAGTCCTCAGGGATAATCAGGACCTCTACCCGGTGGTCTTCTGCCAAGCGATTGAGTGCATTCTGCTGGTGTTTGGTGTGGATGTGAAGGAGGTAGACCCCAGGAAGCACATCTACATCACGGTCCCCAACCTGGGCCTCACCTGTGATGCAGTGCAGAGAGGTGGGCAGGGTCTGCCCAAGGCTGGCCTCCTGGTGGTGGTCCTCAGCCTGATCCTCCAGAATAGAGATCACATCCCTGAGGAGGAGATCTGGGAAGCGCTCAACAAGATAGGGCTGTATGTTGGGAGGGAACACTCCATCTTTGGCGAGCCCAGGGAGCTGCTAACCCAAGTGTGGGTGCGAGAGGGGTACCTGAAGTACCGGCAGGTATCTGACAGTGACCCTGCTCGCTACGAGTTCCTGTGGGGTCCCCGGGCCTTTCTGGAGACCAGCAAGGAGAAATTCATGGAGTATCTGCTCAGGGTCAGCCGAAGGGCTTTTAGGTCCTTCCCACTCCCTTCTGCAGAGGCTGTGATGGAAGAGGAAGAGGGGGCCCTGAGCCAGAGCAGCAGCCAGGCAGATCTTTCCCTCTGTGATTGAAGAGGGGGTGGTGAGCCTTCTCAGTAGTGAGGGCCTGGACCACTTGGGGGAACCCAGTGTGTAGCATCTTTGTGTTCCTTTTCTCTCTGATGACATGGAGATTCATCTCTGTTTTCTTTAGGAATTTTTCAAATGTCTATTTCAGCTTAAGGCTTAGTAAACTTCAGTATCTAACTTTGTGAATGCCATTGATCACACATGTATTTGTACTTAACTAGTTTAAGGACAAGAGTTTTGCTGGTTTTTAAGAGATTGGGAACTCTCCCATTTTATTTTGTGACCCTGAACATGGTAACATGATATTGGATTTATAACTATTGGAAATGTGAACTTGCTTAGCAGTAATGTACTTGGTGAAAGAATTAGAAAATAAAATGTGATTATAGCAAAATCTTGTTTATTGTAATTTTTTGTCATTTTATACAGCTAAGTTATCTCAGTTTATTTGGATTTTCCCAGGTTATTATTTAAGAAAGTAGGAGAAAACTAATCCTACTAAATAAGGACCTGCTCCCTGGCTCATTTATTCCACAGAACTTCACAGAGCCTGTGCTCTGTGACAGGCCATGTTAGCAGTGGGGACACTAGGAGAAGCAGGACACTCCCACACCTGGAGTGATGATCTCAGAGCTGCAGTCACATGAGGAAGGTGGAGAGATGTCCCCTAGTCCCACAGAACAAGGCAACATGTGGCGGGGCGGTGGGGTTCCAGGAGGATCCCTTGAGTGTCGGTGCCTGAGCCAGGGTGGTCTGGGGCTTTGGGAAGCTGGGTTCCTTCTGTGGGAGGTGATCGTGATGAGGCTGGGTGGTGGCAGCAACCAGACCTCTCGATGGTGTCTTATGGGTGAGAAGAAAATTTGAAATGGGACATGTCCATTAGAAGTTCCTCTTTAGTCAGAGATGAATCTTCTGGGTCCAAAAGAGAAAGTGCAGTTTGATCAAGATCAAGTAGACACCTGGTTTTTCTGCCTTAGAGTAAATACACTCGAAAGGTTCCAAAAGAGACATGAGTGAATTTGGGTTGGCACACAGTCTTCTCAGTCTTGGGGTACATAGCTGAAGACATTTCAGTTACCACTCTCAGTTTCCCTGTAGGATTTTAATGAGAATCTTCAATTTTTTGTCTAGGTTTATCTAAGTAGATCGTAACCTTTAATGTGGCTATTGGTCATTACACATGCGTTTTTTTTTTTCAACATATGGTCCAGAGCAATTTCATTGTCTAAACATACAGCAATTACAACAAAAGACCTTTAAAAATAAGATTGTTGTCACCGGCTGCTGGCAGATTTTGCTTTTAAAATGGCTGATGGCATTCTAAGTCTGGCACAGCTCAGAAAACTCACATTCTTAACAATACAAGGACTTGTCTGAAATCACACCATAGCATCACCTAGTTATTTCCATAGTTACTTTATTTTGTTTGTGCCAGAAGTCCTCTTGGAGGAGGTCGCCATTAACCCCACTATAGGGCTGCCAGTTGGGCAATCTTTAAACTGGAGAGCAGTTACACCAAAGAAGTTCTGGCACTGTTGAGAAAGCTCTAAGCCCCACAACAAACTTCCCAACCTGGGAATCTGACAAAGGGATTGAGAATCTCCAGGGAAACTGACTTTGAAGATCAGTGGGATTTGATTATATAACTTCCTCCCACAGGACTGGGGAAACAGACTGTCAGGGGGCAGAAACAAAACCTTGTGTGCACCAGGACCTAAGGAAAAGGAGCAGTGGACCCACAAGAGACTGACCAGACTTCCCTGTGAGTGATTGGGAGCCTCCGGTGGAGGCCTGGGTCAACAGTGACCCACCGTGGGGTTAGGGCCACTGACAGCAGCAGCCCTGGGAGGCGCAGCATGCTGGCATAAGACCTCTTGAAGGAGGTTGCCATTATCCCAATCATAGTTCTGTCCCAGGTCAAACTGCAGGGAGGGAACATAGCCCCACTCATTAGCAGAAAATTGGATTAAAGATTTACTGAGCATGGTGAGCATTGCCCACCAAAGCAAGACCCAGTTTTCCCCACAGCCAGTCCCATACATCAGGAAGCTTGCACAAGCCTCTTATCCTCATCCATCAGAGGGCAGAGAGAATGAAAACAACAATCATGGAAAACTAACCAAACTGATCACATGGTTCACAGCTTTGTGTAACTTAATGAAACTATGTGCCATGCCACATAGGATCACCCAAGATGAATGGGTCATGGTGGAGAGTTCTGACAAAATATGGTCCACTGGAGAAGGGAATGCAAAATCACTTCAGCATCCATGCCCTGAGAACCCCATGAACAGTATGAAAAGGCAAAAATATATGACACTGAAAGATGAACTCCCTGGGTTGGTAAGTGCCCAATATGCTTCTGGAAAATAGTGGAGAAATAGCTCCAGAAAGAATGAAGAGGCTGAGCCAAAGCAGAAACACCAGGCAGAGTGGAAGTGTCTGGTGGTGAAAATAAAGTTTGATGCTGTAAAGAACAATATTGTACAGGAACCTGGAATGTTAGGTCCATTCCATAATTGTGAGAGGTGTTATTCCTTGGTTGAAATTTTGTTTGTTGCTCTGATTGAACTTGAGTAATAGAGGAAAATTTATATTTAAGGCCAAGGTGAGAGCTGGCATTATTAACTGATAAGGTGAGGGGATCTTATAATATTAATAGTGGCCTGAACATGACTATAATTTTTTTTTCATTTGAGATAGATTTCCCAAGAGTCTCCAAAGCCTTGGAGAGGAGAAACCCACCAAAGTAACCCAGAAGTGCTAGACACAAATAACTGATACAAACCCAATAACTGGATTCATTTTTAAAACTAGCATATGGTCATGCCTATGATAAAAAAACATTCGATTCACTTGCAAAGGTCCAAGAAGTCAAAAAAACAGTATGAAGACTCATACAAAGCAGGTCAAGGATCTTGGGTAAGTTGTCTACTTCTGGATGTCATCATTTTTTTTCTCATGTGATGTAGTTTTTCCTCTGAGCATTGTTTTAAGGTGATTTTGAGATCAGCAGTCCTCTCTACAGGCCAATCCATAGCAGGGAACCTTTGTGAGTGGAAATTAATTGAAGAGTTAATTCCCTTTGGTTATACTGTGCATGAGCTTGTTAACAGCACCTTAAGTTAAGAGGAACCTGATAAGGCTCCGTCTATCCAGGTCGGTGATAGTCTTTTGTGTTTTTTTGTTTGTTTGTTTGTTTTTTATTTATTTATTTTTAGTTTTTTGAATTATGCCGTTTTCAGAATCCTCTGGTTACAGGTCGTGGGGCATCTGATCTTTAACCAAAAATAGATTAATGTGTTAAGCTTTAGGAACAAATTTAGAGTGTCCTTAAAAGCTCAATTACACTTTTTAGCAATGTAACACAACAGCAAGGAACTAACTGGGAAGTGAGCCTTGATAAACACAGACCTTAATTAGCAAAGCTAGAATTTAATATCTAGTGAAACAAAAAAATTTTTCTTCATTGTGAGGGCACTAACCTCAAAATCAGGGAATGCTTTACACCATCAAATAAAAATGAGTTTTCTCAGGTGGCTAGGAAAAACCAAGCAGCTGTCTTGGATTTCCCATAGACCTGACTGGCTGATTTAAACAATAGTTATTCACTTAGCCAAAATAACAATGGAAGATTTCAAAGGCAGTTCAACATCTTAAGAAAACTTGTTGCTGCTGTTGTTGTTGTTCCATCGCCAAGTCGTGTCTGACTCTTTGTGACTCCATGGGCTGTAGCATGCCAGGCCTCCCTGTCCCTCACCATCTCCTGGAGTTTGCCCAAGTGCATGTCCATTGAATTAGTGATGCCATCCAACCATCTCATCCTCTGTTGCCCTCTTATTCCTTCTGCCTTCTATCTTTCCCAGCATTAAGGTCTTTTCCAAGAAGTCAGCTCTTCGCATCAGGTGGCCAAAATATTGGAGCTTCAGCTTCAGCATCAGTCCTTCCAAAGAGTATTCAAAGTTGATTTCTTTTAGGATTGACTGGTTTGATCTCCTTGCAGTCCAAGACACTCTCAAGAATCTTCTCCATCACCACAGTTTGAAAGCATCAATTCCTTGTTGCTCTGTCTTCTTTATGGTCCAACTCTCACACTCGCACCTGACTATCGGAAAGACCATGGCTTTGATTATATGGGCCATTGTCAGTCAACTGATGTCTTTGCTTTTTAATACACTGTCTAGGTTCGTCATAACTTTCCTTCCAAGAAGTAGTCATCTTCTAATTTCATTGCTGCAGTCACCATCCCAGTGATTTTAGAGCCCAAGAAGAGGAAATTTGTCACTGCTTCCACCTTTTTGCCTTTTATTTGCTTGAAGTGATGGGACCGGTCGCCATGATATTAGTTTTTTTTTTTTTTTCTAATTTTGAGTTTTAAGCCCATTTTTTCACTGTCCTCTTTTACCTTCATCAAGAGGCTCCTTAGTTCCTCTTCACATTCTGCCATTAGAGTTGTATCATCTGCAAAATTGAGGTTGTTGATATTTCTCCCAGCAATCTTGAATCCAGCTTGTAACTCATCCAGCCTGGAATTTCGTATGATGTTCTCTGCATATAATTTAAATGAACAGGCTGAAAATACACAACCTTGTGGGACTCATTTCTCAATTTTGAATCAGTCAGTTGATCATTATAAGGTTCTAATTGTTGTTTCTTGACATGCATACAGGTTTCTCAGGAGACACATAAGATGGTCTGATATTCCTATCTTCTTAAGAGTTTTCCACAGTTTGTTATGATCCACATATTTGGGATTCTCTGATAGCTCAGCTGGTAAAGAATCCACCTGCAATGGAGGAAACCCCAGTTCGATTCCTGGGTTGGGAAGATCCCGTGGAGAAGGGAAAGGCTACCCACTCCAGTATTCTGGCCTGGAGAATTCCATGGACTGTATAGTCCATGGGTTTGTAAAGAGTCAGACATGACTTGGTGACTTTCACTTCACACTGTCAAAGGCTTTAGCATAGTCAGTAAAACAGAGGTAGATGTCCCTCTGGACTGCCCTTACTTTCTCTATGACTGAAGGAATGTTAGCAATTTGATCTCTGGTTCCTCTGCACAGATGCTCCAGCATGTCTGGCTCTAAGGAGCTCCCTTGGGAGACCCAAGAGCAGCCCTCAGGAGGGGATCTGTAAGTGGCCTGAGTCAGAGCAGGCCAGGGCATGTCTCTCAACTTACCATTTACCACCCACCCCCCCACCAGGCCCGTGGTCCCCATCTGTCCCCCTGCATCACTCCTGTCTGCAGTTCAATCCATCATCATGTTCATGGTCGAGATGAGTGAACTCAGCAAGCCCAAGGAAGACCTTAAGGGCCAAAATCAGGCCCAGGGCCCAGCAGAGGCGCAGCTTATGGGGGCTGAGGCAGAGGAGGCCTCAACCCCTCTGGCCTCTTCCTGCCCAATCTCCTCTTCCTCCACCGCCACCCATGCGGAGTCCTTGCTCAAGAAAGCTCTGAATGTGATGACAGCTGAACTACTGGGGTTCCTGCTGCTCAAGGATGGCACCAAGGAGCCAATCTCCCAGGCCAAAATGCTGAACACGGTCCTCAGGGATAACCAGGCCCACTTCCCGGTGGTCTTATGTGAAGCCACACAGTGCCTGCCGCTGGTCTTTGGCATGTATATGAAGGAGGTAGACCCTGGGGAGCAAATCTACTTCCTGGTCCCCACCCTGGGCCTCACCCTCAATGAGATGCAGAGGGATGGGCAGGGCATGCCCAAGGCTGGCCTCCTGGTGATAGACCTGAGCCTGATCCTTCTAGCAGGGGACCTGACCCTGAGGAGGAGGTCTAGGGAGCACTCAACAGGATGGGGGTGTGTGTCTGGAGTGAGCACTACATCTTTGGGGGCTCAGGGAGCTGCTGACCCAAGTGTGGGAGCGGGAGGGGTACCAGGAGTGCCAACAGGTGCCTGACAGTGACCCAGCTCACTACAAGTTCCTGTGGGGTCCTCAGGCCTATGTGGAGACCAGCAAGTGGCAAGTCAGGGTGTTTCTGCTCAGGGTCAACAAAAAGGCTTTGAGGACCTTCCCACCCCTGTCTGCAGAGGCTGAGGGGGCGGAGGAAGAGGGGGCCTGAGCCAGAGCAGCAGTCAGGTGATCCTTCCGTCTGTGATTGAAGAGGAAGCAGTTGGCCTTCTCAGAAGTGAGGGCCCGGGCCAGTTGGGGGAACCAGTGTGAAGCATCTTTGTGTTCCTGTTCTCTATGAAGACCCACAGATTTATCTCTGTTTTCTTTAGAAATTTTTCAAACTTTGTCTGTCTGAAAAGCTAAATAGAAGCTAATATAGAAGCTAATATGAAAGGCTAATATAGAAGGCTAAATAAACTTCAGTGTCTTAGCTTTGTGAATGATGCTGATCACAGTATGTTTGTGCTTACACAGTTCAAGGATAAGAGTTTTGCTCTTTTTTAAAAGTGACTGGAAACTCATCTATTTTGTTTTGTGACCATGAACAAAATGGAATGGAATTGGAATAGAACTATTTTGGAAATGTGAAAATACTTAACAGTAATATCATTGGGGGAGAATTAAGAGATAAAACATAATTGAGGTGAGTTCTTGCTTCTTATATTTCTTGTGTGTCATTTTATACAGCTAAGCTATCCCTGTTCAGTTGGACATTTTTAGGTTATTATTTAAGAAAGTACAAAAAATCTGATCCAACTAATAAGTCCCCTGCTCACTGGCTCATTTATTCCACATTTATTACTTCATGGAGGCTTTGCTCTGTGGAAGGCCCTGTGTTAGCAGTGGGGATGCTAAGAGAAGCAGGACACCCCCACACCTAGAGCGATGATCTAAGAGCTGCAGTCATCTAAGAGCTGCAGATGATCTAAGAACTGAGGAAGGTGGAGAGACATCCCCTAGTTCCACAGGACAAGGCAACATGTGAGGTTGGGGGGCAGTGGGACTCCAAGAAGAGCACTTGAATGTCGGTGCCTGAGCCAGGGCGGTTTGGGGCTTTGGGAAGCTGGGTTCTTCCTGTGGGAGATGATTGTGATGAGGGTAGGTGGTGACGACAGCCAGAGTTATACACAGTGTCTTATGAGTGAGAAGAAAATCTGAAATTGGACATATACTTAGAAGATCCTCTTCTGTCCTAGATAAATTCCTGGGGCAGGAAGGGAAGGTACACTTTAGTCAGGAACAGTTAGACACTTGCTTATGCTGCCTGATCTAAGTACACCAAAAATTTTCAAAATGGAGAGGGGTGAGTGGACTTTGGTTTGCTGCACAATCTACTCAGTCTTGGGGAATATAGTTGAAAAAGTCTTGATAAGCACCTCCAAACTTTTGTATGATTTTAATGGAGTGCCTTCTTTGCAACTGGAGGTTGGGCACTTCAACTGATGGATCAGCTTTTTTAGGTGGTCAGACCCTAAAGCGATAGATGAAGAGGGGTTATGGAAACCACAGTTGCAAAATCTGCACTGAACTTGAATTCACACACTTCAGAATCCTCCTTGGAGGTGAAGAGTGCTGCATTGTGCATATCCTAGCTGGATTTTATAAAGAAAACTCCCACTGTCCTTGTCCTCCCACTGTCTCTTGTCTGATACCTGTCCCTCATGAAGGTCACGGCTGTCAGGGAGCTTATGGGCACCTGTGCAGGTGCTCAGGCAAGTTCCATCATGTGGAGGCAGCTGGGACTCCCAGAGGGAGACTGTGTCCTGGCATCAGGAGGCAGGGGCACATCCTCAGCCCGCTGAGATTGTGGGCAGCATCATTGCAGAGGGAAGGGCAGAAAGAGCACTGGAGGGAGTCGGGGGGACCCCTCCCTGCCATTCACAAGAGCCTTGGAAGCTAAACCAGATCTTGCATTTGAGAGTGCCAACACAGAGTAGTGACTAGAAACAGTTGGGATTCAAGGCATCTTTGGCTTCCTCAGGAACTCCTCAACGCATGATGGGAATTGTCTTCATCACATGTTATACCTGCTGGCTGCTGTCTGTTGAGCACCGAGTACACTGCAGGACAGGGGAGAGACTCCAGGTCCTTGTTCACATCTCTTCTCCCTCTGCTTCCTGGAAGCTGCCTGCAGGGAACTTTATGTAAACCTACAATATCCTTATGTAAACCTACAATAATTTAGAAATAAATATGTGATTAATGCAATGTTTTTTATTTAATTCATTGGAAGGACTGTTGCTGAAACTCCAATATGTTTTCCATCCGATGTGAAGAGCTGACTCATTGGAAAAGACCCTTATGCTGGGAAAGATTAAGGGCAGGAGAAGAAGGGTGACAAAGGAAGGGATGGTTGGATGGCATCATCAACTCAGTGGACATGAATTTGGGCAAACTCTGGGAGATAGTGAAGGACAGGGAAGCCTGTCATGCTGCAGTCCATAGGGTGGCAAAGAATGGGATGTGACTGAACAACAAATTCACAGCTTTTAATACAGACAAAGGTTTTATCTTAATAACGATAGCATGTTGTTTTGGGGGCAAAAATATACCATTTGCACTTTGCCTGGAGTGGGGTGGAAAGATACTTTGGATGCAGGTGGTGCCACATCCATGGGGCTGAGCTCCCAAGAAGCAGGAAAGGCTCCTGCCTAACTGACTGATGGAAGCTCTGTCCAGGCACCATCCATTCAGGGCCAAGGGTGAGGACCTGGGCTCCTCCCAGTGGCATAGTCAGAAGGTGGGTGTTTTTCCAAGGACTACTGTCCTCCTAGAGCCCTCCAGGACAGTTATGATGTAGACAGGGTGAAAGAGCAAGGAGGATTTTGGATTCTGGGCACTGCAGATCATATCCTGGGGGTGGTACAGCCAAAGGGACTGAGGATGGTGGAGAGCCCTGGGAGCAAGGGGCAGGGATTGAGAGAGTCAATGCCTAGGCAGGTTGATAACAAGTCTGGGCTCCCCAAGGAGGAGAAAGGGGTCTGGGACTACAAGGAGGAGATAGAAGTCTGGAATTCTCAAGGAGGAGGAAAGGACAAATGTGATTTTTTCCCCCTCTACATTTCTTAGTCTTAGTCACATAAAATGTGTTTTTTCCTTTAAGCCTCAAACCGATGATTACACAGCAAACAACTCAGTTTAAACTCTGTACTAGGGATTATATAGCAGCAATGTATCCTGCTTGAGGACAGTTTCTCCTTCCTGAAAACCTGCTGACTAATCCTGATATTTTAGAATGTATATTATGGGAGTGGATCTGGTAGGATCTATTGTTAAATTCTAGTCCTGTTATCCTAAAATGTAAATTGTGAGAGTGGGTCTGGTAAAATTTTTACAACCTTGAGACATTCTTTTGATTAACTGTAATAACCAATTATTAAAAAGTATATAACTCCCTTGCTAACGCCAGCAAGGGTGGACTCTCCGTCCCCCTTCTGATGTCTATATCAGAAGCTTTCTCTGTCCCTTTTCTTACTTTAATAAAACTCTGCTACACAAAAGCTCTTGAGTGATCAAACCTGGTCCCTGGTCCCGAAGCTAAATCTGCTTCGGAGATATGAATCCAACATCGTTCACCGTAAGCTATCAGAATGCAGCCTAGGAGTCTGGAGCTGAGCTTCAAGCCAGAACCACATAAGGACCACACAGTCCTCCCCCTCTGCCCTCCTTCTGGGGTCCATTCTTCTCTCCCCTTCCCTTCCCCACGTGGCAGGGTCAGGCCAGGAGAAGAGGAGACATGTAGATGGGGAACTGGCTCAAGAGCCTCTGGGGATGCTGAGAAAGAAGCTGGGGTACACGAGACTATGAAGGCCATTTATACTGAAGCAGCCTCCGGAATCTCCGTTTCCTTCTCTAACCAGCACAGTCATGAAACAAACCACTCTGTTTGCACACCAGGAGGAGCTGGTGTATTTGTTCCTTTTTCATGAAATGTCACACTCTGCACCTCCCCTGATGTGAGCAGGGGTAGTGGACTTCATACAAGGGGCCACCCTTCAGGAAGCAAAGTCCAGGAATTCCTTCCTGCCATCTGATCACTTTAGCTCTCAGAGCAGCACCCTTCCATTGTCTCAGAGCTCTTTGGTCCTCCTGACAGTGCGCTGGAGGCAGCAGCCCAAGTGGACCTGTAGGATGGTGGCACCCTGTCCCTGGCTTCCAGCCCAGAGCTCCCATCACGCCTACTGTGGACCCCTTGCCCCTACTGTCTCCAACCTGGCCTCACTCTCTGCATCTCGGGGCTCTACTCTTCCTGTCCCTGTCCAGACAACCTCCGAGCCCAAAATGGGCGCAGTGTTGGCATTCCCCTACAAGTCGTACATGAAGGTCCCCAGATAATAGTCCTCTGTCACAATTGTTGTGATTCAGAAAAATGGACAGTTGAGGTCACTTTTGGTGAGTGTCATGACAGCTAGTAAATAATAACCCTGCGCGATGTGAATAGTGACAAAAAGCTATGATTATGAATGACTATTCAAATGATTCCTTAATCCCCAACTTTGATGAAAGTGATCAGTGAGGCTGGGTGGTAGAAGACTGTCCTTTCTGAGGTTTGGCCAGAAGAGGGTTGCGGGGATGGTGTGTCAGCCACCCACAGAGCCAGAGAGGACCTCAGTGTCCACAAACAGGCTGTTAGAGCAGATGAAAGGCTGTAGCAGATGACAGATGTGGTCACCAGCCTACTCCCCAGACCCCATCATCCCCAGATTCAAATGAGGATTGGAAATAGCTGGCTTCATCACACCGTGTTGTTCATCCACGTGTGGGTCATGGGCATTTCCTCACTGGAGCGGTAAGGGAACCCTGACATTGAAATACAGTGTAGTGCTTGTTCATACTCCTCTGCATTACTGTGTGATACACAAATATTCTAATCATAATAGCAGTGGTAAATGCTTACTAGTTCTGTTCCGTTTATTCACTGGGTCAAGAAAGTGATCTGACTTGCCAAAATAACCATCAGGGCACAGAAGCTTTGAGATATAGCTTTGTGACTGAGTCCAACACAAATACTTGGGGATTATACTCTGGAACTTCGGACAGGGCACAGGGATCCCCCCTGCCCATGACTTCAACCTCCAAAGGCTAAGTCTCTGTGTCTAACTTGCATTTCATTCTGTTGTTCACGTCTGGTGCCATTTCAGAGCACAATGGTCATAGTAATTTTCAGAAGGCAGACATCAAAAGGGAAGACGCTGCAGAGATCAACCTAATCAAGGTAAGGGGGTCAGGCTGCTGTATCCTCCCCACATTGATCCCATGAGTAGTCTCTCACAACGAGCTGCCCCCAGGGAGACAGTCCCCTTCAGTGAAGGGTAATTCCTGGGAAGACTTTTGGTCTGAGTCCTCATCCACCAACACCGGTGGCCCTGGGCAAATGAGTGGGCTAGTGACAAAGAAGAGATCTGGGTGGCACCACAGCATCCACTATAATCCACCCCTCCCAGCACTGACATACACTCCCTTCATCTGGAGAGTTCACCTCATCTGAGGACAGCTCTTTGATGATTCTGGTTGGTCTCCTCTCCTCCTGAAGAAGCTCAGAGAGAAAGACAGGACAAATGCTGGGCCCTCACAGTTGCAGAAGCTGCTGCACCACAATTGATTGTCACTCTCTCTTGCCCAAGATCCGTTCTAAATCCCCTGTACTCTCAGCCAGGACCTTGGTCATTTCCAGTGGCTTTCCTGGTGAGGTAATACAGACTTTGGCCCTCAGGGTTCTGAAGCCGTGGGCCTGATGCCCTTCTCAGACCTTTGCTCTTGGACTTGTCAAATCATCACTGAAATGGGGCAGGAACCAAAAACACATCACCTGGCTGTTAGAGATGTTTCCTTGCTGTTCCCACTGTGCCAGAGTAACCCGCACACTCCTTAGGATCAAGGTCAGCTCCACCTGCCAGGATGGGGACAGCTCTGTGTGTGCTGGTCCGCTAGCAGGAGAAGCCCATAGTGCCCAGGTGGGAACCACGGCTCATGGGTCAGTAGGACTGTTATCGTGTCTCCTGGGGGAACCTTCTGGCTTTGGGAATAGCCTGTTGTGTGTCACCACTGGCAAGAGGGTAACCAGTAGCCACACGAGGCTGGGTATTGTGAACTCAAATGGGCTTAGTGTGTCCCAGGGCCTGGCCTTCTACCTTAACATAATGTGAAGTCAAATGTAAATAGCTAGATGTGGCTAATGTGGACATCCCTGATGTGGAACTACAGAACTTACTCTTAGAACTGGAAGCACGACTTCTCTTGTGGGTCACTGGGAGTGGTGGCAGGTGGGGTCATGAGTCACTGGGAGTGGTCGAATGGGGTGACATAGATCTCTGGGAGTGGATGCAGGTGGGGTCGTGGGTCAGTGGGAGTGGTGATCAGTGGGGTCACTCTACCCTCTAGTTCAAGGACCATGTATCTTACCTTGTGGGGGAACTAAGGATAACAGATGTGGAGCATGTCCAGTCCCTGGAGGGTGACACCCCAGCACCACAGGCTCTCATATCCCAGTGTGCACCCCACGTGTGTTTTGTAGAGGCCGTTCCCCTGCTCCAGAAGACCAGCAGCTACTGGAAGGTGGAGGCTGAGACAGCAACTTTGGATCCCATGGCCACTTGCCCTCTGAGCCCCTGACGGGCTGTTAGAGGGTCTCTTGGTCTTGGATGGCTTTGTGAAATATCTTGTGTCAGTCAGTTCTGCTTCCTGTGAGCCCTCAAATAATGGCACCAGATAAGGTACTGCAAGAAGGAAAGCGAAACCCACATCTAGAATGTGTGTCCATCAATTTCAGGAAAGATGAACCTCTCCTCCATCAAGGATGGAAGTGAGATGTTGCAATCAACTTGCCA
>NC_057419.1:101891441-101895244 GCF_019320065.1 Cervus canadensis
TGACCCACCTCCCAGAATATTGAAATAAAAGCAAAACTAAACAAATGGGACCTAATGAAACTTAAAAGCTTTTGCACTACAAAGGAAACTATAAGTAAGGTGAAAAGACAGCCCTCAGACTGGGAGAAAATAACAGCAAATGAAGAAACAGACAAAGGATTAATCTCAAAAATATACAAGCAACTCTTGCAGCTCAATTCCAGAAAAATAAATGACCCAATCAAAGAATGGGCCAAAAAACTAAACAGACATTTCTCCAAAGAAGACATACAGATGGCTAACAAACACATGAAAAGATGCTCAACATCACTCATTATTAGAGAAATGCAAATCAAAACCACAATGAGGTACCATTTCACGCCAGTCAGGATGACTGCTATCCAAAAGTCTACAAGCAATAAATGCTGGAGAGGGTGTGGAGAAATGGGAACCCTCTTACACTGTTGGTGGGAATGCAAACTAGTACAGCCACTATGGAGAACAGTGTGGAGATTCCTTAAAAACCTGGAAACAGAACTGCCATATGACCCAGCAATCCCACTCCTGGGCATACACACTGAGGAAGCCAGAACTGAAAGAGACATGTGTACCCCAATGTTCATCACAGCACTGTTTATACTAGCCAGGACATGGAAGCAACCTAGATGCCCATCAGCAGACGAATGGGTAAGAAAGCTGTGGTACATACACACAATGGAATATTACTCAGCCATGAAAGAATACATTTGAATCAGTTCTAATGAGGTGGATGAAACTGGAGCCCATTATACAGAGTGAAGTGAGCTAGAAAGAAAAACACTAATACAGTATACTAATGCATATATATGGAATTTAGGAAGATGGTAACAATAACCCTATATGCAAGACAGAAAAAGAGTCACAGATGTATAGAACAGACTTTCAGACTCTGTGGGAGAAGGCGAGGGTGGGATGATCTGAGAATACCATTGAAACATGTATATTATCAATTGTGAAACAGATCACCAGTCCAGGTTTGATGTATGAGACAAGTGCTCAGGGCTGGTGCACTAGGATGACCCAGAGGGATGGGATGGGCAGGGAGGTGGGAGGGGGGTTCAGGATGGGGAACACATGTAAATCCATGGCTGATTCATATCAATGTATGCCAAAACCCACTACAATATTGTAAAGTAATTAGCCTCCAACTAATATAAATAAATTTAAAAAGTTTTTTTAAATAAAAGAAAACAAAGGAAAAAAAGGAAAATTGAAGGAGTAATGGGGACTTAGAAATTAAAAATAAAATAAAATAAAAAAGTTTTTTTTTAATTTAAAAAATGATAATAGTAAAAACATATCTAAGACTTTCTCTGGAGCTGTTGCAGACAGTGTGGGGTCAGTTCATTTTCAGATAGTTCCTTGGTCCGGCTTGTACTTCTCAAGGTCTATAGGCCCCTTCCTACGTAGTCGGTGCTAACTACAGGGTTTTAATCTATTGCACCTATCACTTCCAAAGTGGTTCCCTCTATTTTAGCTTCTTCTGTTTGCTGGTCTCTTCAGTGTCTAATTTCTGCTCACTCAAGGGGCATGGTGGTGGTCACTTTTTATAGGCTCGCTTGTTCAGTTGTGCTTTGGGGAGTGAGGAACACTGCAAACAAATCTCACTGGCGTGTGTGGGGAGTGCTCATAGTGATTCAGCCACACTGGGTTTGCCCCCGCTCACGGTGTGTGTGCTTTCCCAGTCTACACTGCTCAGACTCTAGGTTGCTCTGCCAGGAACTGTCTGATGTGGGCCCTGGTTTGCATGCAGTCCCCAGGTCTAAGCCACTCAGGTTCAGGTTCTTGGATACTCCACAAAGGCGCAGACTTGGTTGGGCCTGCGTTTTGCACCTGTCCCAGGTTCGAGCAGCTCAGGTGACCAGGCACTTTGCGCGCGTAGTCACCTCCAGTTGAAGGCTGCAGCTTATCCCCTCCCCTGTCCCAGCCACTCGGTTTTCTGGGTGTACAACAGGCGCGCCTTCTCAGGTGTGCCGTGTGTCTCTTCTGGGGAGCTGATCTCTGGCTGTGACCCTCCCGGTGGATGTCGACCGTCCCGAATCCCAAGAAGTCTTGGTTAGCAGGGAAGTCTGCTTGCAGTTTGGTATCGGATACCTCTCTGGGGCCACAATTGCCCACTCCCGGCTCTGGCTGCCCTCGCCTGCCTGTCTCCGGCACAGGGTGGGCCGGTCCGCAGCTGGCTAGCTCTGCTCAGTCCTTGGTTTTGTGAGCGGGCCTGGCAGTGTCTTAGGTTAGGGCTTTTCGCGAGATCGCGGGAAAGCTATCCCACAGTCTGGGTTGCTATCTCAAGCTAGTTCCCTCAGATTGCCCTCAGGGCATTCTGGCCCAGTTCTTACCCTAAGCAATGCAGCCCACTGCTCCTCCCTGTCCCTCCCTCCCTCACTTGCTAGTGGTGCATGTGAGCTTCTGGGCTGCTGCTCCACTGGGAGTTGCTGTTAGGCACGCAATCTGTGGGTTTTAATTATTTATTTATTTTTCCTCCTGGTTATTCTGCCCTCTGAGATTCCAAGGCTTGCCACAGACCCACCAGAGAGAGTGTTTCCTGGTGTCTGGAAACTTCTCTCTTATAAGACTCCCTTCCTGGGATGGATCTCTGTCCCTACCTCTTTTGTCTCTCTTTTTATCTTTTATATTTTGTCCTACCTCCTTTCGAAGACAATGGTCTACCTTTCTGGGTGCCTGATGTCCTCTGCCAGCATTCAGAAGTTGTTCTGTGGAATTTGCTTAGTGTTCAAAGGATCTTTCAATGAATTTGTGGGGGAGAAAGTGGTCTCCCCATCCTATTCCTCCACCATCTTAGGACCACCTCCTAACTGGTTTTTTAAAACATTGATCTCATATCCTGCATACTGGCTGAACTCATTAACTGGTTCTTATACATTTTATTTATTTATTTATTTATTTTTGGTGGGTTCACTAGAATTTTTGCTATGCAAGTTCATATTATCTCTCAGTAATACCAGTTTTCCTGTTTCCTTCAAAATAGTGTAAAGAGTAAAAACTTAAATTTCACCAATTGCTCTCCCTCCTCCCTGATAAGGGGTCACATTTCTGCACCCCTAGCAGCTGGTCAGGAGAGAACTTCGTGGTCTGTAAATCTCCAGGAATAAACTGCAGCAGAGGTGCTTGTAACACATTTGCAGATCATATTGGGGTTTAGCTCACCTTCTTGTAATCTATGACCCTGCTTGGGTGTGATCTCCTCAGAGACACCACTTCTCTTAAAGTCATGACAGGGTTGATTGGTAGAAATCCCCAAGCTTCCTCATGTGTGTTCATGACTAGTGCCCGAGAGACATTTGGCTTTGCTCCTGTGGAAGCCATAGGAGGGCAGTGCCCACAGCAGCCCCTGTGGGCAGAAAATTCTGGCATTATTCATGTGCAGGTGTTGACTCCAGAGGCACTGTTTCTTGTAATTCAACAACAACAAAAAATACCTGGAAGTTTTTGATCACATCCCCTTCAAATCAGCAGGTGGCACTTAAACTTCAAAAGGAATGTGATTTCTATTATTGCAAAAGCTGCAAATGGATGTGGCAGCCAGAGGCTCTGATCTGCAGAGAGGTATAGAAATTGCTAACAGGACACGGTGTTCTTAGGGTCAAGAGAGATGGGCCGTCCACAAATGTGTGCCTTAATTAGTATAAGTGAAAATGTTCATCTCTCAATCATATCTGACTCTTTGCAATCCCATGAACTGTAGCCCATCAGGCTCCTCTGTCCATGGAATGCTCTAGGCAAGAATACTGGAGTGGGCTGCCATTCCCTTCTCCAGGGCATCTTCC
>NC_057419.1:101895254-101935156 GCF_019320065.1 Cervus canadensis
TTCTTTTTTTTTTTTTCCTAGTTTCATTCTTTTACAAGTGGTTGACCAGTTTTCCCAGCACCACTTGTTAAGGAGGTTGTCTTTTCTCCATTGCATATTCTTGCCTCCTTTGTTGAAGATAAGGTGTCCATAGGTATGTGGATTAATCTCTGGGCTTTCTATTTTGTTCCATTGATTTATATTTCTGTCTTTGTGCCAGTACCATACTGTCTTGATGACTTTGGCTTTGTAGTAGAGCCTGAAGTCAGGCAGGTTGATTCCTCCAGTTCCATTCTTCTTTCTCAAGATTGCTTTGGTTATTCAAGGTTTTTTGTATTGTCAGCAGATGCCCCGGCCCCTGCCCAGAGCCTAGAGAAAGAATGAAGGCGAGCAGGAAGTAATGAGACAGGTGTGCTCCATGTCCTTGCCAGGGCCTGGGACAGTGCCACACAGGGATCACAGAATTCAAACCTCTAATAACCCGCTAGGTTACAGTCACCTTGTTCAATGGCTGAGGAGGCCCAAGGGATAAAGAGATAGCCCATGAATGCAGGGAATCTGACCACATGCACCTCCATCCTCACTTCTATCCCTGTACTTAGAGGGGGGTCACTGTTTACTGGACGGGGGATGCGGGGGAGGCAGAGGAGCAGAGCCGTGGGTCTGAACCTCAGCAGGGTTTCAGCACCTTGCAGGGAGCCTCCATTTCCATGTGGCTGCGAGGACAAGAAAAGGTCCCAGAGGCACCCAGCCCAGAGCCTCCCGGGCCTTCCCTTCCCTGAGCCCAGGAGAGCCACAGTTCTCACAGACCCATGAGGCCCCATGTGATCTGGCTCCTGCCCTGGTGGCCTGCTGTCCTTGCCCCTGGATTCACCCCTGGTAGCCATGAAGGCCATCCTTTCATCCTTAGAACATTCCAGTGTGTTCCTACCTCAGAGCCTTTGTAAGGTGTGAGGAAAACATTGTGTCCCCTCAGATTCAGGTGCTGGGGTCTCAATCCCAAGTACCTCAGTGTGACCTTACAGACAAAGGAAAGGCCTTCACAGAGCTGATAGAGGTCAAGGATCTCATTAGGATGGACCCTCCTCTAACAGGATGGCTGTCCCCACACAAAGGACAGATTTAGAGGCAGACAGGCACACAGGAGAACTCGGGTGAAGAGGAAGGCGGAGCTCTTCAATCCCAGACACACCCACCATGGCCAGCAATGCCCCCAGAAGTGATGGGGAGAGATGGGACAGACTCTCCACAGCCCTCACGAGAGCCAACGTCAGTTGATACCTCGACCTTGGCTGCCGGCCTCCTGAACCAACATGGTTCATAGTTTGAGCCACCCGGCCTGTGTGATCCTGACACAACTGCCAGAAAATGAAGACAGAGGGTCAGCTCTGTCCAGACATCTCTCCACAGGGGCAAGGGGGGAGTGGGAGGATGACTTCTATACTCCCAGCACCTCAGGCACACTCCTTCATGTCTGCACATCTTCATGTCTCTGTTTTCACCCTTACATGGTGTCTGTTTATACCTCCCAGTGTCGGGGGTCCCACAGGTTATTGACACTTCCCTCCTGATAGAAGGGAAGGGAAAAATTCTGCCAATACAACTACTCGACATGACCACACACTCACTGACTGAAGAGCCATGCAGGAGGAGGCCCAGGGCACAGGGCACACACCCGAGGTGCTGACACACGCCAGCAAACAGCCTTCTGCAAAGGCTCCCCCGTGTCCACTCCCCCAACCACAGGCAAGGGTGCCATGTCCTCATGCACTGGCTGGCCCCAAACATCATCATCCTGCTGAACCTTTCTCCACCTGCTGGGTGACAAAGGGTCACCTTCTTCCCTGAATCTGGGTTAGTTACCAGGGAGCCTGGTCGATCCCTGGGGCTTGGCCACTACTACGTATTCCACTGGAGTATGTGACTGGATCCCAGTTTCCACCATTCAGTTTCTCAGCCAACCCAACCCCTTCCTCCTGGGTGCCACTGAATCTCAGCTGTGTGGTTGGGATCCCTGAGCAAGAAGGGGCTGCAAGCGTTCCTACCTCTCAAAGCAGAGAGTGCCTGCTTGGTGGCCAGAGGAGAAAACACTCTTCTACCTGCTTGTCTGGGTGTCTCTACCTGCACGAGGAGGAGAGGAACAGGGAGAAAATCACCTGTGACAAGACAGCAGTGTTGGACACCAAGCCACCACAGTCTTCTCCTCAGCAGGCACCTGAGATCCCAGGGATCCAGGAGGGCCCAAATGATGAGAAACACAAGTGTAGATTCCTTCAGGGTGAGTTCTGCTCATCACAGCAGCTGGCGTATCCTCACGAGGCTGGGACAGGGACTCCATGATGCCTCAGCACGCAGCACAGAAACCCATCCCTCAGGAGTGATGGTGATTTACAGCCCAGGAGACCACACAGGGAACAATAGAAAATGACTCCTCCCCTCACACTGCCACTCTGGAAGGGTCCGGGGGCTGCCACAGTTAGTCAGCCACCCTCCATGAACTTGTGGTTGGGCCCCACCAGGAGGGGAATCACGGACAAGCAGCTGATCCCTGCAGGGTCAGGGCCTGGTGGGGGCGGCTTGCAGGGGGCAGGTGGGGCTCACGTGAAGTCACAGCCCAGGGGCAGAGCAATCCTGCCTCTGGACCACTGGCTCCTCTTTCCCTGACAACCTGATGTCCTCCTTCCAGGCACGACTGTAACATCCCTTTCTCCATCCACCCGAGTGTCAGGTGCTCTCATCTGGGAACTCTGGGGTGCCCTGCATCTTCCTGCTGCCTCCTTCTCCCCCTCTTCCTCCCAGGCTGTGGCTGCTGTGCACGAGTCTGGACCCCCGAGTGTTGCCGAGTATCAGGAAGGCAAGTTTGGTGTCTCACTGGTTCCCATTGCCGGGTACCCACACAACTGTTGCCATGGGAATGTTGAGTCAGAGCAGTGCTTTCTTTTCCAGCGTGCAGCTGGCTCTCTCCTTGCAGAAGCCTACTGGACACAAGTTGAGGGGAAGAGGCTGCCTCCTGGATTTGAGGCCTCAGCACTGCAGGGACCCAAGTGATCACCAGACCCAACTCCCTCATGCTGGTACTCCACTCCTTGCCTGAAGAGTGGTTACTAGCTGCCTCCAAACATCCCAGAACCTCCTGGTATTGGTTTCAGATCATGAGGGAGGGTCCTGTGAATGGTGAGTGGGCTGCTGCTATTCCTCCCGAATCCTAGTTTTGAACGAGACCTTGCCCAGTAAACTGGACACCTATGACGTGTGGCTGCTGATGGGGGCAGCTGTGAGGACCTGCTCCGTGGCATTTCTCTGCACCCATCCCTTACCTGCTGCTGGCCCCAGCTCTCCTCACGTGCCCACATGTGTGGACCGAGCCACGGGGAGTGCTACCTCACATCCCACCTGGGTCTCTGAGGCTTTGTGAGGGTTCCACTTTGCTCCTGTTGTGTGTTTGCAGGCAGCACTGACCTGGGGCGGGCTCAACCCAGATTTTCAGGTTCTCTCGTGTCCTCCTTGGCTGATGTGGTTTCCTCTCTGAAATGCGTGTTGCCCATCTCTCCACTGAGCTGTGTGTCTTTTCTGTGCCGAGTTGTGGGCACTTCTTTTGGGGTCTGGGTGCTCATCCTGTCCTGGTAGTTTGTGTTTCAGATTCGTCCTCTTCTGTTTGCAGGCTAGTGACGGACTCAGTATTCACCTGGTCTCTTGGAGCCTTAAGTGTCCCAGAGGTCAGCACGTGTCCCTCAGGCCCTCCCTCTGGGGGTTGCAGTCCACTCCCAGGCTTGGCACCTGGGGGGAGCAGTCCTCGAGGAGACACTGCCTTGACGTCCAGCACTCTGCCCATGAGAGAGGGCTCCTTCACGTCCGTGTCAGTCCCTCAATCTCTGCCTAGCTTTAGTTCTGGGTCTTGGACTCCTGCACGCTGGACAAGCCCAGGGACGGCCGTGTAGCTCTGGGACGTCAGCCAGACTTACTTCCCCTCTGTCCCCAGGGCAGCTCCCGTTGACTGCATCCCTCTCCATATGGCCCAGATGGAGGTGCCAGCCTGAGAACTGGATGTGTTTCTAATTTCATCTCAGTTCTGCTGCAGTTCATTGAGAGGATACGGCACACATGGGACCTGCGGACATGGGTGGCCACTTTCTGCCGCTGCTCGGGTGCTGCCTGCCCAGGGGATGGGGTCCCACCCAGAGGGACCTCGGGAGCTTCTGTGAGCCTCTGGTGCTGCCCCACTCACATTCATATCACAGGCCTTTATATCGCATCTGACCCGGGAGTGGGGGATGCTGGTTTGCACATCTCCATCACTCCCGAGCTCTGGAGTCTATGTGCTCTTCACTGACTTCCATTTGTGCAGGTTGGCCACGACCTGGGCACCAGGCTCCCCAGCACTGGAGGGGGCTTCCAGACACCAGGCTGCAGCCCACTGAACGGGTCCAGCTGTAAATTTGCGAGGTTGAGGAGCAAGGAGGGCGGTCTGGAGTGTGCATTGTCATCCCATACCCATGGTGAGAGGACTTCAGTGAGTGGACTCTCATGCGCTGGGCAGGAGCCCCATCCGGCTACCCTGTGAGAACTTGCGTGCCCACCGTGGTGACTTGGCCAAGCACAGACAGGGTGTGAGGAGTCAGGAGCAGAGGCCGCCCATGAGGCGCCACCAGAGGTGAGAAGGTTCTCCAGTTCATGATGGGGCGAGTATCCCCCCTCTTTTTCTATGCATTTCTCTTTTACTCACTGGAGTTCATACAGGGTTTCCGTTTGGCCTTACCATCTATCCCTCACATCACATGTTCCCCCAGGTTCTGAAGGAGTTCTGACAGGTTCTGACAGGTTCTCACTAAGCCCTGTACCTGGCTCTGGAGGATACTGCATTCCAGGCTCTCCCAGCTCAAGATCGACTCACAAATCCTCAGGACTTGCCCTGTGTCCCTTGCCCCTTGATCCCTTCTGGTCAGAAACCCCAGTTCAGGGGGTCCTCCCGAAGTGGCTACAGAATCAGATTTAACTGGGTCTCTCACATCAGTGTCAAGTTGACCCTGTGTCTGGCAACCTCCACCCTTTTGGTGGTCCCACCTCCCCATGTGGCATCACCAACACAGAGCCCGAGGTCCCTTTGGGAGGGACTGGGGTCGTTCCTGTGTCTGTCTGCTGTGGTGTGTCAGTGTCCTTCCCCCAGGGATCCAGCCCACTCCTGTTCCTCAGTTCCAGGTCTGAGAACTGGCTTGGGGGCCGAACCTGGGTGAGGGACCTTGACCCGTTTACTGGGGTGGCTGCCCTTGGTCTCATTGTCATTTTGGACTGTACCTTAGTCAGTTGCCCATCCATCAAGCCCCCAGGAGGCCATGTTGTACTGACCACCTGCGCCATTCTGTGAGTTTGGCCTCCTGGGCGGTGGCAGCTCTCATCATGGCCCCTGGCTCCTGGCCACTCAGTGCAACCCTGTGACCTCTGCTGCAGTCCCTGGGCAGTGGGGATGAGGGGTGGGGTGTTGTCCATCTCCTCTATCACCAGGCATGGTGAGCCTGACCTGTGTTGTGAAGTGACTTTGCTCTGCTTGGTGGCTGGGCAGTAGGTGACCAGCTCTCCCCATGGTTCCTGGGCTCTCCTGATGGTAGTGCTGTGCATTCCACAACAGATCAGGGGTGGCCAGCTCCCCTGCTTCCTGGGACAGAGGGCACCTGTGAGGGAGGGCTCCAGTGCCATTTGCTCCCTTGGGGGTGGGGGTGGGGGGCACCAGCTCTTTATGGGGTGGGTGGTTGGGCCGCTGCCGCAGGCTTAGAAGTTCAGAGACATCTGGGGAGTCCCAGTATTCAGGGGCCTGCCTCCTGGTCTCTCTGGCCCTTGTGTCAGGGATGCAAATTTTCCCAAGAGGACCTCTGATGCTAGCGGGTCAGGCCCGCCTTGGCAGAACGTTCAGTGTCTTTGAGGTTCAGCCACTCCTGTCGAATCCTGGGCCAATGTTTGTCTACTGCCTGAGGTTTTGTCAGCTACCAGAGAGACCCTGGGCGCCCCCTTGGTTCTCACTGTTCTTCACCCTGAGCTGCTCATCCTCCTGCGGGCAGCAAAGCAAAGAAGTCACTTCCCTCTATTGCCCCCATGTTCCACACACCTGGATCTTCTCACCTGCCAGGGAATTCCTCTCCCCCTGCCAGCCCAGCAAAAGTTCTAGCAGCTGGGCTGTGGCCTTGAGCCCAGGGCTGAGTGCACAGGATGGGTCCTCATAATCAGGGAGTCAGGAGATGTCAACTCCGTACCAAGGCCCCATCTCGCCACCTCTCTTCAGACCACTCCAAGGCCAGCCTTCTCAGGATGGGTCCTTCGTGAGGCTGTTCCCGTGAAGCAGGGGATGGGGGGGGGTTGGTGCCAGAGTCTGGCTGGGGACTCACCACCAAGGGGACAGGGAGCAGGCAGGAGTGGGCAGGGCATCCCTTCACCTGTGATGTTGACCTGACAGTTCCTGCCAGCCTGTCGGGAGGTGCAGAGCACATACAGGCATTGGAGGTGTCCAGAGTGGGCCCCGGTGGTTGGGCCCTCACAGTGCCTGAGGCCTCATGATCGCTATTGACCAAGCAGGAGAATTGACACCTGGAATTGGTGCCTCAGCGGTGGCTGTGTGTACACACAGGACGCCAAGTGCCTTTGCCTGGGTGGCACCATGCTCTGCCCTGCTCGCAGCCTGGTGGGAGGGGCTCTTGGCGTCTTTTGCATTAGACAACTGCTGGGTTGGGCAGGAGAACTACATCCAGTGCTCTGGCCACCTGGCCATTTGCTAGCCCTGGTATAAGCACAGCCTGATGGGAGAGGGCAGGTCTGGGTGCCAGACCTCATAGGCAAAGCACATTCAAGTCCAAGGACACCCAACCTACAAGAGGTTCCTCCACCATGCAGGACATCAGGTGTCCACTCACCCCTGCATCACTTAGGGCTGGGGGGTGGGGAGGCTGGACCGTGTCTTCCAGGCAGACCTGTGAAGTGCAGTGCCTGAAACGAGGCAGAGGTTAGGGAGCATGAAGAGTGGGGAACCAACCACTGACTCACATCAAAGACCACGGAGGGCTTTTTAGATGGGTGGGCCATCTGGGCTGGGTCTTGTAATGAAGAGGGTCTCCTAGGCTGTGAAACAGGGAAAGGGCCCCCAGAAGGGTCAGACTTATCGAGGGAACTGAGCCCAGGTGTGTAGCTGGAGCAGGCGAGTTTGTGGAGGGCCCCTAGCCTGACACCATCAGTTCAGGTCCCCAGAGGGAGCTTTGGCAAAGGATTTCTGGAGACTTTGATGTACTGTGAAGTTTCATCCATTGCCTGCAGAGGCAAGGCTGCATGCAGGTATGTGCAGCGCTACCCAGGTAGGCTGGGCAGCCTCTGGTCCTCCACAGAGGCAGTGGGGGAGGAAGCAGACACTCTGCTTTGCCATCTCAAACCTGGATCGGTCCCCAGTACCACCACTGCTGGAGTGTGAGTCTCAGCAAATCACTCCCTCTCTGAGTCTCCATTTCTTTATCTGAAGGATGAGCACAGTGTGAAATTTCCCCATTCGGAGTAATCCTATTTGTCAGTGTGATGGGAGTGAGGAGGTCACGGGATGATTCACATGAAAGCAATCTGTAAACCAGAAAGCACCTACTATGAATAGTGGTTGAAAAGGCATCTCTTTTCCCAAGAGAGCTTTCCCCAGAATGAGTGGGAATGCAGGCTTGTACCTTGAAGCCTGCAGCTGAGAGACAGGCAGACAATGAAGAGCCTCCAACTTGGAAAGGAGGAGAACATGGACACCATCAGCCCC
Source organism: Cervus canadensis (assembly GCF_019320065.1). Taxonomy (NCBI): domain Eukaryota; kingdom Metazoa; phylum Chordata; class Mammalia; order Artiodactyla; family Cervidae; genus Cervus; species Cervus canadensis. The sequence continues at coordinate 101,903,002 of NC_057419.1, forward strand.
CAGTCCCAAAGGTCTTATAGGATGTGGCCTGGGTTGGGACTTGAGGGCCATTGGTGGATTTTGAGCAAAGATGTATATAGTGACACCTGGGGACAGAAGGCAGTGTGACCTGAGTCAAACTGACTTTGTGAACTAGGGGCTGTAGGAGGACCAGGAATCCATAAAACTGGGAGCCTCTTCCCTGAACTGTGCAGGTCTTAACATCTGCCTACTGCCTCAGGTCCATGGTCTGCTGTCCACCATTCCATCACTTAGAACACTTCAGCAGCCAAGTGTTTTCACCAGATTGACCTAAACCCATTTTGTAGTAAAACCAAAGAAGGATGATACCAAGAAGCTATTTATAGTATCCTGAATTTTCTCTACGTATCCCACTTGGTATGAACAGTCACATGGTTCACTGCAGCCATGTTAGTGTGTTTGCTAGCCCCTGCCTGGGTGTTGACGATCTCTGTGCCCCCATTAATGATTTCTAAATCCGTAAACCCTGTGGCCCCCAGGACTTTTGGACAAAGCATTAGGCACAAGTGATCCTTGCCGCAATAAGAGCCAACACTTTCAGAGGACTGACAGAGGCCCAGGGGTACTGGATGTGTTACCTTCCCCAAGCTTTTGGCCTGCAGGGATGCCCTTCCTGGGACAGGCAGGACTGAGGGCCAGCCCCAGGTCAACCTGGGTGACTACACACCCCACCATCTGCCAAATTGCATCAGGATGTGAAATCTTTTGGTGCCAACTCTGGCCTTCTGTGGTAGAAATGGGAGGAACCTAGAGCTAAAAGAGGAAGGACCCTTGGAAAGCACATGTATTCACTAATTTGCAATTCTGGAACCTGTCCACTGTCTTGTTTCAGGACATCTGGAGCCCTGTGCAGTCTCCCACTACAGCCCCACAAAACCTGGGTTCACCCCCACAATTCTGGGGTGTTAACGTGATTCAGGAGTCTCTGGTTTTGAGATACAGGCCATGACACCAGAAGCTCATCAGCATTAGGCTCAGCTGGTTTACTTGCTTTCATAACACACTTCTCAAGCACCGATAGGAAGTGCAGGTAGAGGAGATGGCAGAAAGGGCATTGTGCTGCTGCTGGTGCTGCTTGCCATGCTGGGCGGCCCCCTCTGTCTCAGAGAAGCCTGTGTTAACTTTGGACAGGATGGAAAGCTACCTTCAGGGAGTGGCACCCGGGTCTCACTTGCTACATGCTTGGTAGCTAATCATATTCTTAGGATTAACCTGGACCCTAAATTGCAAAGTCCATGTTTTCCCTGAGCAAAATTGTGGTTTTCTGCCAGCCCATGATCTGGAAGCTGTCTCTTGCTCGCCCACCCTGGCTTCTGTGCCCCGGTGACCCTCCAGGTACCCCGGTTACCCATGAGGGTGTATGGCCATCAGCCTCACAGTGCAGGGCTGAGCAGCCCAGATCAGTGTCCTTGCCTGGGTTTGTCCTTGGCATTGTGGCGTCATGGCTCAGAGGCCAGGGTTTAAGATCTTGTGCCAGTGATGACCCTTTTCCAGCCTCAGTTTTCACATCTGTATGCTGGGTGCAGTAACAGTACACAGTTGCTAGGATAGCAGGAAGGGTTCTATGAGTTGAAAGGCTGGGATAAATTTGGTGCACAAAGATATTATGGGGAAGAGAGACAGAAAAAATATGCCAGGGTCTTTCATCTGCTTTTGGGACCTACTACTGACTGATAAGGGCAGAAAAAAAGTGTTCCATGCCACCTTGCCTCCAGCCTGCTATATTGTCCCTCTGGAGTTCTGAGGACTGTTTCTAAACAGCTTGCTGTTTACATAGCAACATTGCCAGGAGAAATATCAATAACCTCAGATATGCAGATGACACCATCCTTCTGGCAGAAAGTGAAGAGGAACTGTGGAGCTTCTTGATGAAAGTGAAAGAAAAGAGTGAAAAAGCTGGCTTAAAACTCAACATTCAAAAAACTGAGATCATGGCATCTGGTCCCATCATTTCATGGCAAATAGATGGGGAAACAATGGAAACAGTGACAGATTTTATCTTGGGGGGCTCCAAAATCACTGCAGATGGTGACTGCAGCCATGAAATTAAAAGACACTTGCTCATTGGAAGAAAAGCTATGACCAATCTAGACAGCATATTAAAAAGCAGAGACATTACTTTGCTAACAAAGGTCCGTCTAGTCAAAGCTATGGTTTTTCCAGTCATCATGTATGGATTGAGAGTCAGACCATAAAGAAAGCTGAGCACCAAAGAATTGATGCTTTTGAACTGTGGTGTTGGAGAAGATTCTTTAGAGTCCCCTGGACTGCAAGGAGATCAAACCAGTCAATCCTAAAGGAAATCAGTCCTGAATATTCACTGGAAGAACTGATGCAGAAGTTGAAATTCCAATACTTTGGCCACATGATGCGAAGAACTGACTCATTGGAGAAGCTCCTGATGCTGTGAAAGATTGAAGGCAAGAGGAGAAGGGGTGACAGAGGATGAGATGTTTGGGTGGCATCACTGACTCGATGGACATGAGTTTGAGCAAGCTCCAGGAGTTGGTGATTGACAGGGAAGCCTGGTGTGCTGGAGCCCATGGGGTCGCAAAGAGTCAGACACAACTGAGCAGCTGAACTGACTGACTCTTGGCATAGAAGACAAGTGAGACTGGAAATGGGAAACCAGAGTTCCTCTGCTTATAGTCAGAGGCACCCTGTGCTACAGGCTGTGGCTTCAGAACCAGAAACATTTCACTGGCCCAGCTGGCACCATCGCTGCAGCTGTGCCCCAGGGAGGCGGGAGTTCGGGTAGGCCAGGGTCTGGAACTCCACTGGCTGGAGCAGAGCCTGCTTCCCACAGTCCCTGCTTATTGAGTACCTGCTGGATGCTGGGAGCAAACCCTTAGGTCATCTTTTTGTAGGAATTCACATTTCCTGATGAGGTGAGGGAAGTTTAGCAGTGGGTCAGGACCACCCGGGGAGCTAAGATTTGAAATTACATCTGTTTGAAGGCAGAGCCCCCATCAGAGCCCACCCCATGTGCCATCACTCAGAGAGGTGGGGTACAGGCGGCCAGCTGGAGGCAAACAGGCAATCAGGGACAGTCACATTTGGCAGTGGGTGGTTTCTGCCCAGGGTACATGGTTAAGGCTAGGACTGGGAGTTTCAAATTTTTGCTCCTGTCTGGGGTTCAAAGGCAACACTTGGCCTCCAAAATTCAACAGAGAGAAATGCCAGCTTTGAGAACTTTTGCAAGCTGCATTTTGCCTGTGAACACACATGCTCTTTAGTAAGAATCCTCTCTGGTATGCATTCCACCCAAGTGCCTTTTTGTGTCTTTGTTTTTTGTTCCCTTAGAGATTCTTAGAGAAGTTTCCAATATTGATAGACTTTTAAATGATGTTGCAGAAATGTCATGTTGCATCACTTACACAAGGGATAATGTTGGCTGCTTCCCCAGTGCCCCATTTCTTCAAGTAAAAGGCAAATAACAGCATGCAGTGTATAAGGAAATCATGTCCTGATGAAGACAATTTAAATTCTTGATATTTTTAGTATTCTTACTGCCATAGAAAATGAGGGCATTCTTTTTCTCACCAACTCAGTTGTTCCCCTTGCTACCTTTCTGGCATAAACTACTAACCACAGGAAGACACCTGGCTGATGAGGCACATAGTAATTCGCTGTATGGCTGAAGAGTTCTTGCACACTTCAGATTTTCCCCTGAAAAGTGCCCCATTTCAAGCTGTCTTTAGCTGTTCCTTCTGTGGATGGACCCATTTGCCACCTGAGGTGTGTTGCATGGCACACCTATGAGAGGGGCCGCATAGGAATGTCAGCCCAGGCCTCACGCTGCTTCCCAGTTCCACTTTTCTTGGAGAAGTGCAAAGGGAGCAGAGGTTGCCCTGGCCATCCATCTGTGGGCTCCCCTTTGCAAGAAACACCCAGTTGTCAGCGGCTGAGAGCGCAGGTGTGCAATGCCCCTAGACTGTCCTGGGGCTGCCCTACAGCCCTTCCCTTCATGCAGGAAGCCCCCAACTGTGAGAATCCTCCCTCCTCGAGACCTCCTTATATCCCTTCCCTGAGGCTCTTTGTAAAGCTCAATCTGAGGGAATAAGTAGAAATCCTCCCTAGATGGAAGTGGAACGAGGAAAACCAGGAGGAAGGGGGTGACCAAATAGAACCTCCTCATTCCCATGCATGCAGGGCAAATGGGGGGAAAAGCAGTCATACTTCACTCCATGCAATACGTGATTAAGCTTTTCTGTTTTGTCTGAAGTGTGTGCCTTTGTCTGTAATCAGCAGTCCCCAAATGTTTTGGCACCAGGGGCCGGTTTTGTTGGAGACAATTTTTCCATCGATGGTGGGGGGTGGAGTGGAAGGTGGGGGGAGTGATGATTTCAGGATGATTCAAGCACGTTACATGTACTGTGCACTGTATTTCTATTATTATTATTACATCAGCTTCACCTCAGATCATCGGGTATTAGATCCCAAGGTTGGGGACCCCTGGTCTTTATGTTGTAAGAAGTGAATCACCAATGAAGCCAGCGCTTGGGCGGCCCCTGGTGGAGGCTTTTAGGAATTCTCCACTTGCTGACAGTACTAGTATTGCCTGCTCCAAGCCTGTCTGCGCATCCAGAACTGAGCTGGCCAAATCAATGAATGGCAGGATTAAAAGGTCTGGGCTTGAGCAGAAAGGAAGGAGGAAGAAAGGAGAGGAAGGGGAGAGAACGGAAGGGAGGGAAAATCCGTTCAGGATGCTGCAAGGTGTCCAGAGACAAACAGGACTGGGACCAACCTGTTCTGTGATGAGCCGATCATTTCCCCTTATACAGGCCTTGGTGGAGTATGTAACTTAGGGCAGTGAAAGTAACTTAGGGCAGTGAAAGTCACTCAGCCATGTCCAACTCTTTGCGACCCCATGAACTATACAGTATACAGGCCATGGAATTTTCCAGGCCAGAATACTGGAGTGGGTAGCCATTCCCTTCTCCAGGGGATCTTCCCAATCCAGGGATCGAACCCATATCTCCCTCATTGCAGGCAGATTCTTTACCGACTGAGTCACCAGGGATATTTTGGCTTATTCTGCCTTTGGCTATTGGATGTGCTGCATGAACATGTGTGTGTTAAGTTGCTTCAGTCGTGTCTGACTCTTTGTGACCCCATGGACTGTAGCCTGCCAGGCTCCTCTGTCCGTAGGGTTCTCCAGGCAAGGATATTGGTGTGGGTTGCCATGCTTCCCTCCAGGGGATCTTCCCAACCCAGGGATGGAACCCACATCTCCTGCATCTCCATTAAAGGTGGATTCTTTACCCACTGAGCCACCTGGGAAGCCCAAACCCAACCCATAAAAGACAATAAATGCATGTGTCTGGTTAGTTAATTTGAGCTTGAAATTTAGTTAATTTAATTTGATAGTGCACCAATAATTCTTTCTTTCTTTATTTAAAATTATTTCTTTTATATTCCAGAAATGTATTTAAGATGTGCTTGTATAAACTATTTTAGATAGAAAGATTTGGGGCTGTGTGCTTTGGAGGCCCTTACGAAATCTCATGAGCTACAAAGTAGTGCCAATCTCGAGACAGCCAAGCTCTAATTTTATGTTTCCACCTAAATATTTTAGTTTATAGTGAAACTAAGTTCAGTTCAGTTGCTCAGTCGTGTCCAACTCTTTGTGAAACTAAGTCACTCCCTTAAAAACTGCTCAGTGAATTGGAGGCACTGTATGAGTGCAGCTGATGTGGAGGAGGGCATTTCACATTCTGGTCTGTTGGGGTGTTTAAGTACTTAAAAAATTAGTTTTGAAATTTAAGTCATGAGAATTATTAAAATCTAGGGTGTCTACAGCAATGAAGGCTGCTTTGTGTTCCTGAAATCGGATTATCTGTTTAACAGTGTCAGTCTTCAGCATTTGCTTTCACTTCTCCTCCACTATCATCTCCCTTTACTTCTGCATTTCATTTTTCAAAGCTCTTCCACATCTGCTTGAGTTTTGTTAGGGTCCTAGGAAGGAATCTGACCTTGCAGTCAAAGGCCTATTCATTATATAAATGAACAATGTTGTATTCATCTTGTATTGTTTCACAAGTTACCACAAATTTAGTGACTTAAAACGACACACATTGACTTCCCTGGCAGGTCAGAAGACATCAGTTTGATCCTAGATCTGGGAGGATCCCACATGCTGCAGAGCAACTAAGCTCATACACCACAACTACTGAGCCTGTGCTTCAGAGCCTTGGAGCCACACTACTGAGCCCATACATCCTAGAGCCTGTGCTCCACAACAAGAGAAGCCAAGACAATGGGAAGCCCACATACCACAACTAGAAAGTAGCCGCCAATTTCTACAACTAGGGAAAGCCCACACAGCAACAAAGACCCAGCAGAGCCATACATAAAATTTAAAATAAACAAATAAATTAAAAAAATTTTAAAAACACCCCACATTTATTAGTTCACAGTTTCAACGGATCAGGAGTCCAGGCACAGCTTAGCTGGATCCTCTGCTCAGGGTCTCACAAGGCTGCATTCCCTTGTGGAGTGCAGAGTCCTCTGTCATGCTCACGTGGTTGTTGGCCAAATCTATTTCCCTGTGATCCTATGACTGAGTTCTTTTGACTTCTTAATGAATGTTGCCTGGAGGCAGCCCTCAGGTGGCAATTTTCTAAATAGATACTGGGGTCCTCGGGTCGGCTCAGAGCTTCCTGAAACATTAGGGGCCAGACTTTGGGGAGGGAAAAGGCAGCCACCAATGCAAGGAATACAAGGAGATCAAACCAGTCAATCCTAAAGGAAATCAGTCCTGTATTCATTGGAAGGATTGATGCTGAAGCTGAAACTCCAATACTTTGACCACCTGATGTGAAGAACTGACTCATTGGAAATAACCCTGATGCTGGGAAAGATTGAAGGCAGGAGGAGAAGGGGACAACAGAGGATGAGATGGTTGGATGGCATCACCAACTCTATGGACATGAGTTTGAGTAAGATCCGGGATTTGGTGATAGTCAGGGAAGCCTGGCATGCTGCAGTCCATGGCGTTGCAAAGAGTTGGACACAACTGTGCAACTGAACTGAATGCAAGTGTAATCTCAGCAGGTGGAGGGACAGCTGAGATGCCACCTCAAGCCCCTGGCAGCTTCGGCACTTGGCTGAGCTGGCCCATCCCAAAGGATTCAGCATGGTCTGGTGTGGTGAGTGCAGGTGGAAGCTGGCCCTTCCTGGGCAGGGCAGGCAGGGGAATGCCAGCCAGGCTGCAGTGTGAACAGCCACCCTGCGGGGACCTGAGGAAACAGCAAAGCAGGTGCTGCAGCAATGGTAGCAGGTCTCCTGCGATGACTGCACTGTGGCTACCAATAGATTAGGTTCGTTATCATGGAAGTTCACCCTGGGCCTCCACTTTCTGGCTGTGTGATAGCGTGAGTGATTTAGCCCCTCTGAATTGCAATTTCTGGATCTGTGAAATGGGAATGATAGTAGCATCTAGCTCACAGTGTTCATGTGAGGAGAAAATTAGCACGTGGTCTAGGTATATGAAACCCTCAATAACAATACTAACATGTATGGATTATCGTATGCAAGAAAAGATCTCCAATCTGCCTGGCATTCTGCTAGGTTCTTATACTAGGAGAGGTGAGTCAGAGACAGAGAGGATTGTGACATCCTTCTCAACCCTAAGCCCCAGGCAGACACTGAATGATTTTTGCCGTCAAAGAGTTGTGACAGTCACTTCTCCCACCTCCTACCTGGTCCCCATCTCCTGTTTCCCCTCCAGCCACACCAACCACTGTGCCATTGGCTCACACTGTCAGCATGCTCTCCACAATGAATGGTCCCTCACTTCCTTCAGGTTTTTGTTCAAATGAGACTTTACTATTGAGGCTTTGCCTGGTCACCCCATAGAAAATACCGTGAAACTCCCCATGCCCCACCCCCCATATTATTTGGTCATTTATTGTCCACAAGCTCCACCAGGGTAGGGACTTATAACTCACAAGCCGCCAGCAGTGCTCAGGATACATATCTGGTGTACTTAATAAGTGTTGAACAAATGCATAGGAGAGGAGTCCTTTTAGATGGAGCAAGGTGGGCTCTTAAAGGACACCATGGAAGGAGAATGGCATTCGGGCTAATCTGCAAGGAAAAGTATGACTTTTATAGACAGAAGAAGGAAGGGAAGGACTTCTAGGTGAAAAGCATTGCAGGAGCAAAGGCAAAGAGGTGGGAAACTGCTGGTTGAGGACAGTGGTTGCAACGGAAATCTTTGAGGACACCTGGAAAGACTCCTTGGGCTCCTGTCCTAAAGGAGCGGTGGGCCACCGCGAGACGCTCAGCCAGGTGGGCGGGGCCACCGCTCCCCGCGAGGAGGTCGGCCAGGTGGGCGGAGCCGCGGGGCGGGGCGGGCGCTTCGCTAGAGTCAGGGCCCCGCCCACTGTGGCCCGGATCTCGCGCAGGCGTACTCGCGCTCGGCCCGGGCTCGGCTTGTGCGGCGGCTTGTAGCCGTCTCTCGCCGCTTTCCCGAGTTTCCGATGAGGGATAGGAGGCGGGGGCGGCCCGGCCCTGCCGAAACCTGTAGCCGTCGCCCTGGAGCGGCTGCTCTGGGGCAGAAATGCCGCCACCCAGCCGTTCCCTGCTATGGCTTGGCCTGGTGCTGGGTGCTGTCTGTGCCTCCCGCGAACCCGCGGCGCCAGGCAACGCCACAGGTGCGTCCTTCGTCCCTATTGCAGGGCTCCCTATTGCAGGGCTCCGTCTCTCGTTCCCTGGCTAGGTCCCCCGTTAACTCCCTCGGTCCTTCTCTCCTACCGTTCCGTCCATCCTTCCTCCCCTCCCTCCTACCCGCCATCGCTTCTCCCATCCCTTGTGCCCTCCCTCCCTATTCTTACTCTCCTTCCTTCCCTCCCTCCCTCATCCAGGCTTGAGGCCATGGCCAGAGCCTAACCTTGCTTGCCACCCAGCACTGGGGCTTCCTCTGTGCGCCCGCTTCCACTCTCCCTGGCTTGGCTGGCTGGGCTGTCAAGGCTCCGGTGCCAGCCTTAGGCCTCTTGGTACCCTAGCATCTGCCACTGGTGGGGGTTAGGTGTCAGTCCAGGTGATCTCACTGAAGCCCTTCCCCCGTGCAGATCCTCTGAATGTCCTTCTCATCATCGTGGATGACCTACGCCCCTCCCTGGGCTGTTACGGGAACAAGCTCATAAGGTCCCCAAACATCGACCAGCTGGCCTCCCGCAGCCTTCTCTTCCAGAATGCTTTTGCCCAGGTATGTCTGGGCACCTCTGGGTGTGCCCCCCTCCCACTGTGCACTGAGGGTTGTGGGATGGCGTCTCTTTATTAAGGGGGAAATGGTGGTTGAGAAAACCTGGTTGTCCACTGGCAAGACAGCTGGTTGCCTTCAAAGGGAACTTCTCCTGGGGTGGAGGGTGTGTCCTGGTCCTGTCGTGCTCAGCTTTCTTCCCCACAGTGGGGATGGCCTGGTGCTGAGAAGGAGGGGGTGCTGCCATGGTGGTCCTACCCCCTGTGCCCCCCAAGACCCTGCCCGCTCCGGGCCCCAGAGAGACGCCATCAGGCAGAAGGACACAGTCATCTGCTGGATGGAGGGGCTGAGGCCTTCCGCTCCTCTCGGGAAAGACTTCTTTCTGGCATGAGGCCCAAATCCAGCTGGTTGGCTTTGAGATCTGCATGACTCAGCCGCCAAGCTGTTAGCTGAGGACCCGGGAGGTTGCCTGGTTACCTTTTAGCTGCCAGACGTTGTTTTCCTCTGAGGACGTGTCCTTTTGCTTCTGCTCCCTACCAGCAAGCCGTGTGCGCCCCGAGCCGCGTGTCCTTCCTCACTGGGAGGAGACCAGACACTACCCGCCTGTATGACTTCAACTCCTACTGGAGGGTGCACGCTGGAAACTTCTCCACCATCCCCCAGTACTTCAAGGAGAACGGCTACGTGACCATGTCGGTTGGAAAAGTCTTTCACCCTGGTACTGCTTGCCCTGCAGAGTCTGGGTTCTCTCTTTTTTCGTGCCTGGGGACTGGAGACCCCTCCTGGGGTTGGAGCTCTCTCTGCAGAGGCCTTTTTGGGCTCGATGGACACCTTGTTAGTCACTGATGTCTTTGTCCAAGGTAGCACTTCTCACCTTGACTTTGTGTTCTCACCCAAAGTGAGAAATGGTAGAAGAGCTTTTTCTTCCTTTTGGATACTGGTGATGGGGGGAAGGAAGCGGGGGCCAGCATTGCCTGTGAGTCCAGCTCTGCACCTGACCCCCTGTACCCTGGGCTCCCTGGCAGTAAAGTAAGATCTGGGCAGCTCTGTTGACTTGCCTGGTGAAGAGGCTGCAATTTTGGGGGGGGTGTCTGCCCACTGTCTGTGAGTTAGGTCAGAAAGAGGGGAGTGAGCTGGTACCAGGGTCTCTGAACTTCAACACTACCTGGTGAACTGGCTCTCTTTAATGCCAAAATGAGAATGCTGACGCACATACTTTAAATTTTGCAAAAAGTTGGGTGGAAAAGAAGGAAAGTATAAACTAAAGAATATGAATTACTTGTGGCACATGGAGAAGAGTTGTATTTTGATGAGTGCATTATTTTTCTGATTTGAGCTTTTCCTGTATATGTATACACAGTTATATGCTGTGAGTGTTTTAAGCACAAACATTTTCCCATGTAGTGACTATTCACACCATCATTTTTAATGGCAGCATGGTGGTCTAACAGAGACATGTATAGTAGTTTAGTCCCTTTGTTTTCAGGTTCCCTCACTTCCATTGGATGAGCATCTCTGGAGGCAGAGTGAACTGCTGATGGACAGTAGCAGTGGGGTGCGGGCCCCTGGCTTCTAGTCCCAGCTCTGCCACTGCTTTGTTGTTGTTCCTCACCTAGTCGTGTCCAAATCTTTGCGACCCCATGGACTGCAGCACACAAGGCTCCCCTGTCCATCACCAACTCCCGGAGCTTGCTCAAGCTCATGTCCATTGAATCAGTGCTGCCATCCAACCATCTCATCCTCTGTCATCCCCTTCTCCTCCTGCCTTCAATCCTGCCACTGCTTAGCTGTGCAGTTGACCTTGGGCAAATCATTCATCATCTTTGATTCTCCCATTCCTCCTCTGGGAAGCTGGAGTGGCAGCTGCCTTGATTCCTTTCCCAGGGGAGCATGGGGGTGCGTTGTGAGCCCAAGCTCTGTCCCATGTAGCACTTATCAGGAGGGGCTGCAAAATTGGGCCCAGTTTTGAAGGCGAATCTGCCAGGAATCATGTTGCGTGGCCAAAAAGCTGGCAGCACTAGAACTTTCTGCTCCCATCTTGACACCCTCGCCTGAGCACCACTGGAGGGAGAGCCCGAGAAAGGAGACACAGTGGAGGGGAGATGGTGCTTCAGGAAGGGGGCCTCCTTCCTCCCAAGAATGAGCTCATGGGATTGTCTTAGTGGGGACAAATGTAGCACTGCAGCCCTCGTGAAGACACATTTTTCAAGAGAGTCTTTGTTCTCAAGAACCGGTTCTGTCAGGGAGGGGCCTGCTCGAGGCTGACTTGGCCTCCCTGACTGAGTGCCTGGCCACCGCCCTGATCCTCTGGCAGGCTGGGGGTGGGGTTTTCTCATGGGTGTCACTTCCCCAGGGAGGAAACTGAGGCTGGGGAGGTCAGGTCACTCGCCCGAGGTTGCACGGGCACGGAGGGCAGTGCTGGGGTTTGGAGCAGGTCTATGAGCCACATCTTGGTGCCTGTGCTGTTGAGAAGCCCTCTGCCTGCTGCGCCTTTGCCTCAGGCCCAGCTTGCCCAGCTCATCACGGCAGTCCCCTTGTGTGCCCGTGCTGCCCTCGCTCCTCCCCACTGAGCCACACAGGCTCTCCCTCCCTCTGTCCAGGGCCCTCACTGCCCCCCCTGCCTGGACCCATGTCCCCTCTGTGCCCAGGGCTCCCCGCTTCCACAGTGCTTCTCCTCCCCAGACAGCTGCCGTCCTTCCTGGGTGTTGCACGTTGTTATGTTGTTTTCCCAAATAGACTGTGGACTACTGAGCTTGGGTGGGTTTCTGCGTCATGAACGAGCACTGGCCCTGATGTCCTAAGTCAGGGGTTCAAGTCCCATTCCCCTCGCTTCCTGTCTGGTTGGCATCCAACAAGGCGCCCCCTTCATGGAGCCTTCCCTGGCCTAGCCATCCCTGGTTGTGCCCGTGCCTCTGCTGCCTTCCTCGTTGGGTGGGGAGAGGTGCCAGCGAGGGCTTTTCGGGGCCAGGTCCAATACTCAGGGCTCAGGAAGAAGCCCAGAGGGACAGCTCCTGTGGGGACTTCTTGTCATCTGGCCTAGCTCCTGATCTCATAGATGAGGCGACTGAGGCCAGAAGAGGGGGTTGGCCCTTCCCCAGTTGTGTGCAAAGTGTACATTTTGGGTGGGGAGGGCATTGAGGGACCCGCCATGCTGTATTTAATGACTTTTCCTTTTCCCCCCAAGGGATATCTTCCAATCATAGTGATGATTCTCCATATAGCTGGTCTGTTCCACCTTATCATCCCTCCTCTGAAAAGTATGAAAACACCAAGGTGAGGCTCTGAAAGGGGTACTGTTCTGAAGAGGAACCTCTTATTCTCTGTCTACCAGATTAAAGTTAACTATTGCATGTATTCTATGTTCCTTCTAGCTGGTTCTATGGTGAGCTTTGTGGCTTTGGTTTGTGTTCATGACTTGACAGAGACAAGTGTTAGGATCTTTAGCATTAGGTCCAGTGGAGAGGTGGCTGAGTTTTTAGAAGCTGGCTGGGATGTGTCACTCTAGAAACTTCTGCTCTAATGTGTAAGACTTATTTAATGGCTCCTTTGTGCTCCCTCTGGAGAAAGCTCTGTGCAGAGGATTAGAGGAGATGGTGAGACATGGAAGGGAGAAGACAGACCTGTGCTGTGAGCGCCTCAGCCCAGATGGGGAGAAAGGCTTTCCAACTGTCTGTCTCTCTGTCTCGGGCCTAATGGATGTGTTCTGGTGCTGAGACCTTTGATAGGGGCTTTAAAATTTTAGAGCATTATGAAAAAAAGGAGTCTATAAGGAATCTTAATGACGGTTCAGAGGATTCACCATCCCCCCAATGTATCAATGCAACTAAAACTCACATTTAAGAAATTCAGAACACCAGCTAGAGCACTGAGAAATGACATGTTTCTTGGAGGTTTTTAGAGCCATCATGTGGGAGAAGGGTGTGGACTGGGGGAGATTGGTGGGGTGCAGAAGAATTTTCTAAACTCATGAAAACTTTCATTTCAGAATACAGTGAAAGTCAGGGGGCTCTGACCTTTGGCCAGTGGCTTGAGTGTTAACAGAATAAGGTTGGAAGACTGCATCTCAAGCCTTCTGTTCCCTGAGATCATCTCCCTACTTTTAGTGTCCTCACAAATGCCAGGTCCATGAACCCATCCCTCATATCATTCTCAAAAGTGATGGGTCTGACTGCACCACATCCCCAGGGGTGTTGCAGACCATGTGAATATGGCAGCTGAGTGGGTACTAAGAGGCAGGTGGTGGCTGTCCTGGCCAGGGCGGTGTGGACAAGGCAGGCCTGTGAAAGGATGCTCCTCAGAGAGATCTAGCAGCAGCTGCCACTGCCTTTGGGTGTTTGTGAGGTAGAAACCATGGTCCAAACTGAAATTGGCCTTGTGGCCAACGTGTCTGCTTTAGGAAATGAAGAAGTAGGTTCAGTTCCATCCTGTGCATGATGTACATGAGGACCTCAAAATTCTACCAACTATCACTTTATCCAGTTAACTGCAGCCCTGTCACTTAGAAGCTTTAGTCTGGCTTTGAAATTGAAAACATTTTTTTTTTCATTTCCTTAATGACATTAAGTATCTCTACATGTAATTATTGGCCATCTGTCTATCTTCTTTGGGAAATATGTATTCAAGTCCTTTGTCTATGTTTTTTATTGTTGAGTTGGAGACAGCTATTTTTTTTATCATTAGTTTACTTGGGTTTCCTTTAATTAATTATGATGTAGAAACAGAAGATACACAACAGGAAGCTAAGTGCTGGTGGACTTCTGGCCTCTGCCTGGAAAACAAGAAGCACTTCTGTGTTTCGGTACTGCTTTCTGTGTGCCTGTCTAGTCTAATACTTAATGTTCTAGAGGTAAAAAAGCTGAATTGGTTGTGTGAAACTCTCATGGTTTCTGTTTCTTGCATTTAAAAAGCTGATTTTATATGTTTTGTTTTGAAAGACCTGTAGGGGACCGGATGGAGAACTCCATGCCAACCTGCTGTGCCCCGTGGATGTGGTGGATGTGCCTGAGGGCACCCTGCCTGATATGCAGAGCACTGAGCAAGCTATACAGTTGTTGGGAAAGATGAAAACATTGGCTAGTCCTTTCTTCCTGGCTGTGGGGTACCATAAGCCACACATCCCCTTCAGATACCCCAAGGTGAAGAGCTGGCTGAGGGCTGATCCAGCACAGCTATGATAGCTGGGTCATTGTAAAGGTGGCCACATCTGGCCATCCCCAGTCGCCAGGGCTGCCTGATGGCACTGGTGTACTCAGTGGTGGGATGCTGGGTTTCAGAGGTCAAGGCTAAGAAGGAGACTTAGGATAGTAATCTAGTTGGAAACGCTGTGTTTTCTCCTTCCTCCACTGGAGGGTTTTTTCCTTGGATACAGTGAGTCATGTAGGGGTGGATGGTGAAATCATCATGGAGAAGGGCGGCAGAGCCGGCCACCCTAGCCCACAATAAGGGATGGTCCCTGGGACACCCCTCCAGGGGCTGTGCAACCCTAGTCAACTTTACTGCCTTTCCCCTGAGCTTTGAAACACAGGGCCCTGTGTGGCTTGTTCGAGCCTCAAATCCTGTGCTTACATGCATATTATTTAGAGTATGTAGTCACTTCTTTTGCAGAATATTTTTCAGTTTTCCCTATCATTTTTTTCCTGGGCCTAAGCAGCCCATCCTTTTGGTTTCACAAAGCAGGCCTGTCATTTGCGATGGGAGTGGAGACCAGAGGCTGCTCTCTGATGCTGTGGTTGTCTGCCTTTGACTGGCCCAGGGCATCGGGCCTTCCTTACAGGACCTGTCAGCCCCCTTGCCAGAGGGGGACTCACTTCTGTGTCCCATGCAGAAGGAGTTAGCCTACCTCTGGGCCTGCTCATGAGGTTTGACCTTGGCCCAGCTTTGGGGAACCTGACTCCTGGGAGTGAGTGTTCTCCCCTCTCCCAAAACTGCTGAGTGGCTCTCTAGGCCTGGACTGTCCACAGAAACCCCTGCTTTCCTGCCTCAAGTCTGGGATTTTGATCTGTGCAGGCAGAAAGTACCTGGGTGACCAGCCTTGTAAAAGCCCTAGGCGGTGAGGCTTTCATGATCCTCTGCTTCCCTGCTGGCAGCGTGGCATAAATGTCAAGCAATTCATTGCTGGGGGAATGACTCACATCCTGTGTGACTGCACTGGGGCTGTTCCTGGTGTCCCCCAGACTGTCCCCTTTGCTGTGTCTCATATGCTTTCACTGTTATAGCCTGTGAGCTCTCCCAGTGACTGTGAACATGAGAGTGGTTCGGGGAGCTGGCAACAACTCTCCACATGTTTTCTAGTTGGAGGGGAGGTGGTGACAGAAATAGGAGGGCATCGGTCCCTATGAAGGAAGAGAGCTGTCACTGATTGGTTTGCAGGAAACCAGTCAAGTGATTTCATTAGCACTGGTGTCTCATGACAGTGACTTTCAGGCGGGGAGACACCTGTGTCAGTGCATCACAGGTGCAGAGATGAGGCCCAGCCTGTGCCTTTGCCAGAAGAGTGACATCCTGGTGGCTTTGTGTGCTCTTCCCCCAAGGAATTTCAGAAGCTATATCCCTTGGAGAACGTCAGCCTGGCTCCTGACCCCCAGGTCCCTGCTGGTCTTCCTCTGGTGGCTTACAACCCCTGGATGGATCTCAGGCAGCGGGAGGACGTCCAAGCCTTAAATCTCAGTGTGCCCTATGGCCCTATTCCTGCTGATTTTCAGGTACCAAGTTTCTATGTGTGAAGCATCCTGTGGAGCACAAGGGTCAGGGGTGGATGTGCTGGGTAGATTGACAAATCTCCCCTTCAGCATCCCCATTCCAAAGAAGGGGGTTGTCGGGAGACTTGGGAACTCACTGGCTGGGGCCCCAGGATGGAGATGAGGCCTGGGTGACCCTCACTAATGGGAGATGCTGTTGAATCCAGGTGACAGTCTGTCAGGTGGAGGGTGGTTGGTGACTCCTGTGCTAGCTGAAACTCTGGGTTTGCTGGTCCTGGTGAGTCTCCTCTGTGGGAAAGCTGATACGTGCACCCGTTGGTATAAGGAGGTGGCTTAGTAATGGGGCCTTGTTGCAGAGGAAGCAGGGCACACACATGGCCAGCGCTGTCCAGCTGCTGTGTCTGGGGTCCATTTGTCATGATGTGGGGATAGAGCAATTCAGGAGTTGGAATCCTTGTGCTGACTTGTCAGCCCCTCTTCCCTGAAGTGCAAAGCGGATGTTGAGGACACACTTTCTGGAATATTCCATATGTGGCCCTGCCCTTCTGTTACCACATGAACATTCCAACGGGCCCTCTACATGGGAAGGCAGACAACAGTGTTTTCACACTGTCTTCCCGTTGGAATCGCCAGGTGTGCTTTGTGGGAAATGCAGGTTCTCGGACTCCACTCCCAGTTTCCAGCTCTCTGAGTCAAAGTGGGGCCAGGACACCGGGCAGCCCACAAATCTTCATGGGGATTCTGATGCAGGCGGCCCAGGAAGACACTGAAAACATGATCTTCTTCCTTCCCATGAAAAAGGCAGGGGCAGTCAGGTCAGCAGACACCTTCTGCTCCAGGAGCCACTTGGGCCGAGAGTCTGGGGAGGGTGCGTGGTAGGCAGCTTGTTGGAGAGAACATGGCTATGATCTCCTGCCAGGTGACAAACGACCCAGAGGAGAGGCCTGCTCATGGCCCCCCTTAGGGTTGAGTTGTGTCCCTCAGGAAGATCTGTGACAGTCCTGACCCCCAGGGCTTCAGAGCGTGACCTTGTTTGGAAGATGTGACATGGGTGAGCTCATGCTGTCATAGGCTGGGCCCACATCCACAGTGACTGGGGTTCTCATGAGAAGAGGAGAGAGACAGCAGAAGGACTCCACGGGTGGTTGGGGCAGAGGCTGGAGCCCCAGAGATTGCAGCCACCACCCTAAGCTAGAACATTCTTCTCCTGGAGCCTTCAGAGAGAGCCCAGCCCTGCCTACACGTTGAGTTCAGACTTCTGGCCTCCACAACTGGGAGACAATCCGTTTCTGTTGTTTTAAGCCACCAAATATGTCATACTTTGTTAGAGCAGCCCAGGATATGAGTACAGCTTTATGGCATCTTTGGCGTGACTCTCAGAGTTTGGGGCAGTAAGCATCTGCCTACAATGTGGGAGACCTGGGTTCGATCCCTGGGTCGGGAAGATCCCCTGGAGAAGAAAATGGCAACCCACTCCAGTATTTATGCCTGGAAAATCCTACAGATTGAGGAGCTTGGTGGGCTACAGTTCATGGGGTCGCAAAGAGTCGGACACGACTGAGTGACCTCACTTCACTTCACTTCACTTCAGAGTTTGGGAGGTTGAGGCGTCAGTTTCTGTGTACATGGTCATTTCCTGGGACTCACAAGGATATGTGAAGGAGACAGAAGTGAATAGTAAGAGGCATATCTATCCACTGTGATCTGTGCCCAAAAGTGAAAGCTGATTTGCTGATTTGCCCCCAAAAGTGGTAATTTGGCTGTGGCTGTGGAAGGCACTAGTGGTAAAGAACCTGCCTGCCAATACAGGAGACATAAGAGATGCAGTTCCAATCCCTGGGTCGGGAAGATCCCCTGGAGAAGGGAAATGGAAACCCACTCTAGTATTCTTGCCTGGAGAATCCATGGACACAGGACCCTGGAGTGTTATAGTCCATGGGGTCACAAAGAGTCAGACACGACTGAGCAACTTAGCACATACATACGTGGAGGCGAGGGTATGGGGAGGGAATGAGTGTTCTATTCTTGTTGAAAATGTCACCAAGGGCACCAAAGGGCTGGGGCTCAGGAGGGGCGCTCAAACAAGCACTGTATCTGGGTATGCCATACACATTAAATCGTAGTCACTTGCATTACTATTTTTTATCTGCAGCGGAAAATCCGCCAGAGCTACTTTGCCTGTGTATCCTATTTGGATACACAGGTCGGCCACCTCTTGAGTGCTCTGGATGACCTTCAGCTGGCCAGCAGCACGATCGTGGCACTTACCTCAGATCATGGTAAGTGTTTTGAAATGGCCCTGGCGAGTTACTCAAAGCATCTGAACTTGTCTGTGAAAACTTCCCTAGCTTGCGTGAAATAGATGTGTATTCTCTTCCGTGAATCAGGAGTGCCCTGAGTCTGCAGTCTTGGGTGCTTTTGTATCCACCTTGTTAGACCCAGGACTTCTCTCCATGGAGGCCAGGCCTCTTTTGAGTCAAAGAAGTATCTTAGCTGGTGGAAGTGGGTAGGTGGGATGGACCTCATATTAATCTTTCTTTCTTGGTGAACTCAGCAGGAGCCCCCATTTCTCACCGAGAGGGTTGGAGGACTCTTAGTTTGTCTGAGGAGGGTGCAGAACAATGCTGGCAGAGCCCAACATGGCCTTCAGGCCTGATCCCCGCTGTCCTGTCTGCTGGGATCCTGGGGCTCACTACTCTGGGTCTCTAAGGCAGTTTCCCACTTGTTCCAATAATGAAAATATCTTTTTAAAAGAATTCTTTTCTGAGGTGTGTTTGGGGCCAGTGAGTCCCTTTCCCCATGTACCTGTGCCTCAGTTATCCACTCACAGCAGTCTTGTTGGTCTCATCCTCACCCACACCCCCATCCCCAAATTGTTTTGAAGCCAGACTCAGGTAGTTCAGTTTTCTAAACAGTATCTCTAATAAATTTGGCTCTTTTGAAGTTTGACTATACTACCACTGTCCTACTTAGAAACAGGAAAATAATTCTCTAATATTGTCATATATGAAGTGGGACAATTTTAGATCATAGCATGTGTTCATTGTGATGAGAAAGAAGCACACAGAGCACACTGCCCTTTATCCCACTTGCCCAGAGCTAACTGGTGCTGGCAGATAGGCATCCATCCTTCGTCATGCATATACATGGGACTCTATGTCATGAGTGTGTATGTGCATAATGTATAGCTGTAAAACATGGCAAGATCGATTGTGCTTATGTCCTGTTTTGTCCCCTGGTTTGTTTTTTCCACTTAATGTCATAGACAATTCTCCATGTCATTTCTCACAAGCCTACCTTACACCTTATAAAGACTCATAAGTTAAGTATAGAGGTGTCATAAGTTTTCACTGTTTCCCTAATGGCCTGCCATCACCTTTGGAACCCCCTTCTCAGTGCCCAGTTTCCTCCTCCAGTGCTACCATGGCCCCTGAAGCCCTGTGAAGGCCAGGCCAGCTGGAACCTAGCTTCTGCTCTGAGGCAGTTGCACTTGATGACAAATGGCCCTTCCCAGAGGGCCCTCCTGGGATTGCCTACATCCGAACTACAGAAGCCTTCTTGAACCTGTACATGGCAGCTTGACATGATTTTGTTTATTTTTTAATATGAAATACTTAATGTACAGTCTCTCTGTTTTATATTTTTTATATCAAAAAGGGCACTCAAAGTGACTGGAAATTGCCAGCTTGGGGTATTCAAGCTGTCTTTTGCAAGAGGTATTTTAAAGGAGGCTTAGGAGTTGTTTTTAAATCAAGGTTAAGCATGTGGAACCAGAAGTTATTTTCTTTGGTCTGTGGTGTTTCGTAAAAATTGAAAAAGATACACATGTCTTTTTAAAATGTGAGAAACTGTGCCTCAGTCTCAGAGATCTTGTTTTTGTGGTACACACCCACAAGTGCAAACCTGAGCTTGTGTGATTTGAGTCACAATGACTCCACCTCTTATCTTTCTGTGTGGTAATTCTAGCGGAATTTCTTCTAGATGCTGAGTTTTTGCTTCCTCTGGCTTTTACAACAGGGAATGAAGTGGTGTCTAACTGAAGTGAGCAAGCTGTGAGGTGCTGATTCATATTCTGTCATGCTCTGATTTTTAAACCAGGATGGGCTCTCGGTGAACATGGAGAATGGGCGAAATACAGTAATTTTGATGTCACTACACGAGTGCCTCTGATGTTCTATGTTCCTGGAAGGACAGCCCCACTTCCGGTGGAAGGCGAGAAGTTTTTCCCTTACCTCGACCCTTTTGATTCCATCTCAGAAGCGCCAGAGCCAGGTATGGAAATGCAGAAGTGATGCTGCTTGACATCAGGGGTGCCTTTAGTTGGTACAGAAACCCCCTCACCACCCAGTGCAGATTTTTCTGCCTAGGGCAGGGGAGCGGTAGAGCCAGAGTTGGTGAGGGTGGCCCCTGTCCATGGGGGGCTCGGAAGGGGGAGGGGCAGAGTAGGGGCCACCCCAAGATCGGGAGAGCCATCATGGAGATGACAGCAGTGTGCTCTGAGCTCAGGGCAGGGGGCAGGGGCTTCCCCCTTACAGGTGAGCAGAAGTTCATTACCTGCGCCCTTCTAGCTGGGACTCAGCCCTCTGCAAGGGGACATTAGCCACCTCAGCTCCTCCATCAATGGCTCTTGTTTAAATTTTTCTTGGTTCTAGCCCATCATTCTGGCCTTTCTGGATCTTTCCAAGTTTGCTCTCTACTGCCCAGTTTTTTTCTGAACCTTTGATTTCTGTGTGCTGCATGCACTGTCTTCTTTCATGTCATTGATAAAAATGTTAAAACAGTTTGAAGACATGACCATAGCCCTTTATTTGCTGGGAGAAATCTTCTGACAGGTTGAGAATCTTTTTTGAAACTTCAGAGGGGAGGTGTTGAGCAGTTTATAAATTGATGTTGCTGCACTGTCATCCCATTTCTTTCCAAATTTTCTCTCAAGCCTGTATGTCTTCTTTGATCTTTGGACTTGGATTTCCAACAGCCAGTCTAACATGCCCAAAGCTGAATATTTGACCTTTGACTTTAAGCCTTTGACACTCTTTCCCTTCTCAGGAAATGGCAGTGGTTGCCCAGGCCAGAAAACCATGCTGATAGTGGCCCATCTTTTCTCTTACGGTCTGCGCTGTATGAACAGTCTTTCAGCACTCTTGCCACTCTTCATTCAGAATCTGTCTACACCATTTCTCCCACTTACTGCCACCATCATGCACCTCACTGCCACCTTCTCTTGCTAAAACCTCCTGGCTTGTGCCCTTGATCCCTAGAGTTTTTCCTCAGTGAGCCTGATGTTAACAGCTTCAGTGAGCCTGTTAAATCCCAAGCAGGTGGTTTCAGAACCCTACTCTGGGGCCTCCTACACGCCTGTCTCAACTCTGAATGAAAAGTTATTACAATGGCTGGCTGTCACCTGGGCCCCCTGTATCTCCCTGAACTCATGTTTTTCAAACATCCAGGGCAGCTATCTTGTACAATGTTCCGCAGTCTGGGTTTGTCTGACTGCTTCCTGAGAACTAGATTCAGGGTAAACCCTTTGGACACATGCTGCATACTGTGAGGTTGTGGGCTCCACCTGTATCCCATTGGGGACACTTCATGGTGGCCTGTGCCATTATTAGTGATGTCAAGCTGGACTATCTGGTTAAGGTGGTTGTGCTAGACCGACCTTGCCGTTGTAAAGGTATCTTTTAAAAAATAGTCTTTACCTTTATTTTTATTTTACTTACAAACCAAATGTGTTGGAAATAAAATTGAGCCATATAAAGAAAACTCTTAAAGATCCAGAAAGGCTAGAGTTATGGCCCAGAGTCACAGTAAATTTTAACAGGAGTCCCAATAAAGTTCAGGATTTAGCCTTTAAAGATAAATCAGCAACAATGAGATATCATTTCATACCTGTTTGAATGGCTGTTATCAAAGCAGAAAACGGCAGCCAAGGGTGTGGAGAAATAGGAACCCTCAGGCCTTGCCAGTGGCAGTGTGAAATGGTCCAGTCCCTGTGGAAAAGAGTTTGGTGGGTCCTCAAAAAGTTAAACATAGAACGATCGTGTGACTTGGCAGTTCCACTCTTAGGTATATATCCCACAGAACTGAAACCAGGTACTCCAAGAAAAACTATGTAGAAGAATGTTCATAGCATTATTAGTAGCCCAAAGGTGGAAGCAACCCAAGTGTCCATTGACAGATGAATGGATAAGCAAAACATGGCACATCCATACAGTGGGCTATCGTCCAGCCTTAAAAGGGAAGGAAACTGATGCATGCTACGACCCGGGTAGACTCTGAAGACATTATGCTGAGTGAAAGAAGCCAGGCACGAAAGGACAAACACTATGTGATTCCATGTCTGTGAGGGGCCTAGAGCAGTGGACACACAGAGACGAATAGTAGAAGGGTGGTGCCAGGAGCTGGAGGTGTCGTTTCACAGGGACGGTTTCAGCTGCGCAAGGTGAAGATAGTTCTGTGCTGGGTGGTGAGCATGGCCATACAACAGTGGGAAAGTCCTGAGTGCCCCCAGCCTGGGCACTAAAAACTGGTCACGGTGGGAAATTTCATGTTGTTTGTATTTTACAACAATAAGAGGGAAATGGATGAGATGCAGATACCCAGAAAGGAGGGATCAGCCAGGCAGTGCTGTGAGACTGTCCTCAACAGACTTTGCCCAGCAGTCTGAGTCACCCACACACTGGTGGGTCCTACATTTAAATTGTTTCTAAAAGTGCCAGCAAGCTGAGGGCACCTTTATTCTCCCCTGCTGTTGGGTGAGGACCTGAATTGGCTTTGTTCCTAAAGCTCTTGGGCTAAAAATAAATGCTGTAAAAGAACACAAGTCAGTGTGTGGGGCTGTAACCTGCTCCACGGGGTGGCTTCCTCTTTCAGGCCGGCAAACTGAGGACCTGGTGGAGCTGCTTTCTCTCTTCCCCACACTCACTGGACTTGCGGGGCTCCGTGTTCCTCCACGCTGCCCCATCCCCTCGTTTCACATGGAGCTGTGCCGAGAAGGCCGGAACCTCCTGAAGCTCTTTGAGGGCCGTGGTGAGGAAGAGGAGCCCCATGTCCGTGGTAATCCCCGGGAGTTGGTTGCCTATAGCCAGTACCCTCGGCCCGCTGACTCTCCTCAGTGGAATTCTGACAAGCCGAGCTTAGAAGATATAAAGGTCATGGGCTATTCCATACGCACGGTAGACTACAGGTATACTGTGTGGGTGGGCTTCAATCCCCAGGAGTTTCTGGCTAATTTTTCAGACATCCATGCAGGGGAACTGTATTTTGTAGCTTCTGACCCTTTGCAGGATCACAATGTGTATAATGATTCTCTGGGTGAAACCCTTCCCCAATCATTCATACCTTGAGTTCGCCAACCACAGAGATCATATATAATGCCAGTGAGAGAAGGGATTAGAGCTGGTTATTTCATGATTACCCATACTATTGGAGTCAACCCCAGGGGCAGGGAGTCAAAACCTGCATCAGTAATTTGACCTAAGAATATGTAACAGCTGCAACTTGATTTTGTCATTGTAATTGGGCTGAACCTTTTCTTTCTTTTTTATTTTTTTTGTAACAGTCATAGCTTATTTACCGAATGAATAAGCACAGAGTGAGCAAGTTGAAATTGTCATAGCTTCAGCTATCAAGAGCATAGTAACTGAACATAGCACTGTACTCAAGAAATATAATACTTCAATTATTTGTGAAATGTAGTACATTTCAAAATGTAACCACATGTCAAACTAGGTTTGATACTATAAATTCCTGGTTCTTTTGTTTATAATTTAATAATATATCTAATTTAGCCTGATACACTCAAAATATTATATCAACATGTACCCTAGGTTTTTTTTTTAATGTAAACTTAATAATGCTAGATGCCAATACCTGAAAGTCTAGCTCTAACTTTTTCAAGATTGCAAATCTTCAAATCCAAAAACAAAATATGCATGAGGTGATTACTGTGGAATTTCTATATCAAATAATAAATAATGCTAAGTAAACTAGAGGCATGCCATGTATGAGAAATTTAGTTAAAATTTTTCAGAGACTTTCTGGCACAGACAATAATTTGTTAGCAAGTAATATGACCCTTGAACACCAAGGCCATCTTTAAAAGTCATCTTTATTCACAGTGGAAAATAGTTGAAGGCATAACTGTACACCTGAATTGAGACATTCAAAACCATTAGCATTCTTCTTCTCTGGAGATTCTTTGTTGCAAACATGTATTTATCCAGGAGGCAGGAAGGAAATAGTCTACTGTTAGTTGCTATTACAAATAACATTAATTTTAGTAAATTCTAAATTCTTTTGAGAACTGTGAAAGCTATTCATTAATATCATATTAGGTGATTTCTAATTCCCCAGATGGTGGTTCTGTATTCACTAAATAAAGTTACCAGGAAAGGCAGGTAGTAGTAATAAGCTTAGCCTATGTCATCTTAAAAATAATGGGATATTCACAGGTCATGTTCACTACATGTTGATCAGTCATCAGTAGTCATCAGAAGAGTGAAGCACTCTGTTAATAAACAGAGTAGTAGTCCTGTATCAAAGTAACTTTTTGTAATTCTTTACATGTGCTGCTTTGGTGTTTAAAAGGTAAATGTTTGTGAACCAAAATACAGCAAATTAATTTACTGCACTGTATTACATTGTAACCAAAAAGGCAAGATATTATAAGATTACTTCAAATCAGTAAAATTTCAAATACAGATTTTTGTTTTTACTAAGCCTACAGTGGACGCGTATATGGTGACACAACAGTCTTCTAATTGATTCAGTGACTTCATGTTCTGCCAACAGTTTGTACTTGAGAAGTGAAGGGCCCTGTTCCTCTCTGCCGATCCCATCTCTCTTCTGGAAGCCTTCGCTTTTGTGGATGGTGTCCCTCAGCCTTTTCTTTTTCCTTCTCCATCCTTTCTATTGCTCACATCACTTCGATGCAGAATTTTACAATCCAGTTCAGTTTCTCGTGATGTCTTTTCAGGGTATTTACCTTTATCTCTTACTTTACAGTTATAAAGCTTTTATTTTGAAGCTTTTATTTCGAATTCCTGGTTGACTATCATCTGTACACTTTATTGTTTTTTCTCTTTATTTCTTGAAGCACATTCTAGTATCAGAAAATCTCCAAATTGTCCTCTTGCTGAAGTTGTAAGCTGAACTGTGCTGAAAAGAGCAGAGTGACTCGCATTCTGGCTGTCTCTCACCTGCGTGACCAAAGCCACTGCTGGGTCTGCTCGGGGGTGTTTTGCATGTAGATCTGACTCTGCAGGAAGAACTTCTGTCTTCTCTTTTCTCGGTGAGGGCACAGACTCAGAATGCTTCTTCTCTCCTTAGGTCTTAGCTTTCCTTGGCCTCCCTTCACAAATGTCTCCTTTTAGAAACTCGGCTGCGTTTCACATGCAGGGGCATGCTCTTCTAAATCAGCTCACAGGTGATGGTTGCTTTTTGTGTTTTTGACACTGATGCCAGGGTGGAGCCACTTGTGCACGTCTCTAGCATTCATCCAGATGAGCAGCTGCTCTCTGGTTTTCACATATCAAAGCTGACCACATTCCTTATCTTGACCTGGCTTAGGGAAACCACATCTTCATTGCATCACATAGCTTTTCTCCAATCCTGCTGAACTGGACACATTTTATGAATGGTTCTCTAGTCATTCTTTGTAGAAATCCCTATTTCACTTGAGCCAGGGGGTCTTTCATGCAGTTTACTTGAAACCCAGACCAGTGATCTCAGAAATCTTGAGTGGCCCTAATTCAGAGGCTCAGATACACAAGGGGGCAGCTTCTGCTTCAGGGTGTCTGGGCGGCGGTCTGAGAGCCTGCACTTCTGACCCTGCTCCTCCAAAGAGTGCCCTTTGAGAAATATTGCCACGTGTGTGCTGACCAGTAGCCACTAGGCCCCAGTGAATTTAAATTTCCATGAATGAAATTACAACCAACATTTCAAAAGCAGAATCTCTGTTTCACTTGCCCTGTTTCAAGTGCTCAAGAGCTAGTGTGGGTAGGGCACTGGGGCACTGTATGAGACAGATCTACAGCCTTTCTGTGTGGCAGAAAGTGGACTGAACAGAGCTGCCCTAGGTTAACTCTAAACTAATTGACCTGATCCACCTGGCTGTTGACAGGTTCCTCCCATGGGCTGATTCTCTCCTGTTTGCCCACAAAGGCTTGTCCAGCGAGGAGCCATGTGTGTTTGATGTAAGTGCAGAGCAGGGAGTTCCCTCTGCCAACTGACCTCTTCCTCTTCCACCACCATTGCTATCACCCCAGCCCTTCCCACCTCCTTCCCAAGTAGTTTACCTCCCCCCCTCTTTCCTCCCCTGCTCCCCTCAAAATCCATGTGTCTTCCTAAAATCCCTCTTTGATCCTGCCCTTTGAGAACACCGTTAGTGCCTACTTCTGGGTCTACACAGACCTCCGCTGAGCAGTCAGAGTCTTCCCTGACTCCACAAAGCCCCTTTCCTTGGCTGGCCAGTCTGTGAGCTGGTGCCTATCTCTCCTTTGCCAATCCCTCCCTCCCGGCCCGCCCCTAGGTTGTTCCCTCCCCACTTCACCATCCATCCATACATAATCATCTGCCTCAGCCTGCTTCTATGCCTCTACTTCCAAGAGGATGAGGGCTCTGAACTCTCTCGACTGCATTCTTGGATGAGATGAACGTCACTGAAGAATCTTGTGGGCACCTTACTTTAATAAAAGGGTTTCTTTTTCTGATTGTAAAATTAATGTGTTAATTTTAGAAAAAATGGAGAACAGAAATGTAATAAAAGGTAAGAAAACACATCAGTATTTTACACCAAGATAGTCACTAAATATCTTGCCTTTTGGGGGTGTAAATTTTTTACATTGTTGTAATCATACCATGTGCTTTATCATGCAGTTTTATATTCCTATTTTCCTATGTGGTTATTACAGATACTTTATATTGGTGGTAGTATATTGTGTAGTTTTATCATAATTTCCTAAACTTTCTTTCAGTTATTGGCAATTTAGTCAATTTCCAGATTTTCAGTATTGTAAATAATGTTGTCATAAGCAACTTTGTGAATAAAATGTTTTTGTGTGTTTCACATTAATCCCTTAGGATTGGCACTTAGTGCCAAGCTGCTGAAAGCATCTCCATTTTAGTCCTCTCCTGCTCCCTTAGGATAGTAAAACTGAAAATAAAGCAAACAAGCATACAGATAATACAGACCATAAAAACAAACAAAAACCCCCACCCTCCCAATAATAGCTGAAAGTAGAATCCTATTTGAGCTTTGAATTATTTACTTATTAATGGCCTTGATCATTGTTCTCTGTGTACATTTGTTGGGCATTTGTATCTCTCACGTGAGTTTGCCTTTAAATTTCGGGTTTTGCTTTCTTAAGTAATCAAACAAATTGCTCTTTTCCTATGTGATTTTTCCCCTGTCTTTTCCTATTAAACATGAGACCCATCCCAATCTAGAGATTTAATAAATATTCATATTCCTCTCCTTTTCTTGTGGTTGATTTTTATACTTAATTTACCCTGTCTCTCCACCCCATGATCAGAAGAGTATATATGCTCATTTTGTAAAACTGGGAAGACATGGGAAATGGTGAAGATGACCAGTAGCCACCTCCAGACACCTGGACACCTACCACATTAAATCCTGTGTTCAGGTGTTTTGGTCTAAGGTAATGTTAGCCTGCTTTTTCACATTGCCGGCAGTTCTTGGTTAACAGTTGTCATGACTGCACCACCCTTCCTACATTAATCTTTTTTTTTTTCTTGACAGAAATTCTCAACTTCTGTATGCTTTAAAAAACTGTAGTAAAATGCATATAATGTCCGATTTACCATCTCACACATTAAGTGCACACACCGTGGATTAAGGACAGTCAGTGTTAATGCCGCTGTCACCAGCATCCATCCTCAGAATTCTTCCTCTTGCAAAAGTGAAACTGTCCCCATTCAACAGTTACTGCCCATTCTTTCCCTCCCACAGCCCCTGGTAGCCACCATTCTACTTTTTGTCTCTGAATTTGATTACTTTGTAAACCTCATATCAGTGAGATCATGCACTTGGTTGCATTTTGTGCCTGGCTTCTTTCGCTTAGAATAATATCTTTAAGATTCACCCACGTCGTAGCAGGTACCTTAATGTCCTTCCTTTTTAAGGCTGAATACTGTTCCATGACATGGATAGACTGCATTATGTTTATCCATTCATCCCTGAGGGCACTTGGGGTATTATAATGCTGCTGTGAACGTGTGTGTACAAATACCCAGCCCATGCTCACGTCTAAGCAGTT
Source organism: Cervus canadensis (assembly GCF_019320065.1). Classification (NCBI taxonomy): domain Eukaryota; kingdom Metazoa; phylum Chordata; class Mammalia; order Artiodactyla; family Cervidae; genus Cervus; species Cervus canadensis. The sequence goes on from NC_057419.1 coordinate 101,931,204, forward strand.
AAAAATGGTGGGGTGTGCTGAGAGATAAGACTCAGCTGGCTACAGAAGGCAGGATTTCTCCAGACCCTAGCAAGGGGCTGGCCCTCCTCCTTCAGGCCAACTTCAGCGATGCCTGCCAGGTGTCCAAGCTATCCTATCTCACTGTGTGAGAACGAGGGGGTACACATTCGCAAATGAGACTCAGCTCCTTCTCCAGTGCCCAAGTCCAACCGGTTATAGCTCCTCCTCTGAGTCTCAGATTCTGGCCTGGGCTCACATTAAGCTGGAAGCCAGCTGCCAATGTTGGCCTCTGCCCATCATCTCTTTGGGCCTTAGGTACAGCCCCTTGTGGTTGAACCTGCTGTCAACCTCACCCTTCCCACCCTGGGCAGTCTCTCTTCTGTGAATGAGACCTTGAAGCTGAGAGGGCTGTCACTGATAGGGGCGCTCGGGTCACCATATTGTTGTGATGCTCAGAGCCCTCACTTCTGTTGGGGACTTGCCCTCCACAAGCTACCAAAGCTCCTTGGGTGTCTCTTCCATGTACTTACTTGCTGGGGCAGAGGCTGCCTCCCTGTCGAGTCTTTGATGTGCTCAAGAGCCCACCCTCAAGGGCTTTTCCTTGAAACAGGGTTTCCTGCCCAAGATGGCTGGGAGCCAATGGCCCTAGTCACCAGACGATGGCCATCCTTGGCTCCGGATTCAGGGCTGTGATTCTGGGCCTCTGATGGAGACAAGTCCAAGCTGGAGAAGACAGTTGTGGTTTGGCTTGGCTTTGGATGAGGTACCCGCATAGGATCACATGGCACAGCCCGGGCAGGAGGAGCAGAGCCCTGGGAAACAAAGATGAGGCCTAGTGTACTTGGCACTGGCCAGAGAGCAAGAGTTAGAATGCGAACAAAGGCCAAGGGTTAATAAGGGCTTTTGCTTTTTCCTGCCTGCAATAGGCACTGGGATTTATGCAGGGGAGAGGGTTTGCAACAGGATCGAGGCTGACATTTACCAAACCCTTGTCCTAATTTATTGTTGTTTCAAGTGTTTTGGACAGAACCTTTTGCGAGTGATTTATATTCAAAACTCATTATTTACTTAACAGGTTTTATCAATTAATCTCTTCCATGCTATTGAAAATGTGGCCTTGTATGTGTGTTAAGTGCACCATGAGTTATTGTATGAATAAATCACATAAATTTGCCATTACCAGTGTGTGCAATTCTTACTGCTGCTTCAAGATGGCTTGCTGCTGCCATTAAATGAATGAGGCCTTCAGCAACTCTCAGTGCCACAGTCCAGGTGTGCCGTGGGGTGGCTGCAGGAGCTGGGGTCATGGTGAGAGGAGTGAGTTGCACCAGAGTGTTCTAGAAGCACCTTTCTGGGTGGTGATACTTCTGCCAGCTTGCCCTGCAGTTAGAGACTCCCCAGAAAGAAGGAGGAAGCAAGCGAGGTGGCCAGTCAGTGGGTCTCTGTTTAGGGAAACCAGATATGCAATAGTAATGACTTAGAGGAGGGCCAACTTGTTTTCTTGAAGGAAATGGGTGGAATCCTGGGGTCCCAGCTGGAAAAGTCACCACTCAGTACCTTGATTTAAAAGTGCCTTGGTGAGCCTAGCCTTGTCTCTTTCCACCTGGCCTCGTGGATGACTTTAAGTGAAGAATTGGAAGGTCTTTGAGGATGAAAGTGAGGACTCTGGAAGATCCATCATCCCTTTCCAAACGGGTCAGGACAGATTGGATGGACTGGGTGACCCTAAGCAGGTGAAGTATGTCCCATGGATCTATTTGCTGGCTTGTTTACGATGACCAGGGAATACATGCATGCAGCAAAAAGTTTAAAAAGCACAGATGTGTATGCAGTCTTCATTGTGTGCAATTCATTTTCTCTTCCATCCTGTCCCTAGCCACCCTGCTGTCTCCTGAGACAAGCATGGTTACAGACTTCTTGTGAAGTGAAATTTGAGAAGGATAAACGTAGTCATAATGAGGCAGGGGGAGGGTGTGGGTGTGAAGAGTGACGCAAGAGAACGGTGTCACATAAAGCTTCAGTGTTTTGGCCAGCAGCTTAGAAGGCTGTCCTGGTGTGGCGTAGCTGCAGACTACATGAACGAGCATCCAAGAGGAGGGAGGTGATCAGTCCACAGCCAGCCAGCACCTGAAGCATCATATGTAACTGAGGACCTGGAGTGGTCATGGACCCACAGAAGACCCAGCGTGTCCTGTTAGGGACAGCTGAAGGAGGAATGCTCAACTTGGGAGAGAAAAGATTTGGCAGCAGGTGGAGGGGGGCAATGGGGAGCAGAGCAGGGCACTATGTTGATCTCTGCAGAAGCATCACAGGGAAGGGGATTGGACACAGTTGCTACTGGCCCCAAGGAAAGAAGCTGGAGGGATACAGATGGTCGCTCAGTGAAATGCTGAACTCTCCAACAGCAACTCCGGGTTGGAAAAGCTTGCTTATAGGTGTAGTGAGGTCTGTGTCACCTGAGGTATGTAAGCAACACTTAAGCCAGTGGTTCTCAATGTGAATTATTCTTCCCTTGGGGACATTTGGCAATGTCTGGAGTCACTTTTTGTTGTCACAAGTTGGGGGAGGGATGCCAACATTGAGTGGTGAGAGGCCAGGGAGGATAGGAAGCATGCATAGGACAAAAGTCAGTTGGCCCATGTGGCAGGAGTGCCAAGATCCAGAGACCCTGGCAGGTAATCATTTGCTGGAGCACAGCTGACTCGAAACACCCCTTCTGTCTCTGGAACTTTTATGATTTGGGGAAGACACATTCAATTATTAAAATAGTGTGCTGGCTATATAAGGTGAGTGGCCCTTTGCATATAGCTTTGAAAAAAATCTTTCAAGAGGGCAAGGAGTTTTCAAATACAGATGAACATTTTCAAACAACAACAAAAGGCTTCTATGGTAGTAATTAATTGGATTACTCCTTTCTTCCTGTCCAGAGATTTTCCCATCTCAGCTTCCTCTCTGATAACAAAAGAGTTATATATATATACTAGATAATTTATTTTAAAAAATAAGATTGAATTCCTCCCTTATTGCAAAAGTATTTACATATTTATCACAGAAAATATACAAAGCAAAGATAATCTAACACCACAGTGAACTCAATGTAGCCCTTCCTGTGCACAATATATGCAATGATTGGACCTTGTTCTGCATCCTGTTTTCCTCCATATTTTACAACCTGCTTTTCTCATTGTATGATCTCTAAGGGCTTCCCCAACCCCAACTTTCTGACATGCAGTTCTGATGCATTTCCATGTGAGCACGTGATGCTGTTTCTTGGAGGACAAAGCCTGAAAACTTGGTGTGTCCTTTCTCTCATGACTGCTAATCCATGAGGCTATTTCTACAAAGGTTAACACCAAAACTGCTGCTCTGCCCAGCACTGACCTTCATATTGTCTGTGCTGCCATCTCCAGTCATTTGGATGCATAACCACTTCCTTGGGTTTCCTGCTCCTTCTGCACCCCAGTCCAGTTCACACAGTTCTGATCTTTGCAAAATGCAAATCTGATCGTGTCACCATTTGTACATCCCTCACAGGCTTTCCTGGTGGCTCAGTTGGTAAAGAATCCACCTACAGTTCAGGAGACCTGGGTTCGATCCCTGGGTTGGGAGATCCCCTGGAGAAGGGTATGGAAACTCACTCCACTATTCTTGCCTGGGGAATCCCATGTACAGAGGAGCCTGGCAGGGTACAGTCCATAGGGTTGAGAAGAGTCAGACATGGCTTAGTGACTAAACCACCACCACCACCTCCAAATGTGTCAATGGCTTCCCAGTGAAATGAGGGCAAGCAGAAATGATTTAACCTGGCCTTTCTGTAGGCACTTCATGGTTTTGTTCCTACAGACAGGCCTCCAGGTCCTGATGCATCCTCCTCTTGTCTTCAGGGCCAGCTGGACCCTCACCTCCCAAGAGCCTTCGTCTCTGCTGCTTCTGACTGGGCCAGGTGGCATCAT
>NC_057419.1:101935166-101985699 GCF_019320065.1 Cervus canadensis
ATATTAAAAAGCAGAGATATTACTTTGTCAACAAAGGTCCGTCTAGTCAAGGCTATGGTTTTTCCAATGGTCATGTATGGATGTGAGAGTTGGACTATAAAGAAAGCTGAGTGCCGAAGAACTGATGCTTTTGAACTGTGGTGTTGGAGAAGACTCTTGAGAGTCCCTTGGGCTGCAAGGAGATCCAACCAGTCCATCCTAAAGGAGATCAGTCCTGGGTGTTCATTGGAAGGACTGATGTTGAAGCTGAAACTCCAATACTTTGGCCACTGATGTGAGGAGCTGACTCATTTGTAAAGACCCTGATGGTGGAAAGATTGAGGGCAGGAGGAGAAGGGGACAACAGAGGATGAGATGGTTGGATGGCATCACCAACTCAATGGACATGGGTTTGAGTGGACTCTAGGAGTTGGTAATGGACAGGGAGGCCTGGCATGCTGCGGTTCATGGGGTCACAGAGCCGGACATGACTGAGCAACTGAACTGAACTGAACTGATGTTTGTGAAATGAATGAACAAAAGGAATTTTTTAAAAAGACAATTTGAAGAAGACTAAAGGCATCTTGGGGCTCCTCAGGTGGTGCTAGGGGTAAAGGATCCTCTTGCAGTGTGGGAGACGCAGGAGATGCAGGTTCAGTCCCTGGGTAGGAAAGATCCCCTGGAGGAGGAAATGGCAACCCAGTCCAGTATTCTTGCCGGGATAACCTCATGGACAGAGGAGCCCAAAGAGTCCGACAGGACTGAGCAACTGAGCAGGCACGCACGCACAAAAGCTCCAGTGCATTCAGAGACTAGACTAGGGAGGACGCCCAGGCAGCTCGTTATTCCACGAGAGGGCGCTGAAGCGCAGAGCCCGGCAGCCTCTGGGCCAAGGACTAGCAGGTGCTCCAGGGGGCAGTGCCGCCTCAGACCCAGGTCCACACACTTCTCCCACCACCTGTGACCCGGTTCTCCGTGGCCCCCCAGCAAGGGCTGCTGCAAGGGCGTCAGCTCCTCTCCTTGGGTCTCCCCACCCAGGAGGTAGATTTCAGCTGAAATGATGTGCAAACAGGCCGGCTCAAAGCTGTGGCACTGCCGGAATATCACACTGTGAAAGGGGAAAGGCTGGTGACCACCCATTCGGAAAAGTGCCTTTGTATGTACCTGGAAGATTCACGTGTATGTGTGCGTGTGTGTGTTTAAGGATCAAGAGCCGGCCCCTCTATGGCCATATTTTTCATTTCCCTTTATTCTTTGTATTGCTTTCAAATCAAAGGGAAGCTGCGGCAGAGAACCTTTTGCCCCGAGCTGCATATATGAAAATGAACAAGGTTCTGGGAGTCGTGTGTTTCCAATAATGGATCGGCGGTGCAGCCCTTGCTCGGAAATGAAGCAAGACTGTTGCTAGGTTGGAGGTAAGAGGCAAGGGGTGGGGGTGGGAGTCCTCATTCCAGTGGTTTTACCTTGCCCACATCCTCCAGCTAGCCCTTTAAGTATCACCAGCTGGTAGAATAAGAATCAATTTCGAGGCCAGTCTTCTCTCTATTTAAATGATTTTTTGACGTTTCCATCATCAGGGCTTGATAGTTAAAGAAGATTCACAAAGCCGAGTCCATTTGGAAGAGAACGACTGTAAAACTGGGTCATCAGACGCGTTCCACGTTGGCACGCAAGATGAAATATAACCCTGGTCTGGTCGGAGCTTCACAGCCAGAGGCAAGAGCTTTGTTTCCACGTGGCGCACTCGGATTTGTGCCTTTCGGCTGCGATCCTCCCACGCAGCCCGGGCCGCGGAGGTGTCTTGCCTACAGCAGTTGCTGGGCCGGCCTCGCGCTCTGGCAGGCGGCGGAGACCGACTGCGGTTCCTCGATCGACCACTGGAGGCCACTGTGGCACCAAGAACGCGCGGAGGGCGCCCAATTGGCGGAGTGAGAGTCCCTTAGGACGACTGGCACACTCACGCACCGACAGTTCTTGAATTCTAGTCCAGGATATAAAGGATGGTGTTATGAATTAACGAGAAGAAAAGACTCGGCAGATGAAGCGCGGGTCTCGGCTTCCCTGGGGTTGTTTTCTAGCTACTTTCTAACTCATTTTCCGCCTCTGGGACTGGGTCTCATCTGTATCCCACGAGATGCAGGCTTTCTGTATGGTGAAAACGCCCTCTAGAAATGACACAGGGGAAGAAAAACCGCGGCTGCAGCCTGTAGTATTTTATCCCCCAGTACTTTTGCAAAGCAGGATATTTTACTGTTTCTCCAGTTTTGGCAGCAGGTGCTAGCCACCAAGAGGGCTGCAGGAGTAGCGCTGCCTGATAAAATCCAAGATACCCGGTTAAATATGAATTTCTGATGAACAATGAATACGTGGCTTACTATCAGTACGTCCCACATGTCACATGGGTCATGCTTAACTAAACAATGATTTGTTGTTTTTCAAAAATTCCAATTTAACTGGGCATCTGGGATTATGATTTGGCCATTCTGCCCACCCTCCGCTGGCAGGATGCCTCAGGTGGGGTAGCAGTGAGCTGCCCTGAGGGGACTTAGAGCCTGGGAGTAGTTGGGGCTGAAACCAGGCACTGAGAGTTCTAGTCCAAGCTGGGCAGTTCATTCAGAGAACATACAGGTCCTTAGACCCACCTAGCAAATGGGAGTCTCAATTAGCAGAAACAACTGGAGGTAGTGTTCCACTTTTCTCTTTTTGTTTACTGCCCTCGATTTAACACCTACACAGAGACACCAGCTTCAGGGGAGTTTATTCCGAGCTCAACGGAGTTCAACCATTGGTCACCCGGTTATGGCTCTGGGAGGGCCTGTGCACACAGATCGCACTGCTACAGGCCCTGCCCCTGGCATGGGCACCCCACAGTGGAAGAACCAGCACTAATTTAAACCTGGGTGGCCTGAGGAGGTGAAGCCTGTCAAGGGGCGTTTGCCTGGTATTACAGGAGGCAACAGCAGGCATTTTGAACGTGGGGCTCCTGAGATCACTGGGGTCCCAACATACTCCTGCTCACATCTCCAGACTCTTCACAAGGCTCTCCCATCTGACTGGAGGGGTCCAGGACTCAGTGGGGATGTGCCACCACAGAATTTTTGTCTTCTGGTTTTGGCAAGTAAATCAGATTCCCAAGGAGCACCCTGTGTCTGGCCCCCTCTTTTGGTCAGCTTGAGCCTTTAGATGTCTAAGCAGAAACCCTGGGAAGGTCCAGAAGAGCCCACACAGATCAGGGTTGATCCCATTCTGCCATGTGGAGGCTGAATGACCTTGTGCAAGCTACGCCCCCTCCAAAGTGTCACACCCCTCTCCCCATCGCCCAACTCCTGGCAATGTCTGGCCTCTTTTTCCAAGCTCCATGAGATCAGGGACCCTCTTGAAAGTGAGGAATCTGCACACTCCAAGCTGCGACTGCTGGCATAGGAATAGTAAGAGGGAAGGGGGTCTCTGGTCAGGGGATACTTCTACAAAAAAATAGCTAGGCAATAAAGTTACTCTAAGTATTAAGGTCTATGGCAGTTATTTGAAACATTCCTTCATTGTTTGCCTGGAGGTTAGGGATTGTGTTTCCATCTCTACTTTCCCAGTACTGACACTGAAACCCTGACCCTGATCCTGCCCATGACCCATGGGGTGACCTGGGACAGATCTCCTTCCTGGGCCTGGGCCACCCCATCTGGGGCTGATCCTGCCCAGCTGTCACCCTCAAGAGTCCTGTGAAAGGCCAGCTCTTCTCCCAACAAGAGCTGTGTTTACTATGAGCAGCAACATGATCTCTGGGGTTTATTTTCCTTCTTTCTTTATAAACTAGGCTTGGATGAGTTTAGCCTCAAACCAAACTCACACACACACACACACACACACACACACACACACACACACACACATTTCCTGACTTCCTGGGGCCAGCAGGGTCTAGCACTGGCCTGACACCAGGTCAGCCTGCAGCTTGAGGGCCACTTCCAGGATGAGCTCCCAGGCCTGGGAGAGGCTTTCTGGCAGAAGAGGTGGGGTCATGGGGTTACCCTGCGAGTCCTCACCTCCAAAGGCCAGCCCCTGATCTGGACAGCCCAATTTCCCACTTTCCTGCCTGCCCAGTCTTCAGACATGCTGCTACAGTTTTCTCTCATCTTACTTGGCTTTGCTAATTTTGAACTTGTTTTGTTCTCATGAATGGATCATTGTACATTTCCCTCACTGGAATATCAGATCCAGAAAACAGAGACCTTGTGGTATCTCCTTTACCATGCCTTCTCACAGTCGGCACTCAAATCAGGGCCCCGAGGGTGCTTGAGGAGTATTGGGTTGGCTAAGAAGTTTGTTTGGGTTTTTCCATAAGATGTAACAGAAAAATCTGAAAAAAACTTTCTGGATATTTGTTGCATCAATTTTTGATCACTGTCTGAAAGCTTATAAGACAAACCATGGCAGGTGAGAACAGACCCGATCTGAGAGTGAATTCTGACCCCCCTACCCCCAACTAGCTGTGTGGCCTTAGGTAAGTGCATTAACTTCTCTGAGCCTTAGTCAGCTCATGTGTAAAATGGGATGATACGTCTGCCTGTCTTACTGGGTTGTTTCCAGGATTTGCTCAGACCACTGGCCTGTACAGACTGTCCAAACCCAAAGCCTTAGAGAGGTTCTGCTACTGCAACATCACCCGGCACATGGACAGTCCTTGACACTGTGTGTGTCAGCTTGGGGGTCGGTGGCCATGCTGACACTTGGACCCTGGTCTCCTAATCTTTGACCCAGGTGGCTTTTGGTTCACTGTTCATGGTCTCATCAACGTGACCTTGACAAACTACGTATATGTACCCACGTAGGAGAACAGCTGAATGGTTTTCCCACTGGGAATGGGGAGCCTCAACTGGTGCTGATCAAAGCAGGTCAGACAGGGGGCGGTAAGGGCTCAGAGGCCTGGCCTTGTTTGCTAAAGTATTTCCTCTCATGGAAGGTTCCTACTATCCTCATCATCATGTCCCCCTCGACCTGCCACTAGAGCCCTTTCATTTTCTTCATTTTCTCTTGATGTGCTGCAGCTGTGTGTGCTGCTCACCCACAGCCTGGATGGGGGAGGGGCCAGCTGTTTCCACGCCTACCTGCATCTTCCAGGAGTGGCCCAGACCACGTGGGCAGCCTTGTCTCTGGGGGCAGTCAGAAGATTCTTGGTTGGGCCAGGGGTCCCTACACCAGCCCCCTTTGTTTTGCTGCTCTTAACTCCCTAGGGTTTGCCATCTCTGCTGAGTTTGTCTTGTGAATCCACTTGCCCAAATCTGTGGCCTTAGAGTCCATAACAAGAGAAGTTGCAGCATCTGTAAGCACTTGGGCAAATATTTGAACAAGCTCTAGGCTCATGAGTGAGGACTTGAGAAGAACAGGATCAGCTCTGTGACACTAGTTTGTTCTTTTCTTAGCTCTCCTAAAGGTCATAGGAGGGAGAACCTTGGAAATAACTCCCTGTGTTGTTTGTTCCTTCCTGAGTTGCTTTTCTCAGCCCATCAGTGTAGAGTACCACATCTTCCTGCCAGGTCTACACTAGAACCACGCTCTGGATGGGCTGTCAGATCTGGGCTCTGGGTGTGCTAAGTCGCTTAGTTGTGTCAGACTCTCTGTGATCCCCAAGGACTGTAGCCTGCCAGGCTCCTCTGTCCATGGGATTCTCCAGGCAAGAATACTGGAGTGGGTTGCCATGCCCTCCTTCAGGGAATCAACCCAGGGGTTGAACCTGTGTCTCTTGCATCTCCTGCATTGGCAGACAGGTTCTTTACCATGAGCACCACCTGGGCTCTGGGAATGTCACTTCATCACAGTTCAGTGTTCTGGGCATGGGTTATTCAAGTGGGAGTGCCAGGAAATGGAATGGGCATGTAAGTATGTGGTGGGGGTAGGCAGGGTAGGGTGGGGCTTGAAGTCACCATTGATTCCAGTTTCAAGTTGCCAATGAGGCATCAGAGGCGGGGAGAACTAGTCAGACTCTGCCAGCTGCTGCCAAAGTCAGAAAGCACAGCTACGTGTTTCAGAGAGGTTCTGAATGCTGTCTGAAGGGGGATGGTGAACAGTCTCTTCTTGTACACCAGGCCCTACCGACTGCAAAAGGCTGTCCAGAGTGAAGCTTGAGAAAGTTTCTGAAGATGTGACTGGGCCCAGAGGAAAAGATCAACTCACAGTGTCTACATGAACACAGGAAGAGGAGGGCAAAGCAAGCATTTGCCAAATCTTCGTAAGTTGAAACAATGCCATTGAGGAGATGGGGTTGCTCATCTGAGCTCTACATCAAAAAATTTTGTGGCTTCACTAAGTCACTTAGCTCTATGTATATATACATGTATACATATAATGCATATATGTATATACATATTTGTTTATGTATACATTTTGTATGTATATTTGCATGTATATAATTGCATAGATATAGCTACAGATTTATGATGTATTTTAAGGATTTGGGGGCTATCAAGTCTGAAATCTGCACAACAGGCCAGCAGGCCAGAAATGCAGGGAAGAATTTATGTTGGAACTCAAGTCTGAAGGCCATCCAGAGCAGAGTTCCTTACTCCTTGGGGGAACTTCAATATTTTATTCTTAACACCTTCAACTGATTGAATAAGGCCCACCAACATGGAGGGAGGATCTGCTTTATTCAAGGTCTACTGAATTAAATGTTAGTTACATCTAAATAATACCTTCATAGAAAATGTAAAGTGGTGTTTGACCAAACAACTGAGCACCATGGCCTAGCCAAGTTGATATATAAAATTAATCATTAGAGAGGTGATCTGAGAAAACATCTACAGAGGAATAAAGAGAGGATACAGGGAAGGAAAGCAGCCACCAAAGGGTGTGTTATGAAGTCAGTCATCACTGTGAACAATGGGAGCTTAATCCTTCTGGAGTTCTCTAGGTTCTAGAGTAGAACATCTGTCTTCAAATGGTGCAGCCCAAGAGGTGGAGGACTAGGTCATTCATATACCGACTCCCACAATTTATGGGTTCAGAGTTGCTCCCAGCATAGGGTGAATTCATCATCCTTCAGGTCTGCCCCATGGGCAGGTGGAGCAGATGCTAGTGGTCAGAGACAGTGCCAAGGCAAAGCAACTGGCAACTGGAAGCAGGGCCAGTGTGCATGAGGGCTGAGGGACAAAGAATAGAACCCTGAAAATGTCTACAAAACCAGAGAAAATAATAGTCCCATTCTCAATCACCTTCAGTGAGAGTTTATAACAGTAAGATGAGAAAATAGAAATGAAAGTTCTGGAATTTTAGTCTTTATGAATGAGGTACCAATATAATTAATTATTTAATTTAAAATCTAGAAGTTTCAATTTACCTAAATCCATTATTCCTTGACTATTCCATTTAGCCAAGATTTTACTGACAGATGCCATGTCAGGCTAATTCCTATTCATCTTTCTGATCTCAGAGAGAATGTCTTATTTTCTCTGTCCCTTCTGGGTAGGTCAGGTCCCATGTTATACACTCTCAAACCACCCTGTTCTTTTCCTTCAGAGCACTTCCCAGCCTGGAAGAAGGAACCATATCTTTCTCTCTCTTTCTCTTTTTTTTTATACTACTGATACCCCATCACCTAAGAGAGTACCTGAAGCATAGTAGGTACTCAATAAATATTTGATTAAAAAAATGAAAAGGATATAGCAGAAAACTTTTATTGAAATCCATTATGGATCAGCAATTGTTGTAAAATAAATTCATACAATGACTCAGACCAGGATCAGAAGTTATCTTTGAAAACTCACATTAATGAAGAGACACTAGGACTTCTTATCAACGTGGCAATAGTTGATTAGTAAATGGGTAGTCTTAAAGTTCTCGAGTGAAGTCCAAACCTTAGAATTCTTAACTCCAAAGAAATTAAAGCCCACAATTTCTTCTCTCTAATTTCTGAGTCTTCTTGGTCTCAGCCACAGGCTTTCTTCAGCAGCTGCTGCCTAGCTGCCTTCCCCTGGAGTGGATATTGTTCCTCGGAAATTGAATTAGCCTCTAGTGTGCTCTGCTTTTAAGAGTTCCATGACTGTGGCCATGCTGATCTTCTCAGCATACACTGAGTTGGCCACACCATGGTAAAGAATTGGTCTTTGTTCCAAGTGCAGTTCATCCTTTGAAATGTTTTAAGAAGGAGGTTGACACAGTGATATGAATTTTACACAGATCCTTTAGACTACGGAGTGGAGTGTAATTGGAAGGGGAGTTGAGACAGATGGAAGGAAGACCGGTCATCAGACTTGAAGAGGTGAGGCTGGAGTGGATGACAAGATGGCGGCAGTGGCGATAGAGGAAGTGGAGGAATGGGTTTAAAGATGTTGGGGAGTAAAATCAGCAGTATTGATTTGATGTGCAGGATGAAAGAAAGTTCTTTTTTTTTCATGCAATAACTATGCAGTGCTTTTTCTTCCTTCCTTTCCTCCTTTCTTCCTTCTTCCCTCTCTCCCTTTCTTTCGTTCTTTCTTCCTTCCTTTCCTTCCATGCTTTCATTTATTCTTTCATTGAAAAACATTTACTGAATGCTGCCTACATTGACTCTATTTTTCCGCAACTGTGCTCTGTACAGCAGGGAGATAGAAAGGAGTATCTGCTCTCAGGAAGCTCTGTCCAGTTGAAGAAGCTTGGAACAGTTTCAAACAACTATGTGGTCATAATAATGTCTACCATGTGCTGATTCCTCTGTACTATGCCAGGCACTTGACATACTCAGTAGGACTTTGGCATTTAGGGGTATATATATTTTATGTGGTTTCAATGATTGTTCCAGAATATGTTGGCATTTGGAACTCTGATGGAGGCACTGGGAGGTTGGTATATGGAAAGGAGGCTAGCCCAGGATCCAGCATCTGCAGGTTCACATGGTTTTGCCCTTCTCTACCCATCCCTGCCCACAGAAAAGCTCTAATTAAGGATTCAAAAATGCCCATTAAATTTCCCAGTGATACCTCTTTTTTCTGGGGACTCTATGACTCTATGTATCACAGTCATCTTTGAACCCTGATTCTGTGATGGCAAGTCTTCTGGGAGTCATAAGTATTAATCATCACCTCTGACTTTCTACTTGTCCCCAGTGGGAGACCAGGATTGTGAAAACACTCTTGTGCAGGGGGTGACAGCGATTCACTGGGCAGGAGGAGAGGACCGGATCCCCTCCTTTATCCTAAGAACACCCTGCAGATATTTCACTACTGGAAAAAAGAATGAGGAGGTTTCATTCCCACAGGCTCCACATGGACTTGAGACCATTGTTCTGGCCCCCTAACAATAATGGACTCCTTCTTTGAAGTGTGGACCCAAACTGGCCCAGCTGCTGAGACTTCTGGTGCCCTCATCTTTCCCTTAGCCTCCTCTCAGCCCCTCTTTCTCCCTTCCCCTCTCAATACACTGAAACCTTGATATTTAGAAATTGTCTGAGTAATGAACTTTGGTAACAACCAGCCTGGGGTGGAATCAACCCAGTGACCTCAAGGGGAAAGAATTTTTTTAAGTGACTTTTTTCTTTTATGTTTTCAAAGGAAGAAGTACTGGACTTTTCATTTCACACATCACAAATTTACATCTTCAAAAGCAGGGAAACGTCAATACCTCGGTAAAATAGAGTGGAAAATCTGTGGACATCTGCTCGCGTGGAGTGGCAGTGATCACAGAACTGTGATCTTCTGGACCAGGGAATGACTAGGCTTCAGGGCCCATGACCTAACTTAGGGCCATCTTCAACCTTCTTAGCTTCGTATAACACACAAGGCCAGGCATCACGTTCCCTGAATTAGGCTGCTCATGAAACCAGAACCTTATTTCTATAGAAAGTCAACAATGAAGCTGTTGTGTTTGACTGGAGTTAGACAGGCTCAGAGGAGCTCCACTTCCCACGGTGGGGTAACACATTCAATGGGGCCTTCGTCTCCAATGCAGCCCACGGAGATGGGAGTCAGAGTTCTCAGGTATTTCCTGAGGGCCCCTGTCGCAGTTCCCTCTCAACGTGTGCATTCATGGCCAGGTCATTTATCCTGCCTGCCACCTTGGGCTGATGAAAATGTTACTTTGACTTATGGCTTGAGCACTTCCTCAGAAAGTTGTGGACCCCGAGTGAGTTCCACTCTGGACTTTCTTCATGGAAAGGTTTTCATTGTTTATAGTCTGTGAATTTTGGCTGGCGGCCAAGGCCCAAGCCAAGAGGAAGGCATTCTCTGTGGGATTTTGCCTGCGTCCACCACTGTGATAAATACGTTATGTTATTATCAGTATATTTGACTTTCTATAAATGCTTTCTTTGTCTGAGAGGAAATGTGTGTGGTTTGCAAGTTCATACATTGTTCTCTGCTGTTCATTGGTCATCACAGATTCATTTAATTGTTAGGAGATTACTGCAAAAAAAGATTACTGCAAAAAGATTACCTCTTTTTGAGCTCAGATACATCACATGGTGAAGAACACCCAGACCTTTTTGGATTAAGAAAAGCTACTCTTCCAGTAGACCTCTCTTATAATTCTTGGAAGATGAGTCCGTTGTGCTAAGACCCAGAAATATAGAAAAGACAAACTTTCTGTGGGGTGAGGCTTGGTAGCAAATAATAGAATTATTATTCACTTTGAGGACAATTGTCTTTTTGGATTGTAACTGAGAGAAGTGGTAGAATCTTTTCTGACAGTCTTTAGGACTAAAAGACATGGTCCCGCCTGGTATGGTTTAGGCATTGTATTGTTGCAGTTGCAGGGGGGGCGGGGGGCGGGTGGCAGTGATGCTGTCTGGGGAAGATCCCTTGAAGGAGGAAATGGCAACCCAATCCAGTCCTCTTGCCTCGAGAATCTCATGGACAGAGGAGTCTGGCAGGCTACAGTTCATAGGATCGCAGAGAGTCGGACATGACTGAAGCAACTTGGCATGCACTGATACTGTCTAGATACCTACATGCCATCTAGGGGGATGGCTAGTGGTGGCGGGGTTCCTCAAAATCAGCTTCTTGGTTGGGTCACCCCATTCTAGAGAAGGGATTTTTTTAAAAGCTTACTATTACTGGATTCTTCTAAAGGGCCCAACTCAGAAATAGCTAAATGAAAGAGATGCATAGGGTAAGGTATTATGGGTGTACGGTGTGGCATGGACCTTCTATATGCTCTCTGGGCATGCCATCTTCCCAGCACCTACATGTGTTCATCAACTGGGAAGCTACAGATGTGTTTTTTAAATCAGTTTTGTTTTTGTTTTTGTTTTCATTCTTTTTTTTTTTTTAATACTTTTTGACCTCACTGTGTGCCATGTAGGATGTTAATTACCTGACCAGGGATTGAACCCATGCCCCTGCAGTGGAAGCACAGATTCATAGCCACTGAACCCCTAGGGAAGTCTCAAGAAGTGGTTTTTAACCCTTTTTTGAGTCATGGGCCACTTTGGGAATCTGAAAGACTTTTTTTTTTTTTTTTTTTTTTACTTTATATCACTACATTCTCATATGCACCTGTGCACACATTTATACATGTAACTTTATGGAATTCCTTGAACTCCTAAAGACCTCTCCTAAAAGGACATGAACCCTAGATGTAGCCTCCAGTTTCTGCAGTCTAGTTCTCAGTCTGAAGCTGTGTCACATCAGGGTGCCAGAAGTGAGGACAGACTCGTGCAAACTGAAATATCAGCAAGAAGTCAAAGAATCTATAGTGGTATTTCCCTCTTTATAATAATCAGTGTTTTTGTGTCTCCTTCTTGGTATCCAGAGACTTTAGAAGCAGAATCATTATGCCAAATATTGCTTGGAGAGGTGGGTGGCTTGGGGTGAGCATTTTATTCCAGCACTGAGGGACTTTGCCGCTCTGTTCCTGTCCTGAGCAAAGACCATCTCCTTACCAAACCCAGATCCAGGAGCT
Source organism: Cervus canadensis (assembly GCF_019320065.1). Taxonomy (NCBI): domain Eukaryota; kingdom Metazoa; phylum Chordata; class Mammalia; order Artiodactyla; family Cervidae; genus Cervus; species Cervus canadensis. The sequence goes on from NC_057419.1 coordinate 101,947,011, forward strand.
CTGTCTTTCAAATGGTGACTGATATACATGACAATCTGCACTTCTTTGAACTTGATTTTCCAGGCTTATCAATCCCCTTGATGGACTCATTCTTTCTTTAGAAATTTCCTGTTCCCTGGAACCCTGGAGCCATGTGTGTCCTCCAACTAAAGGATGCCCACAGTCTTAGCTTCAAGATCACAGGTATGGAAGGTTCATGAGAGCTGAGGATGGAGTCCATCCCTTGTGTTCATTGCCTCTAGCTGTCCTAGGTGCTTACAAGAAAACTGGAAGGAGCTCCTGACAATTTGATGTGGTTTGTGGGTTTCTTGTTTCCTTTGTGTCTACCTCAGCTCTGCAGAAGAGTTGCACTTGGGACAGGAGAGAACAGCAGCCTGTGTGGTCAGGGAGGCTGTGATCTACCATTTTCCCCAGATGACTGATTCAGAGCATATATATGCCTATTTTAATGTGGTGTGTTTGTGCTGCAGACCACATTTCCAGCAACTTTGCCAAAAATCCACCTGCACAGTGTGCCCCACTGGTTTCCATATTTGAAGATCCAAAGGGCCTGCAAAATGAAATAGTTGAGTGCCAACTTTGGGGGTTGCATAGCCTCCTGAAACACTGATGTTTGGGTATTCTTTGATATCCAAAAACACCTTCATTGACTCTTGTAACCTAAGATGGTAGAAGGATGCCTTTCTAAGCCCACATGAAGACTTCCTTGGCCTTTTCTGAACCCTAAAGGGGCAAGGTTATTTTGGCATACAAGGGCACCTGGGAGAATTGGTCTAGTAGCAATGCCTGAGGAGGGAACCACCAGCCCAAGCTTTTATTCATCAGTAGGTGAGCTGGCCATCTGGAAAGATGATGAGTATCTTAGAACAGTTATTACCTCTCTGTCAAAGGCTTGACATTTGAGCTGAGGCTTAATATTTCTAACAATAAGATCAAAATGTTGCAGACTAATGACTGGTCCTGGAGAAGAAGGAGTGTCACAGCACAGAGCACTTGTCCCTGAGGCACTGCCTTGTATTTTCATTCTGTAGACTAGCCTTACACCTCATAAATCTGTCAGTCTTTTCAAATAAACTTTCTGTTTGTGTTGGGCAAACCATTTCCAGCATTTTATCAGAATGACCTGGCAAACTGGTGAATCAAGGAAGGTTGTATTCTATGCTGAAATGAGGAGAGAAAATGAGTTTTTATCTTAACTGATCATTTCTTTGTTACCTTTAATGCTTCATACCTATTAAAAAGCTAGTGTCACATTTCCTTCAGATTGGAGAATTTAAGTTGAATCTTCTCATTTGGGTTGCCATCTGGTGTGCTACTAACAGTCTCAGGGAGTAAGAGGCCATCTGTTAATACTTTTTCCAGGAAGCTTTTTATAGAGCAGTGACGTGGCAACTCTCAAAAACACATTGTAATGACTTACAAGATCTTGGCTATCTGTACAAGTTTAGGCTGATATTTTGTTTCTACCAATAGTATTTTTCTTCCATGGAAGAGAGACAGAGGAATCAGTAAATATAGTATATTTTCATGCAAAAAAAAAAAAATGTTTACCCCTGATATGTGGAGAGCCATAAGGCTACCAAGTTATCAGTCTTATGTTATTTCAAAAGGAGGTTTGTAAATATATACACAGAAGTAATAATAATGATGATGATGATACTGATAGTCACTGAACATTCACCATATTCCACCAACTGTGCCAAGTGCTTTATATCCATTGTCTTCTTTTCTCCTTACGAGAACCCTGAGAGGGGGAAGGTCAAAGATGGCAGAGGAATAGGATGGGGAGACCACTTTCTCTCCTACAAATTCATCGAAAGATTATCTGAACCGTGAACAAATACCACAAAACAACTTCTGAATGCTGGTGGAGGACATCAGGCACCCAGAAAGCAGCCCATTGTCTTCAAAAGGAGGTAAGATAAAATATAAAAGAAAAAAGAGAGACAAAAGAGTTATGGATGGAGACCCATCCCGGGAAGGGAGTCGTAAAAGAGAAGTTCCCAAACACCAGGAAACCCTCTCACCAGCAGGTCTGTGGGGAGTTTTGGAATTTCAGAGGGCACCATAACTGGGAGAAAAAAATAAATAAATAAAACCCACAGATTACGTGCCTAACTGCAACTCCCAGCATAGAAGTAGCCCAGATGCTTGCATCTGCCACCAGCAAGCGGGGACTGAACAGGGAGGCGTGGCTGCATTGCTTAGGGTAAGGACCAGGCCCGAATGTCCTGAGGACAACCTGAGTGAGCTAATGTGACATAGCAACCCAAACTATGGGATAGCCAGAGAGAGAGAGAAAAAAAAAAAAGAGGAAAGAGAGAGAGAGAACTTTCCCCTGAAAAGCTCTAACCTAAGGCACTGCCAGCCCACTCACAGAACAAAGGACTGAGCAAATACCAGAGGAGAGCTAGCCGCAGCAGACTGGCCCATCCCCCACCAGGCAGGCGACAGCCAGAGCTGGAAGGCAAGGAGAAACCTCAGCCCCAGAGATGGCATCCTCTACCAAACTGTGAGCAGGCTCCTAGTTGCTAACCAAGTCTTCTTAGGTTCCTGGACAGTCGACATCTGCCAGGAGGGTCACAGCCAGAGATGAGCTCCCCAGAGGTGACACATGGCACACCTGAGACGGCGCTCCCGCTGCGCACCCAGGAAACTGAGTAGCCAGGACAGGGGAAGTGATAAGACACACCGCCCACCTGGGGAGAGTGTGCTCGCCAAGCACCTGGTCACCTGAGCTGCTCGGGCCTGGGAAGGGCACAAAATGCAGGCCCAACCGAGTCTGTGCCGTTGTGGAGTACCCAAGAACCTAACCTGAGCAGCACAGACCTGGGAAGTGCACGGAACCCAGGGCCCGCCTTAGACAGTTCCCCTCCAGAACAACCTGGAGCCTGAGCAGTGTAGACTGGGAAAGAACACATGCCGTGAACGGAGGCAAACCCAGTGTGGCCCAGACACTGCGCGCACTCCCCACACACGCCGGGGATATTGGTTTGCAGTGTTCCTCCCAACTAGAAAAAGAAGAAATGAAGCACCTAGGGTTAGTAGAAGGAAGGAAATCATAAAAATTAGGGCAGAAATAAATGAAAAAGAAACAAAGTAGACCAGCAAAGCTGAAAGCTAGTTCTTTGAGAAGATAAATAAAAGACAAACCATTAGTCAGACTCATCAAGAAACAAATGGAGAAGAATCAAACCAACAAAATTAGAAATGAAAATGGAGAAATCACAACAGACAACACAGAAATACAAAGGATCATAAGAGACTATCAGCAACTCTATGCCAATAAAATGAACAACTTGGAAGAAATGGACAAACTCTTAGAAAAGTATAACTTTCCAAAACTGAACCAGGAATAAATAGAAAATCTTAACAGACCCATCACAAGCACAGAAATCGAAACTGTAATCAGAAATCTTCCAGCAAACAAAAGCCCAGGACCAGATGGCTTCACAGCTGAATTCTACCAAAAATTGAGAGAAGAGCTAACACCTATCCTACTCAAAATCTTCCAGAAAATTGTGGAGGAAGGTAAACTTCCAAACTCATTTTGTGAGGCTACCATTGCCCTAATACCAAAATCAGACAAAGATGCCACAAAAAAAGAAAACTACAGGCCAACAACACTGATGAACATAGATGCAAAAATCCTTAACAGAATTTTAGCAAACAGAATCCAACAACATATTAAAAAGATCATACATCATGACCAAGTGGGCTTTATCCCAGTGATGCAAGAATTCTTCAATATATGCAAATCAGTCAATGTGATACACCACATTAACAAATTGAAAGATAAAAACCATATAATTATCTCAGTAGATGCAGAGAAAGCCTTTGACAAAATTCAACATCCAGTTATGATAAAAACCCTCCAGAAAGCAGGCATAGAAGGAACATACCTCAACATAATAAAAGCCATATATGATAAACCAAAGCAAACATTATCCTCAATGGTGAAAAATTGAAAGCATTTCCCCTAAAGTCAGGAACAAGACATGGATGCCCTATTCAATATAGTTTTCGAAGTTTTAGCCACAGAAGTCAGAGAAGAAAGAGAAATAAAAGGAATCCAGATTGGAAAAGAAGAAGTAAACCTTTCACTGTTTGCAGATGACATGATCCTCTACATAGAAAATCCTAAAGACTCTATCAGAAAATTACTAAAGCTAATCAACGAATATAGTAAAGTTGCAGGATATAAAATTAACACGCAAAAATCCCTTGCATTCTGATACACTAACAATGAGAAAGCAGAAAGAGAAATTAAGGAAACAATTCCATTCACCATTGCAACAAAAAGAATAAAATATTAGGAATAAATCTACCTACAGAAACAAAAACCTATATATAGAAAACTATAAAACATTGATGAAAGAAATCAAAGAGGACACAAATAGATGGAGAAATTTACCATGTTCATGGATTGGAAGAATCAACATTGTGAAAATGAGTATACTACCCAAAGCAATCTATAGATATAATGCAATCCTCATCAAGCTACCAACAGTATTTTTCACAGAACTAGAACAAATAATTTCACAATTTGTATGGAAATAGAAAAAACCTCGAATAGCCAAAGTAATCTTGAGAAAGAAGAATGGAACTGGAGGAATCATCCTGCCTGACTTCAGGCTCTACTACAAAGCTACAGTCATCAAGACAGTATGGTACTGGCACAAAGACAGAAATATAGATCAATGGAAAAATACAGAAAGCCCAGAGATAAATCCACGCACCTATGGACACCTTATCTTTGACAAAGAAGGCAAGAATATACAATGTAGAAAAGACAATCTCTTTAACAAGTGGTGCTGGGAAAACTGGTCAACCACTTGTAAAAGAATGAAACTAGAACACTTTCTAATACCACACACAAAAATAAACTCAAAATGGATTAAAGATCTAAATGTAAGACCAGAAACAATAAAACTCCTAGAGGAAAACATAGGCAAAACACTCTCTGCCATAAATCATAGCAGAATCCTCTATGACCCACCTCCCAGAATATTTGAAATAAAAGCAAAAATAAACAAATGGGACCTAATTAAACTTAAAGGCTTTTGCACAATGAAGGAAACTATAAGCAAGGTGAAAAGATACCCTTCAGAACGGGAGAAAATAATAGCAAATGAAGCAACTGACAAAGAATTAATCTCGAAAATATGCAAGCAACTCCTGCAGCTCAATTCCAGAAAAGTAAGAAACTCAATCAAAAAATGGGCCAAAGAACTAAACAGACATTTCTCCAAAGAAGACATACAGATGGCTAACAAACACATGAAAAGATGCTCAATATCACTCATTATCAGAGAAATGCAAATCAAAACCACAATGAGGTACCATCTCACACTGGTCAGAATGGCTGCTATCAAAAAGACTACAAACAATAAATGCTGGAGAGGGTGCAGAGAAAAAGCAGCCCTCTTACATTGTTGGTGGGAATGCAAACTAGTACAGCCACTATGGAGAACAGTGTGGAGATTCCTTAAAAAACTGGAAATAGAACTGTCATATGACCCAGCAATGCCACTGCTGGGCTTACACACTGAGAAAACCAGAATTGAAAGAGACACGTGCACCCCAGTGTTCATCGCAGTACTATTTGCAATAGCCAGGACATGGAATCAACCTAGATGTCCATCATCAGATGAATGGATAAGAAAGCCATGATACGTTTACACAATGAAATATTACTCAGCTATTAAAAAGAATACATTTTAATCAGTTCTTATGGGGTGGATGAAATTGGAGCCTATTATACAGAGTGAAGTAAGTCAGAAAGAAAAACACCAATACAGTATGTTAACACATATATATGGAACTTAGAAAGATGGTAAAGATGACCCTATATGTGAGACAGCAAAAGAGACACAGATGTAAAGAACAGACTTTTGGACTCCATGGGAGACGGCAAGCATGGGATGATTTGAGAGAATAACATTGAAACATGTATATTATCATATGTGAAATAGATCGCCAGTCCAGGTTTGATGCATGAGACAGGGTGCTCAGAGCTGGTGCACTGGGATGACCCTGAGGGGTGGGATGGGGAGGAAGGTGGGAGGGAGGGTCAGGATGGGGAACACATGTACACCCATGGCTGATTCATGTGAATGTATGGCAAAAAACCCCACAATATTGTAAAGTAATTAGCCTTCAATTAAAATAAATAAAAAAGAAAAAAATACAAGAAAAGATAAAAAAAATAAAGAGAAAGGAAAAACACATGCACATACACACAAAAGAACCCTGAGAAATAGTTATTACTATGCAATTTACGAGATGAAAAAGAATTGGTGCTCAGAGACAGTAATGACTGGCCCATGGCACAGAATAACTAGAAATAGCCAGGACTTGAATACGGTTTTCTTTTTTTTTCAGGCTCCAAAGTCTGTGCTATTAATTACTAGCTCTCCTTTCTCATTCTCCTGAGACAGTTAGACCAATGTCATTTTTGTAACTGGCTAGATACCAGCAACTCAGCTTTCTATTACAAGAAATAAAGGTTTAGATAAATTTGATCCAAGACATCTGATGGTTTGGATTAATAACTGTATGGGTCAGCATGGGTTAGGTTTTGATGTAGTTACATATAAGCCTCAAACCTCAGGGGTTTAGCAGAAAAACAGATTTGTTGCCCATGTGCCTTGCTTGATAGCTCACAGGAACTCGGCTCCATCCCTGTAGAGGCATCTGTGATCACAATGGCACTAATATCTTCTTACTTCCTTGCACATTTCATTGGCCAAATCAAGGACTTCATCAACCCCAGTGGGAAGTTCAGTTCAGATCAGTTGCTCAGTCGTGTCTGACTCTTTGCGACCCCCTGGACTGCAGCGCGCCAGCCTTCCCTGTCCATCACCAACTCATGGAGCTTCCAATGGGAAGATACAACTTAAATTCTCCAAAGGTGTTGAGTAACTTCAGTCCTACTACATGTGTGACCAGAAGCTTGATTTCTGGCCCTTTGTTCACTGAGTATTTCTCAATTTGAGACTCCAGTAAATAGAACCCGCCTGCCAATGCAGGAGACGCAAGAGACTCAGGTTCGATCCTTGGGTTGGGAAGATGTCCTGGAGGAGGAAACGCCTACCCACTCCAGTATTCTTGCCTGGAGAATCCCATGGACAGAGGAGTCTGGCAGGCTATAGTCCATGGGGTCACAAAGAGTCAGACATGACTGAGTGACTGAGCACACACAAGGATACATTTGTATTGGTTGGACAACAGTGTATTTCCATTTTCTACCTAATGTCATTAATTGTTTCTTAGGGATCACACTTTGTCTGAACCAGCCTCCTTTCTCTTTTGAATCTACATCCTATAAACGTCAGAGGATATCTAAATACACAAAAAGATATCCCAACATATTTTCATCCAATTGGAGTTTACTTCAAAGGTGGCTTCAAATCATGATTTAATTTTTTTATTGATAATATCAGTATTTAAATTTCAACTATGTTTAAAATTGTTTGCTCTAGATTCCCAGTATATTCAGAAGAGACTTTCTTTTTGCATTTGAGATAAGCCAGTGGTGGAGATATCAATGTCATGACTAAGTTTATTTATTTATTTTTTTATGGCTAAGTTTAAAAGACAACTTGAGGGGCAGTTGGGACAAGGCTCGGTGTCCCTTTGCGTTCATCAGGCCACAGTGTGGGGATGTACACAGGGACACTTTTTAGGCAAATCAGCTTGTCCTTGTTAGACAGTATGACTTCTGGAGGATTGGAACAGTAAGCAGTAATATTTAAAATATCTGGGGTTTTTTTGGCAGTGCCACAGGGCATGCATGATCTTATTTCTCTCACCAGGGATCAAGCATGGAGTCTTAACCACTGGACCACCAGGGAAGTCCCTAAAAAATCTGTTTTATTTTAATTTTTTTATATTTTCTTTCACATCTACTGTTTATGTCTTAAATCCTTCAGTGGGGCATTAAAAGCTGTATATATCAATATTTAATATTTATCAATATATATCAATATTTAATATTTAATATAAATAACCTGATGAGTTTGGAGACAAGTATACACACATGAAACCATTACCACAATCTATGTCATAAACATATCTGTTACCTCCAAAAGTTTTCTACCACCATCTTTATTTATTATTTTTTTTATAAGAACACTTAACAAAAGTTCTATCTTCTTAGCAGATTTTAAGTATATAATATAGTACAGTTAGCCTCTGGAACTGTGAGAAATAAATGTTTGTTGTTTAAGACATCCAGTTTATGGTGCTTTGTTATAGCATCCTGAACTAAGACAAACATGTTTTCTTTATCCATTCATCCTAATGGCTGTGAGGTGACACCTCTCTGTGGTATGGATCTACTTTTCCCTGATGATAAGTGATGTTGAACACCTTTTCATGTGCCTCTTGGCTGTCTGTATGTCTTCTTTGGAGAAACGTCTATTTAAGTTCTTTGCCCAGTTTTTAATTGAATTATTTGTGGGTTTTTTTTTTTTTTTTTTTTTTGCTCCTGAGTTTTGAGTTCCTTTTATATTTTGTATATTAACTGTTTATCAGATACATGGTTTGCAAATATTTTCTCCCATTCTGTAGGTTGTCTTTTCACTGTATTGTTTCCTTTGTGTGCAAAGGCTTTTTAGTTTGGTGTAATCCTACTTGTTTATTTTGCTTTAGTTGCATGGGCTTTTGATGTCCTAGCCAAGAATATCATTGCTGAGACCAATGCAAAGAAGCTCTTTCCCTGGGTTTTCTTGTAGGAGCTTTACAGTTTCAGGTCTTGTTATTCAGTTGCCAAGTTGTGCCCAACTCTTTGAGACTCCATGGGCTGCAGCATATCAGGCTTCCTTGTCCCTCACCATCTCCCAAAGTTTGCCCAAGTTCATGTCCATTGAATAGGTGATGCCATCCAACCATCTCATCCTCTGTTCCAGTCTTACATTTAAGTCTTTAATCCACTTTGACTTTACTTTTGTGTATGGTCTGATAGAAGGGTCTAATTTCATTCTTTTGCATGTAGATATCTATTTTCCCAAGCATCATTTATTAAAGATATTATCCTTTCTCCATGTGTATTCTTAGCACCCTCTGGAAGATCAGTTGACTATGTACTTGTGGATTTATTTCTTGCTTCCTTATTCTGTTTCATTGGTTTATATATCTGTTTTTATGGCCATGTGACATTGTTTTGATTACTGTAGCTTGTAATATATTATGAAATCAGGAGGTGTGTTGCATCCAGCTTTGTTCCTCTTGCTCATAATTTTTTGGGCTATGTGTAATCTTTGGTGGTTCCATATGAATTTTAGGATTGTTTTTTCTATCTCTGTAAAAATTGCTATTAGGATTTTGATAGTGATTGCATTGAATCTGTATATGGCTTTGGGTTGTATGGACATTTTAGTCCATGAACATGAGATATTGTCCCATTTATTTGTATCTCCTCTAATTTCTGTCATCAGTATTTTATAGTTTTCAGTGTACAAGCCATTTGCCTCCTTGGTTAAGTGTACTCCTAAGTATTATATTCTTTTTTGATTACAAAAGTAGTACAGGTTCATTGCTGAAATTTAGGGAAATATAGCAAAAAAAGTTGTAAAAAGGAAAAATCACTAATGATTACTAGTGAGATTCCATTAAAATAATAATCACTTTCAATGTTTGGAAAGAAACATAGTTCTTTTATATGCTCTTCTAACCACCCCCACCCTCCTAACAAAGCAGTCCCCCTTTATGTTCTAGAGTGCTGTGCTGTGCTGTGTTTAGTCTCTCAATCATATCCAACTCTTTGTGACCCCATGGACTATAGCAGCCAGGCTCCTCTGTCCATGGGATTCTCCATGCAAGAATACTGGAGTGGGTTGTCATGCCCTCCTCCAGGGGATCTTCCTAACCCAGGGATTGAACCCAGGTCTCCTGCACTGCAGGCAGATTCTTTACCATCTGAGCCAACAGGGAAGTCCAAGAATACTGGAGTGGGTAGCCTATCCCTTCTCCAGGGGATCTTCCCAACCCAGGAATTGAACCGAGGTCTCCTGCTTTGCAGGCAGATTCTTTACCAGTTGAGATACCAGGGAAGCCCATGTGCTAGAGTACTAACCTGTAATATTTCTTCAAGATACTTACTGAAATCTGTAGTTGTATATCTATTTGTGTATTTGTATGTCGAATACATCTGCTGCAGCAGTGTCAATGACACAGATCAAGTTTATGGCTGAGTAGTATCCCATTGTACATATATACCATATCTTCTTTATCCATTCATCTGTCTATAGACACTTAAGTTGCTTCCATGTCTTGGCTATTGTAAGTAGTGCTGCTGTGAACATTGGAGGTGCATATATCTTTTCAAATTAGAGTTTTTGTCTTTTCCAGGTATTTGCCCAGGAATGGGATTGCTGGATTGTATGACAACTTTAGTTTTTCAAGGAAACCTCCATACTGTTCTCCACAGTGGGGGCACGAATTTACATTCCCAGTAACAGTGTAGGAGGGTTCCTTTTCCTCCACACACTTTGCAGCATTTATTATTTGCAAACTTTTTGAAGGGGCTTCCCAAGTGGCTCAGTGGTAAAGAATCCATCTGCCAAGAAGAGATGCAGGTTTGATCCCTGGGCCAGGAAGATCCCCTGGTAAAGGAAATGACAACGCACTGCAATATTCTTGCATGGGAAATCCCATGGACAGAGGAACCTTGTGGGCTACAGTCCATGGGGTCTCAAAGAGTTGGACATGACTTAGTGACTAAACAACAACAATAGCAACAAACTTTTTGATAATGGTCATTCTGATCAGCATGAGGTGGTGTCTCATTCTGAATTTGACTTGCATTTTTTCTAATAATGAGCAATGTTGGGCATCTTTTCATGTGCCTGTTGGCCATCTGTATGTTTTCTTTGGAGAAATGCTCTGGCAGTGTGGGTTCTTTTGTGGGTCAATATAAATTTTAGGATTATTTGTTCTAGTTCTGTAAAAAAAAAAATGTCATGGGTATTTTGATAGAGATTGCATCAAATCTGTGGATTTCTTTATGTAGTATGGACAAACTAAGAATATTGAGTCTTCCAATCCAAAGACACGAGATATCTTTCCATTTCTTTGAATCACCTTCAATTTCCTTCATCAATGTTTTCAGTCCTTCACCTCCTTGGTTAAGTTTATTCTTAGGTATTTTACTGATATTTTATTTTTTGATGCTTTTTTTTTTTCAAGGCAACCATCTTCTTGAGGCAATTGTAAATGGGATTTTTTTTTTGGTTTCTCTGTCTGCTATTTCACTATTAGTGAATAGAAATGCAACAGAGGGCCTTCCCTGGCAGTCCAGTGGTTTAGACCTTGCACTTTCAATGCAGGGGACACAGGTTTGACCGTTGTTAGGGAACTAAGATCTTACATAGTGCTGGGCATGGCAAAAAAAAATGTATCAGATTTCTGAATATTACTCTTGTATCTTGCACTCTTTGCTGAATTTATTAGTTCTAATAGTTTTTGGGTGGAAACTTTAGGATTCTCTCTTTATTCTGTCTAAGTCTTTTTTCCTGCTTATTTGTAAGCACTCTACATATTTAGGTTATTGATCCTTGTTTTTCACATATATTACAGTTTTTCACTGAATTTGTTACTTTTCTTATTCTCATTTATGGTCTTGTTGAAGTAAATAAATTTAAAATTTCAGTGTAGTCAAAACTAGCACTCTTTTCCTTTATAGCTTCTACCAATTTATGCTTTAAGAATTATTCCTTCCCCTGGGATTAAATAGTCACCTTAATGCTGTGTAGCTTATTTCCCCCTAACAGTTAACTAGTTCACATTTAACTATTTATTTCATAGGCTATTTATAATGGTGTAGAGGAGGAACAATAATTTTCCCTCTTCCCTTCTAGATACTTGGCCGAGACTCTCCTGCAATAAAAAACAGATTAAAAGGAGAAAAACAAGCGATTTTATTTATGTATGCACATGTTTACATACAGGAGTCCTAGAAAGATATGAGTCTCAGAAAAGCAGCCAGGCACTTCAGGCTTATGTACCATCCTGGGCTAAGGAAAGGGACACAGCTCTGGGGCTTCAAAGGGGAAGAAGGCCACTCACAGGAAGGTGGGAAGAGGAAATCTATAGTGAATAGAAATTTCCCTGCCATGTAGGAAAGTGTCTCAGATGAAAATAATGATCTCTAGTAATAGCTCTCTTCCTGGCTCAGACTCCTTTCTAATGTAAATGTCTCTTACAAAAAGGTAGCTGCTACTCTGTTTTCAGAACTTTTCATGTGTCTGCAGTTTCTGAAAATAATCAGCTCAAAGTAATCCTCAACAAAGAGTCACATTTTGGGGTGACATATTCTTCTGCTCTTCAATGGCATATAGTGCAGGATATTGATTCACTTTCTTTCTCCCCATTTTTAACCAATTCTTCCAATCCCGTCCAAACTCTTTACTAGTTTAGATTTCAAATCCCTCTTGCTAAAATCTTAATTTATTCCTAATATTCTAAAAGTTTTACTGTGAATTGCGAGTTTCTTGTAAAATTGTATTTTCCAACTTGCAATTGCAGACATATGGGAGACTCTAAATCCTATACATTTGTTTTGTAACCACCTCATTGAATTCTCTTGAGTTCTTATAGTTGATTCTCCTGAAATTCTAAGTAGAGTATGATAACATCTGCAAATACGACCATTTTGTCTCCTTCTTCCCAGTATTACCTTCATTTTTCTTGCTTTGCTATTTGTATATCTATGAATAATTATACAGAATTGGGATTATACACACACAAACTTTACATACATGGCATATCTTCATTTAATATAGTGTGAACATTTCCTCATTGGTACCTTATTACTTTAAGAAAACCCTGAGTTTAATACTTGCATAAAATTTCTATTGTATGATATACAATATAATTTAAAAACTTTGAGAGGGCTTTTATCAATTTATTTAACTTTTGACTTTGAAATAATTTCAGATGTACAAAAATTTGCAAAATAGTACAAAGGATTCTCATATTCCCTCCATCCAGTTTCCTCAAATGTTAGCATCTTACATAATCATAGTAAAAGTATCAAAACCAGAAAATCAGCATTGATACAATATTATTAAGCAATCTACAGATCTTATACAGATGCTAACAATTGTTACACTAATATTTTCCTTTTTTGGTGTGAACGAATGAACATGTGTGCATGCTCAGTCATGTCCTTCTCTTTGCAACCCTATGAACTGTAGCCCACCAGGCTCCTCTGTCCATGGGATTCTCCAGCTAAGAATACTGGAATGAGTTGCCATGCCCTCCTCCAGGGGATCTTCCTGACTCAAGAATTGAAACCCCCCTCTCCTGCATTGCAGAAGATTATTTATTACTGGACCATTGGGGTCACATATCACATGAAGTTTTCATGTCTCCCTCGTCTTCTATAATCTGGGATGGTCCTTTAATCTTTATTTTCACTGTTTCTGGAACTTCGAAGAGAACTATCCACTTCTTTTGTAGAATGTCGTTGAATTTGGGTTTGTCTGAGGTTTCCTTCATTAAACGCGTACTTTGCATTTGGGGCAAGAATATGCAGAAGTGATATTGTGCCCTTTTAGGGCATCATATCAGGAGGTGGGTGATGGTGATATGTCCCATGCTGATCATGTTAACTTTGATCATTGTTTGCTAGCTTTTTTCACTGTAAAGTTACTTCTTTTCCCTTAGTAATTAAAAGTATTTTGTGGTAAAATATTTTGAGACTATGTAAATATTCTGTTGCTCATCATACTTTCATGTACTAATTTTAGCATCTTCTTGAAAACTGTGGTGTTTGCCAAATGTTGATTTTCTATTTTCATTATTCTGCCTTTATTTATAAGTTGAAAGAGCTTTTCTTTCTACCTCATTTATTCATTCAATCAAGTATTAATTATTTTATACTTTGGGTTGTACTCCAATACTATTTTATTTTGTTGCTCAGATTGTTCCAATTTTAACCATTGACTCCTGTTTCAGGTTGGCTCTTAAATTCCTTTGGCATGTCTTCATCCTTTTATTCCTTGAACAGTTGCTACTTTCTTGTATATAAGATGCTTCAGGCACATCTTATACATTTACTGCCCCAGTCCATTTCTCCAAGAAGAATGATATTCAGAAATCAAGATCTGGGTACTAGGTGTGGTCATTGCCATTGGGGTCATTGCTTCTAGGTCCTCTCAGTAGACAGAGCTAGAAAGTTCACATGTGTATACACAGACACACATATATACACGTTCAGATGTATATTGTATGTCCTGCTAAGGATATATCTTTATAATCACACTTTATTAAGAATGATTATTAAGAACTCATGTGGATTTTAACATACCCTCTTAACGTCTATCAGAATGGTCATATGGCTTAGATTCTGATGTGATGAATACTAATCATAGAATTTTTTAATAAATATATAAAATAAAACCTACCTGGTCCTAGTAAACTAGTCTTAAAAAATTATTATTTTTCAGGAATTGCTTTGCTGATATTTCTTTTAGAATTTATGCTTTTATATTCACAAATTAGATTTTTAGTTCTCATTTTTGGTGGTTTGTTAGGTTTGGATATAAAAGTTAAGGTGGTTGTTTAGTTTCCAGTGGTTGATGTAACAGGTTATCACAAACTGGGTGACTTGAAACAACAGAAATTTATTGTCCCACAGTTCAGAAGGCCGGAAATCTGAAATGAAGGTGTAGATATGGTTGGTTCCTTCAAATCTGAAATGACAGTGTTGATATGGTTGGTTCCTTCTAGAGGCTCTACGGCAGAATTGGTTCCATGCCTCTTTCTGTTAGCTTCCGGGGGTTGTCAGTGATTCTTGGCATTTCTTGACCTGCAGATGCATTGCTCCACTCTCTGCCTTCATCTCCAGGTGGCTTTCCCCGTGTGCCTCTCTGTGTCCTCTCATCTTCTCATGAGGACAGCCATTGCATTTAGGACTCACCCTAAATCCAGAATGGTTTCATCTTGAGATCCTTAACTAATTATAACAGCAAAAACTCTATTTCCAGATAAAATCACAGTCTGAGGTGCCAAGTGAACATGAATTGGGGTTGGTGTGGGGTGGGTACAGCACTATTCAACCCACTACAGTGGCCCAGGAAAATTAAGTGGATAAAAACTTTCATTTTATTTTTTTGCAACTTGGAACCAGAGTTTTCTTGTAGTCATGGTAGCCTAAAAGCTAGGTGTGAGGTTCTTACACACAACATTTCTCACTTTAAATCACTGATGCTTGCATTTACTGTAGTCTAATCTTTGGCATTCTTTTGCTGTCTAGACTATTTAGTGTCTCAACCATCTTCATAGCTTTTCCCTTGGTTAATTGTGTTTTCTCATATATAAATCTATAAACCACATGTAATCATATCATTCAAAAGCATTTCTGCTAATCAGTGCAGCAGGTTATGTGCATGATATAGAGAGATAAGGTTATAAATATTGGCATCTGGCAATAAGCTGACATCTGGTGTGGAGTACCACCAGATACTTCTCATTAATTGATTTATCTTCATAATTGGTTTATGCATACTACATAAATACCACTTTTATTTTTATTAAAAAATTAACCATACATTTATGATGGCTTTAATATGGATTAAACTCTAATCAGCTCACATCATATTAAAGAGCTGCCATTCTCACCATATGCCATAGAAAGGCAGCCTCAACTGTTAGTCCTGCTAGTGTCCCCAGAGGGGCCATTCAAACTCGCGAGATGAGCTGAATTTCAATGGGCATATAAAGTCTTCTGCCAGACCTAGGGAATAACCAAAGATGCCAAGAAGATCAAAGAGTGGGGGTCTTGGCAGGATCTGCAAGGAGCCTGTGTGACAGATGGGGAGGTAGGAAGGAGAGTCAGTGGGCCAAGGTCATTCTGTGCAGGAGGGGAGTGCAAGCCCTGCCTTCTCTTGTTAAGACCACTTGAATGGCCCAAATCTTTTCTGCCCTCAGTTTGGTTTCTATCCAGCCTTGTCTGCAACACCAGTGAGACCTCCTTCACACCCCCGCTCCCCACCAGCACATCAGGTCCCAGTTTGTAGCCTTAGCTCTGAACTAGGATATACAGGAGAGAAACCTATGACATTTAGAGGCTCATCTGGCCAGTAGGGGTATTTAATCCAACCTCACCCAAGCCTTTCCAAACACAAGAGAACCAGTCAAGATTGAGAAACTGAGTCATGCGCTTTCTCTGGACACCCCCCTCTCCACTTTTTAAATAAATACATGGTAGGTGTTCAATTCATGCTCAGTGAGATTTGCTTTATAGCTCTTGACATAAAGCTGAGCATGCAGGAATAACTGGCCACCATTTTCTCTAACACCTTACTACCTACCGGTCACCTACCTGAGTTATCTCTCTTAATCCTCACAATGAAATCAGATGACACCAAACTCTGAAGTTGCTGTGAACATTACAAGATAGAATCCATGTAAATCACTTACCATAGTGAGTAGCTATTAAGAGACTAACTTTATAGATGAGGAAATGGAAGACCAGAAAGGTTAACAACTTGTCCAAAGTCACACAGTTAGGAAATCATAGAATTCGAATGGTAGCATGACTGTATCAGGCTCAAAACCCAGGTCCCCACTGTCCTATACTAGAGGGAGTTAACTGCTATGAAATAAAGAGCCTCTTTAAAGGCTGCACATCCAGGAGCACACTGAACTGGTTATTTGGCTGCACAATTTTGCTAGTGAATTTAGTACTTACTTAAAACCACTACAAATTATTATGGTAAAGTTTCACAGTTTCTGGAGAAAAGGCGATTTCATTTTGGCAGAGAGGGAGAAGTAGGGGAGAGGCAAAGAGATGGAGGAGAAGAGAAGCAGAACCCTGCACTGGCTTGCCACATGCCTGTTTTTCAAATTAGACATTCTTCCATCAGAGTAGTTTGGTGTGTCCATCTAGGCAGATTTCCATTGCTTGGAAAAGACACAAAAGCTTTTGTTCATCATGAAAAAATTTTCTCCTTCCCACCTACAGTAATTGCCAAGAATGAGCTCTGTTACAGTCATTGTAAAGAAGAATGATGGCCTGTCCCTGCCTAATGCCACGTCTTAGAATCAGGACCAGCTTGAGACACTGCAAAAGCAGCAGTCTCCTGTGTGGGTCAGCGGTGCTGTGGTTTGAGTTGCCTTTTAGATCATTTCTCTCCCGGGAAGGTCCAGGATACTTCAGCCACTATAAAGAATTGTGTGCTTTTAATAACAGCCACACACTCCTTATTTTTGGATGCAAAATCTGAACCCTAGAGAGAAGGGAGGATTTGGTTCATGTTATGCAGTAAGGGTGGCAGAAACCAGGGCTTCAATCCAGATCTTCTCACTTCAGTGGGGAAATTGAACTTAATCCAGCCTTACTGAGGAATGTTGAAGGAGGCAACTAGTCATATGGGCTAGATTAACTGTCAGGGGAAACTGGTAAAGAACTGTGAAGAACAAATGTCAAAGGTAGCCTGATAATTATGAAAAAATATATCAGAGTAACTACTGTCGAGGTAACTACTGAGGTAAATTGAGTATGTGTTGCTTACTAAAAGTACAGTGGTGAATAGTGACTATAGCTTTACTTCCATGTCAACAAATCTGAACATCCACTGTAAGTTGGAGCTGCTTGCTAGCTCCCTGCATGTGTTCAAGGTTTTTGCTCTGCTCAACCATTACGATCAGCTCAGTGTACACTGAGGAATTGGTGTCTTTGGGTTTTGACTTCTTTCTCTTCTTTTCCTCCAACACTTTCAGGCCAGCAAACCGTACTGCAGAGGGCCTTTTCACTTCCTGCCTGTTTGCTATTAATGACCCAAGAGTTTTTTTGCAGGTAGTGAGGGAGTAGTCCTATTGGCAGAAATAAGTACAAACTCATCTCCCCCCCATTTCCCCGAGCTCTACTGTTCTCTCTGTCCAGTTGTCTGTGAATTGGGAATAGTATAGCTATTTGATCAAGGTGCCTGCCATCCCTGGCTGGGTTACTAGACAACTTTCCCCCATAGAAGGATTTTTGGAGGTCGGAACAAGGATATATGGGCACCAATGTATGTGTGGTAGGCTGAAAAATGGCTCCTTGAGACATCAGGCCCTAACTGCAGGGACCTGGAAATGTTACCTTATTTGAAGACAGGGTCTGTGCAGATGTGATAGAGTTATGGATCTTGAGATGAAGACATTATCCTGGATTACCTGAATGGCTCTAAATGTAGTCCCATGTATCCTTATCAGAGGCTTGAACAACCTAAAGGAAAGTATTGTGAACCAATCAGGTAGGGAAGACTGGCCAGAGGCCCAGTATTTGCAGGGGGAAGATCACGGCTTCAGATTAGGAGAGGACTGATGGAGCTTGAGATGCCTATTAGAGGGCCAGGTAGAGATGGTGGGTAGGGAACTGGATCTTGGGCAGAGGTCCGCTGTGTGCCATTGAAAAGGTTAGGCACTGATGAAATCACCCTGGGGAGGAAGTGTAGACTGAGGAAAGAGAGCTCAGAAGCAGCCTCTGGAGTACTCCAATAGTGGCTTAGGAAAGCAAAAAAAACAAAAAAAGTGCTTTTAAAAATGTTAAAAATAATAGCATTTTTTTAGCATTTAATCTTTATTAAGGACTTCTCTGATGGCTTAGATGGTAAAGAATTCACCTGCAATCAGGAGACCTGGGTTTGATCCCTGGGCTAGGAAGATCCCCTGGAGAAGGGAAAGGCTACCCACTCCAGTATTCTGGCCTAGAGAATTCCATGGACAGAGGAGCCTAGCAGGCTATTAGAAATTAATTTGTACAGAGCCCTGTTGTAAAGGTTTTACTTGTTTTTTGTTTAATTAATTTATTTGTTTCTGTTGTTCTTAGTTGAGACATGTGGCATTCTTTTACTTGCAGCCTGTGAACTCTTGGTTGCAGCATGTGGGATCTAGTTCCTCAACCAGGGAGGGAACCCAGGCCTCCTGCATTGGGAGTGTGGAGTCTTCACCTCTGGATCAACAGGGAAGTCCCATGGTTTTTGACTGCTGAAAGCTTTCAAGCCTCATTCATCCTTCTTTCCCTTTGGCATGGTATCTGAGCAAGTCTGGTGCTCCATCCTGGTGTGCATGTGTTTTAAGTTGTTTCAGTCATGTCCGACTCTTTGCAACCTCATGGACTGTTGCCCGCCAGCCTCCTCTGTCCATGGGATTCTCCAGGCAAGAATACTGGAGTGGGTTGCCATGCCCTTCTCCAGGACTGTCCTGGCACCACTGGGAATTTCAAACCATGAAAGGCCCAGCTGCCCCCTGCCCCCACAAATACCCACTGCAGCTCCACCCCTCACCACAATAAATACCTGAAGCCATCCACCACCACCTCACTGCTATTTTGCCCTAAACTGAACCTCAACTCTTCACTTTGGGGAATCCAGTAAGGAAATTGTGGTGCCATTACTGAAAGATGGAGGGATGGATGCTTAATCTTCTCCTGTAAATGATAATCTGGCTTGCAATAGAACCTTAACATATTACCATTGACCTAGAGGACCCATATCCACCCTGCTTATCCAGTGCTGTCTCTGACCCCTCCTCCTTTCTTCCTCCTTGTTCTTGCTGCTCCTTAGACAACCTGAGCTCATTTCTGCCTTGCCATTTTTATCATCTGTTCCCTCTGCCTGAAATGCTTCTCCCTCTGGCCCTGTCTTTGTGTGGCTTCCTCCTTCTCTTCATTCATCTCTCAGCTCAAAGGTTATCTGTTGACAGATGATTTCTCTGGCCACCCTAACTCCAGTGCTATTTTGTCTTTATAGTCACTTTGTTACTGTCTTCCAAATCATTTTCATTATTTGATGATATTTCTATTATGCCTATGTGCTTATTTCTGACTATCCTTCTTCCTTGATTGAATGTAAGTCCCCTGGATTTTGGACATGTACACACTGCTATATTTAAAACGGAAAACCACAATCACAGAAAACTAACCAACCTGATCACATGGATCACAGCCTTGTCTAACTCAAAAAAACTATGAGCCATGCCGTGTAGGGCCACCCAAGACAGACAGATCATGGTGGAGAGTTCTGACAAAACGTGGTCCACTGGAGAAGGGAATAGCAAACCACTTCAGTATTCTTGCCTTGAGAATCCCATGAACAGTATGAAAAGGCAAAAAGATATGACACTGAATAACAACAACAGTCCATTTTCACCCAAACTCCTCTCCCATCCAAGCTGCCACATAACATTGAGTAGAGTTCCCTGTGCTATACAGTAGGTCCACATTCAGTTCAGTCGCTCAGTTGTATCCGACTCTTTTGACCCCATGGACCGCAGCATGCCAGGCTTCCCTGTCCTTCACCATCTCCTGGAGCTTGCTCAAGCTCATGTTCATTGAGTCCGTGATGCCTTCCAACCATGTCATCCTCTGTCATCCTTCTCTTCCATCTTGTCCATTGTCCATCTCGTCCTTCTTCTCCTGCCTTCAATCTTTCCCAGCATCAGCATCTTTTCCAGTGAGTCAGCACTTTGCATCATGTGGCCAAAGTATCAGAGCTTCAGCTTCAGCAACAGTCCTTCCAATGAATGTTCAGGGTTGGTTGGTTTCCTTTAGGGTTGACTGGTTTGATCAGTCCCTTTGCTGTGCACCTGAAACTATCACAACATTGTTAATTGGCTATACCCCAATACAAAATAAAAAGTTTTAAAAAAAGCAAATCCCACCGGATCAGGGACCATGTTTGTTTCATTCATCACAATAGTCCCAACATCCAACATAGGACTCTGCACACAGTAGAACCTTAAGAAGTGTTTCTTAAATTAATAAGGAATTTAAAAACTGCAGATTTACTGAAATGAATTTTCTGTATCATACGACATCACATTTTTGGACACAGAGCAATGGAAGGGAAGATGAGTGGCGAACAGAACCCCAAAGAGAGAAAAATAGTAGGAAGTTGGGTGCTTGATGATAATCATTCTGTGAAGTAACAGTATTAGAGTGTCCAGGAATCCGTGAAGAACAGAAATCAGTGCTGTAAATGGGACCTAAGGCAGACATTCTCTGATGTGCTGTGGTCCAACACATTCTGTCTGTCATCATTTTCACACACTCATGTTCAGTCCTATCTCCATCTCTCTCTCTGTCATATTGCTGCATCTAATAGGGAGCTAACTGAGTCCCTGGCAGCTATATATTTCTTTGTTCCTGAAAGCACCTGCATTACTGTGCATGGGACTATTCCAATTCCCCTGTGTCTTCAAAATCTCTCCAGTTTGTGCCAGTCTATCCCTGGGTCGGGAAGATCCCCTGGAGAAGGAAATGGCAACCCACTCCAGTATTCTTGCCTGGAAAATCCCATGGACTGAGGATCCTGGTAGGCTACAGTCCATGGAGTCGCAGAGAGTTGGACACACCTGAGCGACTTCACTTTCACTATACTGTGCTGCTGGGTGTCAGCATGCCCAGAAATCTTGGTCACCATCCCTCTCTTGGAGGCATCTGTCTTCTGGAAGCTTCTACCACAACGGAATTCTAGTGTCTATGGCAATCTCTGAAATGGTTACTGGGGCATGGCTCAGAGGCTCCAGCCAAGCTGAGAAAGGCAACCCAAGAAGGTGAGTGACAGATGACAGATTGCTGCTGCTGAGTTGGTCCTGAGATCTGGGCCAGCCCTTCGTACTGAGTGAATGAGTATCAGGTGTCCCATCTGCACCAAAGGAATGGCGACACATACGCACACTCATCCATGGGATGTCCAGAGCTGAATGTCTGCCTGCATCAGGCTACCTTCCCATCAACTGCTTGCTCAGGCATGAATGAACAGAGTGGCTGGCTCTGCTCAAAGCAGACAGTTCACGGTGAAGGTGGGAGAGTGCTGGGCTCTCTGTACTGAAATGGACTTCAGGCTACCTACAGAACAGCTACCACACAGTGTCTTGGTGTTCACCATCCATTTAAAGGGACATTTATTTTTTCATTCAGTGTTTATTACATTCACAACTTTTAATCACACATTATTTTATTACCTATTGTGTCCTTGTTATGAGTATATATTTTTATTCTTTTTTATATTGCTGCATAGGCACTTTTTATTACACATAATTTGTAAGCCTATCATTGTGAAGACTGTGTGATATTCTATCTATTCATAGAATTGTGGTTTCAACCAAGGACAATATTGTCCCCTAGGGGATATCTGGCAATATCTGGAGATATTATTTTAATTGAAGCATAATCGACACTTAACATTATATTAGTTTTGGTGTATAATATAATGATTCAATATTTGTATACACTGCAAAGTGATTGCCACAATTAGTATAATTACCAGTTGTCACCACACAAAGTTATGGCATTTTTTTTCTTTTCTTTTTCCTTGTGAGGAGGACTTTTAAGTTTTAATATCTTAGCAACTTTCAAACATGTAAGACAGCATTATTAACTATAGCCACTATGCTGTACATGACACTTAATTTATAACAAAGTTTGTACTTAAAAAATCATTTATTTATTTTGAAAATTTGATGTATTTAAAATATTTTAAAAAAACCTTTTTTTTGGTTGTACTGCAAAGCATGTGAGATCTTAGTTCCCAGATCAGAGATTGAACCTGTGCCTCTTGTAGTGAAAGCATGGACCACCAGGGAAGTCCTAGAAGTTTGTATCTTTTGAAAAGGGTGAAGGGGGTCAGTTATAAAATAAAATGCCATCACTTTTGGATGAAAACAGTGAGGAGAACCTGGGGCCAGGAAACCCTTACTCCAGAATAGCTTTCCCACTGTCCTAGCGAGAGGGTCTGGGAACCCCTTGGACAGCCCTGTTAAACCACAGGTCTACGGATGAGGTTGTTGGGAGGTAGATTGAAATCTGATAGGGGAAGAGAAGGCAGGGAAGTGGAGGTGTATAGTATCCATTGTTGCTAGGTTCCAGGCTGAATCATTCCCTTTGAGGTTGCTATTCCCCTTTGCCTTGATGGAAATGAATTGTTATGGTCATCCTATTGGCACAAGCTGCACATTTCCATTTTCAGGGTTGAATAGTAGCACCATGATGGTGTGATCACTCACCTAGAGCCAGACAGCCAGGAATGTGAAGTCAAGTGGGCCTTAGGAAGCATTGCTATGAACAAAGCTAGTGGAGGTGATGGAATTCCAGTTGAGCTATTTCAAATCCTAAAAAAATGATGCTGTGAAAGTGCTGCATTCAATAAGCCAGCAAATTTGGAAAACTCAGCAGTGGCCACAGGACTGGAAAGGGTCAGTTTTCATTCAAATCCCAAAGAAAGGCAATGCCAAAAAATGTTCAAACTACCACATAATGGCACTCATCTCACACGCTAGCAAAGTAATGCTCAAAATTCTCCCAAGCCAGTCTTCAACAGTATGTGAACCATGAACTTCCAGATGTTCAAGCTGGTTTTAGAAAAGGCAGAGGAACCGGAGATTGAATTGCCAACATCTGTTGGATCATCGAAAAAGCAAGAGAGCTCCAGAAAAAACATCTACTTCTGCTTTATACAGCTTTATATATAAAGCATACAAAGGCTTTATATGCCAAAGCCTTTGACCGTGTGGATCACCACAAATTGTGGAAAATTCATGAAGAGATGGGAATACCAGACCACCTACCTTGCCTCCTGAGAAATCTGTACGCAGGTCAAGAAGCAACCGTTAGAACTGGACATGGAACAACAGACTGGTTCCATACCCGGAATGGAGTAAGTCAAGGCTGAATATTGTCACCCTGCTTATTTAACTTATATGCAGAGTACATCATGCTAAATGCTGGGCTGGATGAAACACAAGCTGGAATCAAGATTGCTGGGAGAAATATCAATAGCCTCAGATATGCAGATGATACCACCCTTATGGCAGAAAGCAAAGAAGAACTAAAGAGCCTCTTGATGAAAGTGAAAGAGGAGAGTGAAAAAGTTGGCTTAAAACTCAACATTTAGGAAACTAAGATCATGGCATCTGGCCCCATCACTTCATGGTAGGTAGGTGGGGAAACAATGGAAACAGTGAGAGACTTTATTTCTTTGGGCTCCAAAATCAATGCAGACTGCAGCCATGAAATTAAAAGATGCTTGCTCCTTGGAAGAAAAGCTACGACAAACCTAGACAGCATATTAAAAAACAGAGACATTGTCAACAAAGGTCAGTCTAGTCAAAGCTATGGTTTTTCCAGTGGTCATGTATGGATGTCAGAGTTGGACTATAAAGAAAGCCGAGCACTGAAGAATTGATGCTTTTGAACTGTGGTGTTAGAGAAGACCCTTGAGAGCCCTTTGGACTGCAAGCAGATCCAACCAGTCTATCCTAAAGGAAATAAGTCCTGAATGTTCATTGGAAGGACTGATACTGAAGCTGAAACTCCAATACTTTGGCCAT
The DNA here is from genome assembly GCF_019320065.1 of Cervus canadensis. Classification (NCBI taxonomy): domain Eukaryota; kingdom Metazoa; phylum Chordata; class Mammalia; order Artiodactyla; family Cervidae; genus Cervus; species Cervus canadensis. Next base: position 101,971,332 of record NC_057419.1, read on the forward strand.
CTGATGCAAACAACTGTTTGGAAAAGACCCTGATGCTCAGAAAGATTGAAGGCAGGAGGAGAAGAGGACGCCAGAGGATGAGATGGTTGGATGGTGTCACTTACGCAATGGACATGACTTTGAGTAGGTTCCGTCAGTTGGTGATGGACAGGGAAGCCTGGTGTGCTGCAGTCCATGGGGTTGCAAAGAGTCAGGCATGACTGAGTGACTGAACTGAACTGAGCTGAACTGAATGCTCTGGTCACAAAGTTGACCAAGTAAAGCAGGCTTTCTGGGGAGTTGAATCAGGCATCAGGTTTTTACTTATTTGTTTATGTCTACCCTAGGTCTTTGTTGCTGCATGTGGGCTTTCTCTAGTTGCAGTGAATGGGGGCTACTCTCTTGTTCAGGCTTCTTATTGCTGTGGACTTTTGTTGTGGAGCATGGGCTCTAGGGTGTGCAGGCTCAGTAGTAGTGACGTTTATCCTTTATCGTATTCTGATTATCAATACCATTAGGTTTAAATCTATCATTTTCTATTTGTCCTATTGGTTCTTTGTTTCTCTTTTTCTGCCTTCTTTTTGGATGAACTGAGTGTTTTTATATTTCCATTTTATCTCCTTGGCTGGCTTAAAAGCTCTAACTCTTAGTTTTATTATTCAGTGTTTCTTGTAAAGTTTATGATATACATTTTGTGCTTATCACAATATGTTTTCAAGTGATATTATACTGTTTCAAATAAATATGAGGATCATACAGAAGTATCCTTCAATTTCTCCCCTCCTGACCTTAGTGCTATAATTGTCATACGTTGTAGTTCTACATATATTATAAATCCCCCAGTACAATATTGTTGTTTTTCCTCTTTAAAACACTCCATTATCTTTCAACATCTTTACTTAAATGTATTCACATACCATATAATTTACCTATGCTTGCTTTATCTATATCACTCATTTGGAAAGAACTCACAGTTTCCTGAATACTATCTCATGTACCTAGCTGCTGTCTGTTTTTAGGGTAATCACACACTTAAAAACGGTCGTCACTGACTTGTCTTGAAAGCAGAGATCCATGACTTGAATCTTGAATTTTGGATATGTATTAGACCAAAAAGTTTAACATTGGAAGAACTCAACGCGAATCTGTTTGTCTAGCTTATCAGCTGAAGCTTTGTCAAGTCCATTCTCTAAGTCAATTTTGTGATACAGCATCAATAATATGAAAAATGCTTAGAACAGTTACCAAATTCCCAGACCTTCTCCGTAGCTGCTTCACACGTTTCTCAGGACCCTGTTTCTGAAGGAGTCATGAAGTGCTTCATTCTCAGATTAATATTAAGTTTAATAATCACGACCTATTTAGTTTCTGTGCTTTCTTAAATAGCTCTAAGGGGCCAAGTCAAGGCACCTCATTTTATTGAGCTTTGCTTTATTGAGCTTCACGGATACTGCGTTTTTTTGTTTTTACAAATTGAAGGTTTGTGGCAACTGTGCACTGAGCAAGTCTGTCAGCACCATTTTTCCGGCTCTATTTGCTCACTTTGCATCTCTGTGTCACATTTTGATAATTCTAGCAATATTTCAAATCCTCCGCCAGCAAGAAGATCAGTACATGCTGAAGTCTCAGATGTTGGTTAACATTTTTTAGCAATAAACTATTTTCTAGTTAAGGTATTTGCATTATTTTTTAGACATGATGCTATTCCACACTTAATAGGCTACAGTATAGTGTTGATGTAACTTTTATATGCACTGGGAAACCAAAAATATTTGTGTGACTCACTTTATTGTGATATTTGTTTTATTGCAGTGGTTGGGACCAGACCCACAATACCTCTGAGGTCTGCCTGTACAGGCTTGAAGATAATTTGTAGCTAAGTGAGCAGGCTGCTTCATCAAAGCCTCCTTAGTGGGAAAGTGGCTGCTAAAAATCTACCAAAAAAATGAATTCTTTCTTTCCATCTGGGAAATACGTATACCCCAGTGGGTCTATAAATTCCTTGTCATTATTATTCAGCTTTATCTGAAGCCACTCACTAGCTCCCCTCCCTTCAGATTTTTGCCATCTGGGCTGTCAGCATTTCCTCCAAAAGATTAGCAATCCATTAGTGTTCAGAAAGAATTTATAAATATGTGAGAACTGTGTTTCCCTGGGTTAAATGGGTGACAGTATGTTCCTGTACCTCATCCTTTGGTGCTTCCAGAAGCATCATAATTTCCTGAAATACAACGAGCACGTGCAAGCTCAATGAGCAAATAAAATCTTTCTTTGGTGGTTTTCTAGGACTGGTGTAGGAGGAAAAGCCAGATTCGCTGGTAGATGAGTTTGTGAGAGATGCTTTTGTAATGCCGTGAATAGAAGGCTTGAGGCCAAGTACGTAACTGAGCAAAGCTCACTCCAACACTACTGTGTTAGTAAGAGCACATGATCCCTTCTGAGTGAGTTTACAACTGCAGAGCCATTAGGTGGCCATAGTTCCTCTAAGTACTAATGGTAATGGAACATGCCGGCCCACATCTTAGCCACATTGGGGACAGTTGTGTCAGGAACACTGCTCGCTATTCAACATCATATGGACAATCTTTCTGGACAATGCTGCTCAAGTTAGCAAACAGTCAGCTTGGAAGTTGTTCTTCTGAGACTTGTTAGCTGCTGGTCTTCTAGCCAAATCACTTGGTCATGTGTGCACAGAGCACTTTAAAAGGGGAAGAGTGCAAGGCACTTGGGAGATTCAACCTGATTATCTTGCTGCCAGTCGTTACAAACCCAAACATTAGTTTGTGCCATATCCAGCTCGAGGTGGCTTAGACTCTTTTTGGCAGAACACAGAGGATGTTCCATGTCACATGTTTGGGGGCAGCCATGACAATCTGCAGGGCCTGGGAGTAGGACACACCCAGACTGTGTCACAGGCCCTGTAATTTTCCCAGACACTTCTCCTCCACCCAGAAACCCTGATTTTCCCAAGCTTGTCGTCTAGAGTGGAGATCTTTGCAAAAAGCAAGGTGATGGTCCTGTACCCTCTCGGCTTCATGGGATGGAGAAGCATTGCAGGAGCCCAGAGGAGACTTGGGTTGGTTCTCAGCAAAGGGCTAAGTAGAAGACTTGGTTTCTAGGTCTCAACCATGGTCACACTTTCTCTTCTTTCTTCCCTTCCTACTGTCCACACTCCTGGTCTGCTGTCTCACTCAGCAAGGAAAGCCTCCATCATGAGTCTAAATCAGTGATGTGAAAGGAGTAAAGAAACCTGCCCTGTGAAGATCTCAGGCAATTTGGAGTCAAGTTTCTTGTTGTTATAAATGACAGAAACATTCCTTCCTAGTAGAAGCATACAAGAGAATTTATTGTAAGGATACTGAGGGAGCTCCCAGAATCAGTACAAGAGCTGCAGGAACCAATGCAAATCAGGAAACTTCAGGGATTGAAACTAGAGACTTGATAGCCTTGTGTGCTTATATGCTCCTGTAGTCTCTCTCTCTCTCTCTCTCTCTCACACACACACACACAAACACACATCTCTGCTTATTTCTTCCCAGCTCCAAACTTTGCTGTTGCAGACGAGCTTTCTTGGTCTGACAGAGAACATGGCTTCTGGCATCCCTGGATTTACGAAATCCCAGCTTGGAGACCCTAGAGGAAAGAGAAAACATCTTTGTTCTCTTGTCAGTGTTTAAACATCCCTAAGGAAGGATTCTGACTTTGAACATAATCCAAGGATTTTAGTTGGCCACAACTTGGCATAACGTGACATGCAGCCAATGAAAATGTGACCATGATCAGAGCTGCAATAGTATAAGCAGATTGTCTAAATCAAAACACGTGATGGATTCAAAATCTTCTCTAGTTTTATTTTTAAGAGAATGGGAATTGAGTTTATGAGCCCTCTGAAGAGCTGGAAACCATGAATTATGAGGTCATTTTGAAGAAGATGGGGATGATTCATGCAGAGGAGAAAAGGCTCTGGTAGGGTTAAGGTAGTGAGGGATATGAAAACTGTGTCTGTGTGATGGAGAGGAATGAGATTTACTGGATGCTATGGAAAGTGGAATTACAGTCAGTCCCCTACACACGAACAAATTCCATTCTGAGAGCATATAAGTCCAATTTGTTCCTAGGTCCAACAAAGTCCAACTAGCACAATCCACTGTACTGTAATAGGTTTATAACACTGTTCACATGAATAATACATAAACAAACTCAAAAAATAGAGTAAACATGCTAAATCTTACAGTATAGTACCTTGAAAAGTACAGTAGTATAATTACACATCAGGCATCAAGTGAACAGGCAAGAAGAGCTACTGACTGGAGGAGGAAGAGGAGGTGGGAAATGGTGGAGCTGAAGGATCACCAGCAACAGGAGATGGAGGGCAAGCTATAATTTCATTCACACCTGATGTGGATGGTTCAGGTTCTGGTTCCTTGCTGGATTCAATTCTATTTATCCTCTTGAAAAAAATGATCCAGTGTTTTCTGAGGAGTAGCTCTTTTATCATCATAAATGACGTGGTAGCACTGGATTGCATTCTGATCAGCTGCTGCAAACTTTGTGTACTGTTCTATGTTCAGCTCCTTTGCCTCAAAAACTACTAGAGTGGGTTGCCATGCCTTCTTAGAGCAGTCAACACACAGAGCTGGCAACCTTAGCCTGTAGAGGAAGTTTCAGATCTACTGGCAGGATGATGAGGCCTAGATTCTGAATTTTCACTTCTTTTAAGTAATATCTCTTCTTGAAAGGGTCAGAGTGTGCCTCTCAGGTATTCTCTTCTAGTGGCATCAGCCCCTTCACACTTGGCTGGTTTTGCCCAGACAGTGGAACCACTGCACTGATCGGATGTTCTCTATTTTGCCACAGTAGGAAGTAATGTAAACACTCTTCAGATTTTCACTGGTGAGAGTATTTTTGTTGTTGTTGTTGTTTTGGTCTTCTCTTTGGAAAATCTCCATGGCTGCACCATTTGGCTATTTGAAGCTTTCACATGCATTGCAAACACCATCTGTTATAATTCAGGACACACACACTTCATGGAATTAGGAATAGAAGCCTGGGTTACAGCTGGATGTGACTTCCTCTGTAGGACTGACATGGTGAATGGGGCATTTGTGGTTCATCTGAGCTTTTGTGCTCATCAATTCAAGATCTCTTTTGCCTGCTGTGAAGATACTGCCTATTTGATTATAAAACTTGCCTTGGAGAAAACAAGTAGCTATTTGTTAGTGTACGAGGAAGTCCAACCTGAGAGCTATTTCAAGAGGCCTAAGGAGAGTTCCTTAGTCAAGAAGTCTAGCTCTAGGTGCAGGAGGTGTGGTGTTCTCTCTGTCTCCTCCATCAATATTCTTCAGAGGGGCCTTGTGGGGCCACCAAGCTGGCAGACTCCCCATCTCCCCAGCTGGCCATGATAAGCTCTTGGCCTCTCTATCGCAATCTCACCTCACATGCACATGATCACTGCAGCATCTCGAGCAGGGAAGACTCTACAGGGCAAAGGATTGAGGGCTCCTTTGTTCCTGTACCCCAGGGCCCAGTCGTCAGGGTGGCCAAGAGGGTCCTGAGCACCAAGCAGGCAATGAGGGCCAGGAGTGCCTATTCTCTACCAGGTCCTTTGCTACCTGGGGACTAAGGATACGATGAAGCAACACTGAGACACAATCCCACCCCTCCTGGAGGGGACAGTCTAGCTGGGGAGATGCACTGTAAATAATGCACAAATTGAGACATGATCACAAGTTGTGATATGTTCTTGGAATATAATTAATTTGCATGACTGTAGAGAATTGTGGGTGGGATGGGGTACCTACTCAAAACAGATTGCTGTCGCCTGTTAGAAGAGATGATATACAAACTGAGACCTAAAGGATGTGAAGGAGGTAGCCAGTCAAAACTCGGGAAAAGGACTTCAGACAAGCACCACCCACCCATGCTGGTCCCCCACTGTTATGCCCAGAAATCTTCCTACTAGAGAGAGATGTACCAAGAGGCTGTGAAGATATGCCCTTGACTTTCAGGGAGAGGCTAGGGCCCGTGGTGCCGGTGTTTGCATGCTAAGTTGCTTCAGTTGTGTCCAACTCTTTGCAGCCCTGTGGATTGTAGCCTACCAGGCTCCTCTGTCCATGGGATTCTCCAAGAATACTGGAGTGGGTTGCAGTGCCCTCCTCTAGGGGATATTCCCAACCCAGGGGTGGAACCCGCATCTCTAATGTCTTCTGCATTGGCAGGCGGGTTCTTTACCACTAGCGCCACCTGGGAAGCCCCCAAAGTACAGGATTTCAGTTCAAATGCTTAGTAGCCTGTGGGTGGGGATGATGAGGGTTTACAGCTGTGCCTTGCTCTGTGCTGCTTCACAGGCATATTGTCCTGTGGTCTATGAGGTCTCAGCTCAAATGAGGCCAAAGACATTGATATGGGCAGGTGTCTTCCATTAGTTATGTAAACAGGATTGCACTTGGTGCCCCTCAAGGGCTTGATAGCTCTAAGACCTTTAAGGACTTCAAGGGTCCCTCAGTTTTGCTCTTGATGGTATCTCCACGCTGATTCCTGGTACAGCAAAATTCATCTGGCCAACAAATTTGGCAATATACCAATATCCACAGGAATGTCACATTGGGAAAATATAAGGAAAAGAATTCTATTTATGTGCACCTTGCAGAGTGGTCCAAATAGGAAATTTGGAAGCTATCCAATGGCTACCAAAAAGTATTGGATTAGTTCAAAATGGTAGTTAGTAATAATAATATTGATACTGACCAGGGTTCTTGGCCTTCTCCAAACAATAGAAATTGACTAGAATCCAGGCAAGAAATTCAGGCAAGGCTTTATCGGGTCTCCTGCTGTAGCAGGGGGGGCCAAAAACGAGTAACAGGTTCCCTTGCTTGCTTCCTGAAGCAGAGTGAGTTGGTTCCTTAAATGGGGTGAGGGTAGGGGTGTATCCAGGGGTCAGGCTGGAGGGATGGCTTACATGGTTTGCCCATCCCTTTGGTGGTGCTGAGTGCAGGAGCATGCACAGTACCCTGCTTTTGCTCCCAATTCTTCAGAAATGGCAGTTGGGTTTTTTGATCTCTTTGTATCTTATGGTCCATAATTTGCTCCAACTGTGCATGCATGTGTGTGCTAAGTTGCTTCAGCCGTGTCTGATTCTTTGTGACCCCACAGATTGTAGCATGCCAGTCTCCTCTGTCCATGGAATTCTCCAGGCAAGAATACTTGCCATTCCCTCCTCCAGGGCATCTTCCTGACCTAGAGATTCAACCCATACCTCTTATGTCTCCTGCATTGGCAGGCAGGTTCTTTACCACTCGTGCCACATGGGCAGCCCCTGCTCACGCTGTACCTACATGCAGTTTTTAATTCTTTCTTTGTGTTTTGTTGTTCAAGGAGTTGTTTGTCCAGGTTCAAGCACAGGAGTAAAGTGTCTCAATATCAACTAACACGTACTGTGGAGTTACTACCAGCACAGTCTGAAGTGCTTTATGGTGTTAGCTCATTAGGCCTCTAAGCAGCCATGGTGATGGGTACTATGCTATTGTCATCCCTGGTTTATAGAGAAGAAGACTAAAGTTCAGAGTGAATCACTTGTGCAAGACCACAGGCCAGGAAGTAACAGAGGTACAATTTCACTCCAGCTCCATCTGACCCCAAAGTCAGTGCTCTTAACTACTTGCAGTGTACCTTTTGTCTCCATCACATCCACGTCACAGACTATTATGTGGTTCTCAAAATGATGTTTGCAACATGTAGAGATGCTGATAACTGCATGTGAAAGAAGCAAGATACGAAATTGTAGATATGACTGATTATAACCATGCCAAGCAAGTAGCACTTATTTATAACCAAAAAGGCAGAAAGGATTATACCAATGTTAACACTGGTCACGCGGGGATGGAAACACTCAATTTTCCTTTTACCCTCCTCTGTATTTTCCATATTTTCTGTAATGAGCATTTATGGGTTGTGACATAAATGAATGTGTCTGCTATTGAGCTTGTCATTGAACAGGGGAGCAGCAAAGGAAACCCCCTTCCTCTTTTCCCACTAAATTTGTCTTCATTCCATTTGCCTTTGGCCCACAGGCTATAAACCTTGTTTGCTTATAGTAAGCATAGACAAGGAAGAGAAGTGAAGGAGCTGCTTCAAATGTTTGACTTTAACTCCTCACAGGAGGAAGTGATAACTTCTTGCCTGAGTCTTGGAAGAAAAGAGTTTGGTGACAAAAGAATCCTATGATTTTATATAGTCAGATGGGAAAAAAATAATGCTGTTGCCTTTGCTTGCTCTCCACCTCTTTTCTCCAATGAGAATCTGAAGAGCTGAGAGCTTAAATTGAGATGTACCATCATTTAGATTTGGTGGATGAAATCACATGACTCTAGACTTTCCTGGAAAAGAAAGTTTCCTTTGATTAAAGTCAGAAAGCCCTCAGTCCTTCATCTGTGCAGTGATTTACAGAATGAAAATGAAAGTCAGGTGGGAAATTTTTTTTGGTTCTTTGATGGTTCTTGTTTAAACACCTAATACCCATTTCAGAACTTTTAACACTCACTTTGTAGGTTGAAATGGCCTCTCGTCTGCTGTGAATCCTAAATTAGCAGGCATGCGGCTAACCAAGATTTGAGTGGGCATGATTACTTTGAGTAAATATTCTGCCTTCATGTTTGATTTCTTATTAAACGGTGTTTCAGAAGCTCTTGCTATACAATGTCCCTATTTATAAGTGTTGTAGTTTATTTTTTAAAATTTCAATGTTGCAATGTATGTGCCTCTGTGTGCATGTATGTGTATGTGTGCATGTGTGTGTGAGTGCGTGTGTATATTAGTTAAGAGGCCTCTTTATGTCTAGGAAGTAACATCTTTCTACTGTTTCAGTTAAGAATTTTTTCCCCTTGCCAAATGTTATTTTCAGACAGATTGACAAGAGTTACTTTAAAGGTATGAATAATCCTGGCCCTGAAAAAAGCAGGGCAATTTCTTGTCTAGAGCACAAGAGAGGCAAGTTGAAGGATATTGAGTCACCTAAGACCAGGCTGTCAAGATGTGACTGGCTCGAGTGCCTGGATTTTGGTATCTGAAATCTTTTTGTTTGAAATACCGATTCACCATGCAGAAGCTGTCTCTGTGAAATGGATCTCCCGAATGATGGCAGGAACAGCTTTTTCCTAATTATGAGATGCAGCTAGGCTGTCCATGGGATGACAGAGCAGGCCTGCATCAGCCAGGACATGTGTGAGGAGAGCAGGGGGTGCCTTTGGGTCACTTGGATAATGAGCACTTTGCTCTGGGCTAATGGAGTGACCCTAAGGCCAGGGCAGGATTTAGATACTTCCGGTCAGGCCCACTGCCATTTGCAGGGCCACTGTGTTGCATCCTTGCTGGGCCCTGTGCTTGGAGCTCACACCCCCAATTTCACCTGGCTCAGGCAAGGGTGGGGCTTTTCTTGTGCTTCCAAGGATCCATCTGGGAAGATCCCTATGAGACCACCTCCTGTGCCCCACAAGATAGAAACGGGCTGGATGTGCCTGAGAAAGGACATGCTGGGTCCATGGCAGAGTGGAGACTGAGCCTCCCTGTCTTGTATCTGTTCTCTGAGGCAAGTGTGAGTGTGCATTTAAGGGCTAGGCAGGCAGCTCCTAGGGCCTTGGCCATGCCAGTGCTGGTGGTCAATATCAAATTTCCTGCAGGGACTGACTTTCCACATTCTGATCAGTTAGAGTGAATGTCTGGGCTTCCAGGGCATGTTCCTTTCTCTCCCAGCCTTTTGTCCCAGTGGGAGGGGGCTTTGGCAGCCTTGTGAAGTGCAAAGAACTTTCTCCCCTTCCTGCCTTCCCCCACCCACCCCACCACTGCCAGGATCCTAACAGGCCTCCTGCCATTCTACCTCACTGAGCATCTTCAAGAGTTTCCCATCTGCTCTCAGCATGACAAGCAAGGCTTCCATGTGAGTGCCATGCTTCTCTCTGTTGCTGCTTGATTCCAACCTCCTTTTATATTTTTGAGAACAGAGGTGGAAGGGACATCAAGAATTGCTTTAATCTCATGAACACTACCCACCTGCCCCGGGCCCTCCTCTCTCAGCAGCAAAATTTCCCCTAGTTCTTCTTTTTACATTTTTACTGTTTCCAGCAAATCCAGAATTCTCTGGTAACAGGGAAAGGTAATTGTAGTAATCACACATTTAATCTGTAATTTAAATTTCTCCTTTCGGGCTTTGCCTTTCTTCTCTGTGAGGTTTTTGTTGTTGTTTGGTGGTTCACTCAAGCCTGATCAGAGAAGGAAATGGCAACCCAGTCCAGTATCCTTGCCTGGGAAATCCCACGGACAGAGGAGCTTGGTGGGCTACAGTCCATGGGGTTGCAGAGAGCTGGACACGACTAAGCGACTAAAGACCACACGCACCCAAGCTCAATCTTCTTAGCACTGGTTTTGGTCAGGCGATATTTTGGCTATGAAGGATTTCAAGTGGTTGTGTGGTTGAGAAGGGAACATGCAAAGCAATCGGTGATGCTGCCTGAGTCATGATTGACATATTTTTTCCCTTTCCTAATTTCAAACCCACAGTTTCAGATTGACAGTGTTAATATTCTTCTGTCTGCTGCCTCCTGGCCTTGTATGAATTGGCTGTGAGGCTGTGTGATGTGGTGTCTGGGCTGCGGATTAGAGGGCCCAGGTTTTCATCTCTAATGCTTTCCTTATGTTTACAGACCGCAACAGTATCTGTGTACAGAAGCACGTACACGGGTGCAGAGAACTTCTGTCTCCCGGGTGACTGGAGGAGGCAGCTGAGAGCCGCAGAACGATTTCCAAAGTAACGGAGAAACTCAAATGGATGTCACATGAGTTTTAAAAACTCTCCCATTCAAGTGAAGTTTCCATCATTAGATGGCCTAACTGGGAAGGCAGATGCACAGTTCCAAGGGAAAAGATCCCACAGAGTTCTGGAATGTTAGTGATGGAAGGAGCCATAGCAGAACGTTGAGGCAGCAAATTCTTCAAGACATCACATAGGTGGCCAGGTACAGTTTGGGGGGGGGCGCTGCTGGGGATACAGTGAGGTGCAAATATCCTCCAGTCCAATCCCCTCTCATGGTGAATAGGCCCTTCAGTTCCCCAGAGGATGGCACTTGCTTGAAGTCATGCAGCAAGTGTGCAGCAGGGCCAGGCTAGAACACAGCGCCCCTGGTGCTTAGGCCTTTTATGTCTTAACTCTGCTGCTGCTCCTGGCTGTGCTATGGCCATGGTTAAAGTCCCCCAAGTGATCTGAGCATATGCCCCCCATCTCCCCTTCTCTCATCCTAAAAACTCCAGCTTCCTTGCCAGGCAGATAGATGGCTCTGGGTACCAGTCACCTGAGGGTGTGCCATAGGTCTGCCCCTTTGTGTGTGTATCTAAGTCCATAGATCTTCAAAAGAGGTGTGTAAAGTCTTCAAAGGAGAGACTAGGAAAGGACCCTGACAGGGCTCACTCAGGGCTTCCCTAGTGGCTCAGATGGTAAAGAATTTGCCTGCAGTGCAGGAGACCTGGGTTCGATCCCTGGGTTGGGAAGGTCCCCTGGATGAGGGCATAGCAACCCACTCCCATGTTCTTGCCTGAAGAGTCGCAAGGACAGAGGAGCCTGGCTGGCTACAGTCCATGGGGTCACAAAGAGTCGGACAAGACTGAGCAACTAAACACAGCACAGGGCTCACTCAAGGACAGTCAGCAAGACTCTTTTCCTGTGCTCCCATTGGCCACAGCCCAGCTTAGTGGCCAAGAGGCCACTTTGAGGCACCTGGCCTATTAATGTTAAGTCTTCAGGGCCTTACACATGGAAAACACTCTGTAAGTTTGGGCAGAATTGAGCTTATAGGTAAGAGGAGAACTTCAGAGGAAGACGGTACAATTGCTGAATGAAAGGGGCTGGTTACTGCTGAGCTTCTGGACCATGAACTTGTGCCCATGGGCAGGTGGCTTCAGTAACCTGGTTCCAGAAAGCTGGTGCTCCCTACCCTCCCTTTGCTGAGTTGTCTTGAGCATGGATGTGCCCTGTCACATCAGACACTGAGCTGAAGGCTGTGGGGATTAGCAAGCTGCCACATTAGCACATCTTTCTCTTTTCAGAGCAGAGTGTGCCAGTCATTGTGATGGGCAGCAAGACAGTGTTCATTGTGAATTAATTATTAGTTGTCAACTCCAAGACATTGTGGAACTAAGAAGATGCAGACTGGTTGTAGAATTCCTGCTTGAAAGATACCACAACAACATTGTTTAGAGCAAATGGAACACACTCCATTATCAGAGTCTGCAGAGAGCCTTTCACACTTTGCCTCTGCTGAGAATTCACATTGTCATGCCCTTACCTTAGGGTTGCCTCCTTGCATAATAGCAGGCCAAGAAATGGGATACTTTCATCGTCCATATGTCTCTGAAATGTCTGAAAGATTATTATGTTTTTTAAAGAGAGAAGACCCACAAAAGGATGACTTGGGCCTACTGTCCACTTCTAGTTTGGAAGGGTGACCTTGAGAGGTTCAGAACAAGCTTTTTCAAGAAGGATTTTGTCCTCATCTATACATGCACTGGCTAAGCGAACTTTGAAGCTTATGGTGAACTGTCTTGTGAAACGGAACTCTCATCTGACCTGCTGCTGCCATCAAAACACCTGTTTTGTTGATTTGATTTTTCCTATGTTCCCATTTAAGGGAGGTACATTTATAGCAAGTGAAGTGACTTTGACACTTGGATAAATGGGCTTTGGTGACAAGAGATGGAGTGTCTTAGTGGAATTTAGTCTTGGGCAAAGGTCTTTACGATACAGAGCCCCAGAATTCCTATGGTCTCTTGTCTGGGACCATTTTAGCAGCTTGTGGGTGACATCTGTAGACTTTCCAGATGCTTGCTTTGCAGTTCAAAGAGGAGATTACTTGGGACTTAAACTCTTAGGCCTGGTTTGACATATAACAAAGTAAGAGATTTACTAGAGCGTTGTGGGAGGAAACATTGAATGGCCATATGTGTGGGGATTTAGAGGTGATTCCTTTCCTTTTAGCTTGCTTTCTTTCTCTGTTATTTCCTGGAAGGTTTGAGAATCAAGCCCATTTCTTGGCCATCATGGCTTTTTTTTTTTTTTTTTCATCATGGCTTTTGAAGAGTGATCTCCCTGACTTGGTGGACCAGAGGTCTACATGCTAGAAGTTTTCATGCCTCCAGGGTTGAAAGCCACACTTATAGGCTCTTTCCTCAGTGAAATATAAAACCCTTGAGCCTTGCCACTCAAGTGTGGTCTGGGGATCATGGAATCAGAATCCTCTGGGAGTTTGTCTGAAATGCAGGTTCTCAAGCCCCATCCCAGGGGCACTGAATCAGAATCTGCCTTTGAACAAGGTACTGTAGACTCGTCCTGTTCTTGGGAAGCCTGGATTTAGTGATTAAGAGTTTGGGACTTTGGTCTTGGACAGGCTTGGGTTCAAATTTTGGATCTGCTACTTATTTAATGAGGTGTTATTGAGTATATTAATTGCCTGCTATGAGTCTCACCTGTGAAATTGAAACAGGGGTAATAAGAGTACTTGTCCCATGAGGCATAGGTGATGTCTGCATGATTAATTCCATGTAAAGCACTGAGCATAGGGCCTGGTACAGTGCAAGCCCCCAAACAGGGTGGGAAGGGCATGGAATTGTGGTTGAAGAAGAATTGACTGGTCCTTTCTCAAGGGATGTTTGATTTCTAGGAATGAATTCTGCCCTAAGGAGCCTCTGGTCCTTCCAGTCCAGGAGGAGGTAGTGGAACTTCTCTTTCAGCCAAGGGCAGAGGAAGGAAGTTTCAAGGTACCAAGCAGAGTGATGAAGGAAAACACCTTGTGATTCCTCCACTGACCAGGCACGGGCCAAGGAGAGACAGAAGTACCAGCAGGCCACAGGCTGCAGCACAAGGGGATTGAGCCTTCACCTCAGCGCCAGGGGAAGGGAAGCTCTGCAAAGAGTAGATGACAGCCTGGATTGTTTCCTAAGACTGGACCCAGTGAGACTCCGAGCTCCCAGTCAAGCTAGAAGATGGGGTCCTGGCTTCAGATGTGGTTGATTGAAAATCATTTCTGATCTTGGAGGAACAAGATACCACCCTGAGTCTTGCCCTCTGATGGGAAAGCCCATGTCCGATTGTGTGTTTTGGGGTGACTGTGAGCTTTATACAACTTAGGCAGCCTGTCTGCTGATAGGTGGGGTTGTGCTCCTATCTTGCTCTAGAAAGATGGTGTAGATGAACTTATTTGCAGAGCAGAAATAGAGACACAGAAGTAGAGAACAAATGTGTGGACTGCAAGGGGGGAAGTAGAAGGTGGGATAAAATAGGAGATAGGGACCCACACAGTGGTAAAGAACCTACCTGCTAATGCAGGAGATGCAGGAGACCTGGGTTTGA
>NC_057419.1:101985799-102007369 GCF_019320065.1 Cervus canadensis
GTGGAGAGGGAAGTGGGAGGGGGTATCGGGATGGGGAATACATGTAACTCCATGGCTGATTCATGTCAATGTATGACAAAAACCACTACAATATTGTAAAGTAATTAGCCACTAATAAAAATAAATGAAAAACAAAAAGAAAAAAAAAAGAAAATCATTGATAGAAGAAAGCTTTTAATTTCTTTAAATCTTGGTCCATTAAACATCTTATGTCAGAAGTTGAAAGCATTCATTCAAAAAGATTTCCCTGGAGGTCCGCTGATTAAGAGGCTACACGCCCATTGCAGCATGCATGGGTTCGATCCCTGGTTCAGGTAACTAAGGTCCCACATATCATGTGGTGCAGCCAAAAAATTAAAACAACAACAACAAAAACAACTTGACATGCTTGTATGAGGTTCTAGGGACCCAGAGACCGACAGGATGGGGAAGGGGTGGGTGTGCACAGGGTCATTACAATGCATTCACAAGGCCATATGTTTTGTAAAATTTGCAAAAGATTTTTCATGACAGCTGGTTAAGCCTACTGCTCCTCTCACCTCCATTTCCCCTTGTGGCAGGTGGCATCAGAATGGCCTCACACATTTTGGGGAGTGAGCTAGAGGAAGTTGACTTAGGATAGATCAATTTTGAGTTTAGTAAGACATATTTATGGGGTTTGCAGTTACTTCCGTGACTAGTTATGTTATCCCTAAGCATCTCACTGTAGGAATGACTTGTGGAATGTTTGTACCATCCACTAGGCTGACTCACCTGGAGCCATGACATAATGGTACGGAAGTCATGTTGTCTGGGCACACATCCTATAGCAGCTGGTACCAAAAGTGGGCAGTAGTGGAAAACAATCAGGGCTATAGTGCACCGAGTCAGAAGCTTAGTCTTTGGAAAATTCTTTCAAATCTTACATATAGATTTAAAGAGAGCAAGAGAGATTTTCCTAAATTTGACAATAGAAACAATTTGTAATTAGATGAACTACCAACAAAGAGTTGTGAAGCCGGGAGGGAAAAAAAAAAGGTTTTTTAAACTAACAATGATATGAAACAAATTCCAACCAATAATGATAGAGGAAAGAAAAATGATCTTCCAAGTCTCTCCACAGAGAATACTATAAAATTGTCATATGCACAAGTGATTAAAGAATATATCAGTTTTTTAAGAAATCTCCACACTGTTCTCCATAGTGGCTGTACTAGTTTGCATTCCCACCAACAGTGTAAGAGGGTTCCCTTTTCTCCACACCCTCTCCAGCATTTATTGCTTGTAGACTTTTGGATAGCAGCCATCCTGACTGGCGTGTAATGGTACCTCATTGTGGTTTTGATTTGCATTTCTCTGATAATGAGTGATGTTGAGCATCTTTTCATGTGTTTGTTAGCCATCTGTATGTCTTCTTTGGAGAAATGTCTGTTTAGTTCTTTGGCCCATTTTTTGATTGGGTCATTTATTTTTTCTGGGAATTGAGTTCAAAAGAGTTGCTTGTATATTATCTATGGTGAAACAGATCACCAGCCCAGGTGGGATGCATGAGACAAGTGCTCGGGCCTGGTGCACTGGGAAGACCCAGAGGAATCGGGTGGAGAGGGAGGGGGGAGGGGGGATCGGGATGGGGAATACGTGTAAATCTATTGCTGATTCATGTCAATGTATGACAAAACCCACTGAAAAAAAAAAAAAAAGAATATATCAGACAGTTGCTTAATAAAAATATTGTGCTACTTTTCTGGACTTTATGATGTCTGTGGTATTTGTAAGCCTTCCAAATTTGTGATTTATGTGATTTATTTTCCCTTTCTAAGTAAACATTGACTTTTGTACCGAATTTTGAATTTGTGATTTAGGTTGCTTTTCTTAAAGAGAGTCACACAAATTTGGTAAGCTTCAGGCCTTCCAAATCTGGACCTGCTTCTGGTAGGAGATGAAAGATTACAGAGATTTGTGGGTATATTCATGATTTGTGTAAGTTCTCCACAAAATTTTTTTTAATAATAAAGAGTGAGTTATGCATTAAATTCCTGGCTTGTCTCAGTTACCCACACCTGGGGAAAGGCTTGCTTGGTGCACCCACCAAGCAGAGTTGGGCTGCCCAGCCTGAAAACCATGCAGCAAGGAGCAAATCGTCACCCCTGTGGGGAGCCACAACTTGCCTATCACCCAGAGCATTGTTTGTCAATTACACACAGAAAAAATTTCACCACCCCCCACACTTACTCTTGCATGTGGACTCAAAGCCAAAGTATTTACTGAGAATGCAAGACTCCAGGTCACCTTGGGATCAAGCCAGGCAAGAAGGTCAGGAGAGATGGGGTAGCTGTGTGGTAGGAGTACCCGAGAGGAGAGATGAAATCTAGAGAAAAGACAAGTGAAAGTGAAGTCACTCAGTTGTGTCTGACTCTCTGCGACCCCATGAACTGTAGCCTACCAGGCTCCTGTGTCCATGGAATTTTCCAGGCAAGAGTACTGGAGTGGGTTGCCATTTCCTTCTCCAGGGGATCTTTCCCACCCAGGGATCAAACCCGAGTCTCCCACATTGCAGGCAGACATTTTAGCATCTGAGCCACCAGGGAAGCCTGAAATCTAGAGAGTTCGGCTAACTCTCAAGTGGGCAAAGGCCTAAGGGGAGGAAGTTCTCCCCTCACTAAGGGTTAAAATGGCTTCTCGCTAGGAGACAGAGGGGAGTGGGGGCCAGGAAAACCAAGTTCAGTCATCATTCTTCATCGGGTGCCTGCTCACAACAGCCCACTGGATCTGCAAGGGATGGCGGAAATGTGGCCAACTGAGCCCCAGAGTGAGGGGCAGGGAGCATGGCAGGCCTGGAAGACTGGTGTGGTGGTACCCAAGACAGTCACTGGAAGTGGGTTGGAGCCTGGACTATCCCCGGCTTCCTGTACCCCAGCTCCTCCCAGACCAGCCCTTTACAGGAAGCCAGCAGTGTGACATCGCCCAATAGCATGGATTGTGGGGGCAGACAGGCCTGAGCCTCAGTTCCCCCATCTAGCTGTGTGACCCAGGGTAAATGATTTCATTTCTGTGCTTGAGTTCTCAGCTCTACATGGGAGCTGATGATACCCACCTCAGAGAGTTCTTACAAGGAGTATTAAACTAATATTAGCTGTAACTAACATCTATTTGGCCAGACAGAACAAAAAGGGTTTCACTTGTTTGCTTAAAGCATTAATGCAATCAACCAGAACAACCCTTTCAAGAAGTTTTCCTCACATCCCCATTTCACAGATAAGAAAATTCAGGCACAGAGAGGTTGAGTAATTTGCTCAAGAACACACAGCTACTAAGTAGCAGAGCCAAGGTTTGGAATGCAGGTGGTTCAACTCCAGAGTCTGTACGCCGAATCACTCCTTCTCTCCTGTCTTTCACTATCAACACTTGAGACTGGTTTTTCAACAACAGAGAAAGCAGGCAAGGATAAATTACAGCCACTAAACAGAATGTACATGCTATTGACCTTGCTGGCAGGGATCTAAAATTATACCCGGTCTATGGAAAGAAATGTGGCAATATTTAACAAAAATATGTGTGTGTTTACCTTTTGACCTGACAATACCAAACCTAAGAATCTAACCCATAGATACACTGGCAAAAATATGAAAATGCATATACACAGAGCTATTTGATGCAGAACAACTTGTAAAAGCAAAGACTGGCAACAGCCCAGATGTTCCTCGATAGAGGATTGGTTGAACAAACAATGGTGCATCCACACAAAGGAGTCACACAGCTGTTAAACAAATGAGAAGATACTATAAAGTGATTTCCAGGATCTATTTTTAAGTGGAAAAAAAAAGCAAGGTGTAGAAAATGCTCATATCACAGTATCTTTTTTGCAAGAAAGGAGGGATGTAAAGATACATATATATATAGGGAATCCCCTGGCTATCCAGTGGTCAGGACTCAACACTCACTGCCAAGGTTCTGGGTTGATTCAGGGTTGGGGAACTAAGATCCCACAGGCTGCCCAGTGTAACCAAAAAAAATATATATGTGTATGAATGTGTGCATGTGTGTACTCAGTCGTGTCTGACTCTTTGCAACCCCATGGCCAAGCTCTTCTGTCCATGGGGTTTTCTAGGCAAGAATACTGGAGTGGGTTGCCATTTCCTCCTCCAGGGATCTCCTCCATGCAGGGATTGAACCTACATCTGTTATGTCACCTCATTGGCAGGCGGATTCTTTATCACTAGTGCCACCTGGGAAGCTCATCCAGATGAATATTCTCAGGTTAAAACATTAAAAAATGGAAGGATGAGCCCTAAGATTTTTTTTTAAATGGTTGCCTCTAAGGTGAAGAGGAAATAGGATGAAAGGGGCAAGGATAGAAGCTAGATTTATTTGAATATATGTTGGCTTACAGATTTGACTTTGGAATCATGTAACCATATCACATAATCATAAAATAACATTAACAACTCCACAAAATAGAAATTCCCAAACTGAAAGCAAAATGAAATAGATGAACCTAATTGTGTGTGTGTGTAGTTGGTGGCAGAGAGAAATTATTTCCAATGACTTTTAAACACAGTCATTTGATAGCAGATCCCTAGTGAGATTTGCTGTAAGTACAAGAATTAGAAAAATGTGTAAATTATTTGTAGAGATCATATTGCGGTGGTAGCATTAATATTGTTATTCTGAGACAGTTTTGTTTATATGATGAGATAAACTGAAAAAGTAATTGTGTGATATTTTAATTGTATTATCCCCAGTGGCCTTGAAAACTGGGATTCTTATAGAAAAAAGGAGATGTGGATGTAAGATATTAATAGAAGATGTTACATAAATGCCCTGTAGTTCTGAATTTGAATTGGAAGTATCGTTATGAACTCATGATATATTTTACTTTAACTGATACACTTTTGGACTTCCCTGGTGGTCCAGTGGTTAAGAATCTGCCTGCCAGTGCAGGGGAAACAGGTTCAATCCCTGGTCTAAGAAGATTCCACATGCCACAGGGCAACTAAGCCAGTGTGCTGCAACCACTGAGCCCTTGCCCCAGAGCCTGCGCTCTGCAACAAGAGAAGCCACAGCAATGTGAAGTCTGCACAGAGCAACTAGAGAGAAGACCCCACTTACAGCAACTAGAGAAAGTCTGTGTGCAGCAATAAATTAATTAAAAATAATAATACACTTCCTAGCTCTTCTGCTGAAAAGTTCTAGAAAGAATGACAAACCCAGTAGCAATGGGGCATCCTTAAAATGCAGATTGTAGTCTTGAAATATCATTTATCACTAAAAGGAACAAGGGCTTCCTGGACAAATGGCCGGCTTTAGATCTGGGGCAGAAGATGTACAAGATGAAACTGGAGAATATTGTCCTATTTGAGAACAAGGAAATGATCAAAAGCTACAGGGATCAGGGCCAAAGGACCCAGGAAACCAACTTAAAGAGGCTTCTACTGGCCAAAGATGGGCTACTTTGAATATCAAAAAATAATGACTTTCATGGATTGGCAAACTTATGATTACCAGGGGGGAAAGGTGGGGGGAGGAGTAAGCATTTGGGATTAACAGATACACACTACTATACATAAAATAGATAAACAACAAGGACCTAGTTTGTCACACAGGGAACTGTAATTGTGTATGTAGTTGGTGGCAGAGAGAAATTATATTCTATAATAACCTATATGGGAAAATTGAACCCAGGTTTCCCGCATTGCAGGAGGATTCTTTACCAGCTGAGCCACAAGGGAAGCCCAAGAATACTGGAGTGGGTAGCCTATCCCTTCTCCAGTGGATCACCCTGACCCAGGAATCAAACTAGGGTCTCCTGCATTGCAGGCAGATTCTTTACCAACTGAGCTATCAGGGAAGCCCTTAAAGAAACTAACACAACATTGTAAATCAACTTTACTCTGATATAAATTAAAAATTTTAAAAATAATAATAATAACTGCAATGGACTTAAAATATATTTAAACTCACAATTTAATTATTAAAAAAAAAATCTACTTAGTCACTTTAGTGCCGTGAAAGGGAGCCAATTTATTCTTTTGGAAATTGATAATTAGAGAAAGAATCGGGTATTAATTCCACATTTCTCTATGGACTAAACCACTGGGCAACCAAATAGTAGATGAGGGAAATTTCTCTTTATAGAAATATTGTAGCTATATGTAAGATAGATAAACAATGAAGACCGACTATATAGCACAGGGAACTCTATTCAATATTCTGCGATAACTTGTATGAGAAAAGAATCTGAAAAAGAATGAATATATGTATAACTGAATCACTTTGCTGTACATATGAAACTAACAAAACATTGTAAATCAACTATATTACAATAAAATTTAAAAAAAAACAAGTATTGTAACCAATAAATGATGTCATTAGAATTAGAATAACACCACTGCACAATTGGTAATGAAGCAATGGATATAGGTATTGAACAATAATAACTGCTAGCATCACCAAGAAATAAGGAGGTACCTGGAGAGGGTGTGGGGTGACCAACATCATCTATGACATCATTCTTGCTGCTCCCAAATTAAATTTGCATCAGATCAAGCCTGGAAATACAACTACCAATTCATAAGAAACACTAAGGGCAGAGGAGAGTCAATCAGCTAAGTCCAGATTGTGAAACTCTCTACAGGAAAACATCTTGGTTTCTTTAGCAAATAAATTATGAGGGGGGGATAAAAGACGAGGGTTCCCACACTTTTAAAAAGTTCTAAAAGACATGTTAACCTTAACTGATTATGATAATTTAGAGTTCATTTGGATCCTGATTCAAACTGTAGTGTGTGTGTGCAAGTGTGCATGTACACACATGTGCATACATGTACACACACGTGTGTATAACTGGAAATTTGAACAGTGAAGAGCTATTCAATCATATTAAGAGATTACTGCACTATTTACATTTGATAATGGTATTTTGGTTGTTATAAAACTATTTCATATCTTTTAGAGATACATACTGAAATATTTATGGATTACTTGATTCATGAAGTCTGGGATTTGTTTTAAAATAATACAGGAAGGAGGAAATAGATGGGGCCAGAGATGTAATAAAACTGGCTTTGAGTTGATAATTGTCAAAGTTGGATAATGGGTGTATGGTGGTTTATCAAACTATTCTACTTTGTATATTTTTAATTTTCCATGTTTTTAAGATCAAGAAGTTTAGTGGTAGAGAGAGGAGAGATGGCAGGGGTCCTGTCGGGACTGGATCCTCCTGTAAGCAAGGGAGCTGCCATCATTAGAAAAATCTGCTTCCTGGGACCTCCTGCTCTCTGGTGCTGAGAGGCATGTGACACTCACCTGGCTAGACCTTCAGTGTCCTTCCACCACTCTGACTCCCGTCTCCAGAGACCTAAAGTTTCTCAGCAGAAGCCTTTATTCCTAAAATAAGGAAGATAAACTTTTCTAAAAGAGCTTCTCTGTTCCGAAGACCAAGACTAATCTGAAACACACGTCTGCGCATGCTCACACAGGCCTCCCAAGGGCTGACCTGAGTAAAGCCCCGCCCTAGTCCGCCTCTCATACAGGTGAGGCAGGTAATTGCAGTCCCCTTCCTGGTGGGGCCTGGAGCCTGCATGTTATTTGCATACTGAGTCACATTCCCTGGAGAAAAGTGGGATTTTTTTTTGATCCTTGCAGGTGTGCGAGGGTAACTCTTGCTTGGTAGAAAAAAGTTCAACCTACAGCCGGTCTTCCAGCCAATTTGATCTTTCTCCTGGGAGCTACAACAAGAGAAGCGGCTTGAACTTGCTAGGAGCTTACTAGCACCCCAGGAAATTCTCTTGCAGAGATTCAGAGTCAATGACCCAGACGTTTTCCAGAGTTTTCCAGATTCTAAGGCACTTTCACAATCAGTATCACTCTTAGTCCTCTGAATAACCTTGTGAGGTAGATATGAACAAACCCATTTTACAGAGCAGGAAACTGCACTTAACTGTCGGTGCTAAGTCACTTCAGTCGTGTCTGACTCTGTGCGGCCCTATGGACTGTAGCCCACCAGGCTCCTCTGTCCATGTGATTCTCCAGGCAAAAATACTGGAGCGGGTTGCCATTTCCTTCTCCAGGGGATCGTCCCAACCCAGGAATCAAACCTTAACCGTAAAGCACTCCATCTGACCTTGCACTTTCTCTCTCCCAATCTCTCTCTCTCTCACACATACACACACACACACATGGATGCACGCCCACATGTGTACACATATCCTTTGTGATTTCCAAGCTCAAATTCAAATACAAGTCTGGACACCACACTCCTACCCCACTCCACTACCTCATTACTTCTTCCTCCTTTACTCCGCAGCCAACAATCCCCATCATTTCCTAATTTAGTCACCTTTTCTGTGGCTCCCTCTCACCTAAGGAGTTTTATGACCAGAGTAGAACCAAGCCCTCAGGCCGGAAAGATGAAGATGCCTGCAAGTGACCTGGCAGCTTCTGTTTTTAACAGTTTAATTTCAAAGGAAATGGACCTCACTTAACTAAATTTCCTTTTCTATTTTTTCTAGCTATTAAAGAACTTGCATATCTAATAAATATTTAATAGGAATTCCCCTCCAGCTGAATTCAGGCCCCTCGGCATCTCATTACCGTGTCTTAGAATAGTATCCTCATTGTCACTTGCTTAATTATGCTAAGAAAGAGTTGAATTGTGTGGCTGTTGGGATCAGAAAGCGATTAAATTCACTTGGCAAGACTCTGGATATCTCATTATGGTCCTCATTTAGCACTTCTAATGGAGTTATTTTTTCCCCCAATACTGACTTGGGAAAGGCTTGCTAGGTGGAGCTAAGTATTTCCTTAAGCCTTGCACAACTTTGCACTGTGCCAGAAAAGATCAGAAGTTAACTTCACACATCATTTGCACTCACAAGAACACCAGCTATTCAATGAGCAACAAGAAGTCTGGAGAAAGGGGTGAGGTAGGTGGGCTTTTCAGATCAGCCAGTGCTGCGTCCTCTGATGTTTGAATTCCCTCTGCAATATCATTGTCAAGGGCTAGTCCAGGGACTTCCCTGGGAGTCCAGTGGCTAAGACTCCGAGCTCCCAATGCAGGGGCCAGGGTTCCATCTCTGGTCAGGAAACTTGATCGCACATGCTACAACTAAGAGTTCACATGCTGCAACTAAAGACCCCAAGTGCCACGACTAAGACCCAGTGCGGCCAAATAAATAAATATTAAAGAGGTGAGGGACTAGTCCAGGCCCTGCTTGAATTCCTCCAATTTAAGAAACTCACTTCTCCCTAAAGAAGGTTGTTGGCTCTTTGGACCCCTCAGTTAAGTTTTTCGTTGCTTTCAATCACTGGTCCCCTCCCTGCCCTCTAGATCTTCCCTGCTTTTTTTTGATAACAAAGATATATATAACAAATAATAAAGATAATATAAAGATAATAAATATATGTAACAAAGATAACAAAGATATGTTAACTCTCTCTTAGATGATTCCTCTGGGTATTTGAAAGCTTTGAAATCCAGTGGGACCGTGTGTGGTCCTCCTGGGTCCCAAAGCCTTTCTGTGTCCCCATTTTCTGGCTTGTAGGAAAAAGGCCTCAGCCTCCAGCCTATTCAAATAGCTGCTAACCGTGGAAGGGATGGGAAGCAGAAACAAAGGGGGAGCAATCAAAAAATAATAGTACAGCAATTGAAGCAGGAGCTGGCTCCTCCTCAAGGGATATGTATGTAACAGTACATTTGAGTTCGCCTGCAGGAACTAAGACCCCCCACCCAGAAAGAGGACTACAGCTTCAGTCTGAGCCTAAGATTCCCAGAGCCCTACCCTGTTACCTCACCACCAGTGGTCAAGTTTGCCGGTCTCACTGCCCTGGGTCCAGCACCTAATCTCATGGGCAGGCACAGACAAGAAAAGAAGGGAGGGAGGGAGGAGAGCATAATTTGGATGAGGAATGAGCTGGAAATCATGTCAGATGAAGAATGAAGGAAACAAGGATGCAGAACCGAGAGAAGACTCAGAGAGGCCAAAGGCAAGATTGTTGTTGAATGGCAGACATTGATACTAGTGACAGAAGCTTCATGGGAGTAACAAAAGACAGGAGCAGCAGCTAAGATGTATTGAACTCAGACTCTGCGCCCACTCTGCGCTAGGAACGCTCCATGGATTACTTCGCTTAGTGTTCATGATGACCCCATTCTACAAAGGAAGCAACAGAGGCACAGAGAGGTTAAGTAATTTCTCCAAGATCAAACAGTAAGTAGCAGATGGAAGATGTAAGCCCGTAGAATAAATACACTGTTATTCGGGCCTCTGAGTACAAAGCCCAGATTTGGTTTCAATCCACCAAGTGACCTCTGACCAGTTAAGAAAGAGCACAGTATTTCCCTCCTGAACACTTTCTGTCCTTGTTCCCATCTGAGCCCTCTTTCTTGTCTTGGGAGCATGTCCCTGCCATGTGCTGGTTCTGAATCTGCTGGCCACCAAACCTAGAGAGGCTGCTGGTCTATTTCTCACCCCAGGGGCCCCTCACTGAGCTGCCACCCTGCGACCTCCTCTAGACCTCCCCTCAGCAAAGCTCCTTCTAGGCCCTTGCACCCAGGCACACAGGCCTGTAGGACCAGGGTTTGGCCAAAGAGAACTGATTCTTGGAAAAGTGACCTAAAAGGAGGTCCCAACTCTCCCCAGCATCCCTGGGACTTCTCAAAGCCTGAGTGGATTGGATTTTGTTCTTGTCTGTTCTGTAGGAGACCCTATCTTGAGAGAAGGTGCACATCTCAGGGAGGGGGGATAAGTGGTTGAGAGGCCAAGTTGAAAGGCATGTAACCCAAAGGAAGGCAACTTTTTGGATAAGGAGTACCACCTGCAAAACTGCAATAGGCAGCCCCTGTTCTGCCTGCAAGTTGGAGCAAGCCAGTCTCTGTGGGCCCTTCTACCTTAAGACAGGATAGGTTCTGGACTGCTTTTGATGTGCTTTGTCTTCCAGAAACATCCTTGAGTCCTGTGGAGGAGGGATGAGTTAGTTCTAGGGAACAGTGGACAAGCAGGCTGATGCAGCCTTTGTGATGCAACACTTCAGGCTTCCTGAGACTCCTTTTTGCCCTATTGCTGATTGTTTGCAAGGACCAGTCCCATGCCCTGGGAAGCATTGGCACCACACCACAGGCCAGAGAGAGGGGTGGCCCAACTGCCACCACAGACTGCCTTCTAGCAACTTCCAGGCTGCCTTTCCCAGTTGTTAGCCAGCTTTGAGATGACAGGTCCTTCTAGTTGACCTCTGCCCAGACCAGGGAGGAGACAGAACTTTCCAGAAACATACAGAACCATTGTTAATGTTCACCACTCTTAGAGCTATTGCCTGTTCTCAAACAGTGTGGTGATGTTTTGAAAAGAAAATGTGTGGCTCAAAGGAACACAAAGAGTGTCATTGGGATTGGCCTGCCAGCTAACCAAAGACCAAACAAGCTGGCACTTGGGTGAATACATGGGGCCTGGTTCACACCACCAAGCTTCTATGCTAATGCATCATGATCTCTGGGTTGATTGACTGTGGGAGTGAAGGTTCTTCACAAAACTGTGAAGGTTCTAGGGAAGGACATTAAAAGACTCTTGACTGGATGACAATAAGAACTAAAACTACCAAGGAGCCTAGACCCTCTCATCCATGGGTCCCGGGGAACCAACTCACCATGAGAGTCGCTTGAGGAACATGGAGGTACTGCCAAGGGTCCTCAGACCATGCTCCATCTCTCAGGGTCTGGATGCCTCCCTGGGGATAGAGGGAAATTGAACCAAGCAGTCTTGGATGTCCCATTCAGCCCTTCAAATGCAGACTAACCATAAGTCCTTCTCAGATTTGCAACCCGCATCCCAAGAGAGCCCTCTCCCTCCGAACTTGGAACTTCCCCCAGTGCAGCCACCGCCACACAGCAGCCAAGGCTTTGCAACTAGGCTCCATTCAAGAGTCTCTGCTTCTGTCCCCAGTTTTTCCTCCTAGGCCTCCCCATCCTCGGTGTAGTAACAGAAACATACAAACAGCCCTCAGTGCTGAAGTCATTCTTAGAACTTCCATAGACTCGGCTGCTGCTTTCAAGAAAATGGAATATGTTGTGAGATGTTCGTACCTGAATAGTCTTGCTATCCAATGGCCCAAATCTCTTCAAACAGCCGCATGTGATAAGCACAGAGTTCTAATATTTCCTAACGTTGAACACAGTGACTTCGCTTACAAGACCCTTTCCCGCAGGCTTACTTCACCCAACCTTGCACTGAGGACTGCAGAGTGGCAGCTATGGGCTGGGAGGGCACGGGACAGGCCCAGAGGCCTGTATTTCAGAGCTCGAGCTGGCCTTGATGAGGTGGATGACCTTGGACCAATCCTTTCATCTCTCTGAACCTCAGAGTCTCTATCTGCAATGTGCTGAGAACAGACTTGGTATGAAAAAAGCTAGAGAACAAGGAAGACATTTATTTGACAGTGAATAAGATGTTCACGTTGTACCAGACACTGCCCCAGATCTTTTACAAGTATGAACTTATTGACTCTGTGTTACAATCCTTTGAGGTAGACACTATTGTTATTCTCTTGTTACAGAAGAGGAAACTAAGGCACAGAGAGGTTGAGTAAATTGCACAAGATCACAAGGTTGATGAGCAGTGGAGCTGGGATTTGAACTCAGCTCGTTTAAGTCCAGAATGCATGATTCTGTGCTGAGAAACAGAGGCTGTTTGCACTCTCTGTGATTTACAGATTGCTAGTAGCCACAGACTCCATCTCCAATGCTCCCTCCCCTACTTGGCACCGCCTCCCACAAACCCTGTGTACTCACTGCCTTGCTCAGACCAGAGATCAGTATTCCAAGGGAGTGGGTGACACTCCTGTGACATCTCACAAGAGACTGGCTTCTGAGATTCAGGGCTCTGATCTTATAGCTGTGACATTTATCATGGCTCTTTAATCAACAGCAACTTCAGCAACTGCAACTTTGGGCCAGTATTTGTGGAGATGACATTTGGCTAAGGCAAATCCTCTTTCAGGAGGCAGGTGCAGCCCCCTATCAGAGAGAAGCTCCCCCAGGCATCAGCCTTTCGCTCTTCAGAATGTGAGGCCACAATTTGAAGGTGTCACTTGGCTTTCAGATAATAAATATCTGTCTTGCAAGATTAACGGACTTCATTTCCTTTTCCCTCATTTTATGCAGTCTGCTTGGCTTACAGGTAGTTTTAATAGCAAGAAAAGGAGTTGGAAACATCTTTTGAAAGCAACACAGAGCTCTGCTAGGCTTCTGCAAGAGACTTTCTAGAATCTTCTCCTCCTCCACCTCTCCCTTCAGAGAGCAGGACTATAAAAGGCAGAGCGCCTTCTGTCAGAATCTGCAGCCTGGCAGATAATTCTCCTGAGACACACACCAAGTAACCAGCTCAGAGCACGCGCCTGCCCCCAAAGCTTTAAGAATATATTTCACAGCCTTCTCAGAATCCTCATATCTAAATACATTCAGGTAATAAAACTACTATAAAACTACAATAGCATAGTTAAACAAAAATGCCTGGTGATTTTATTTTTGTTTTATCCTTCATCTCCGCGAAGGAGAAATACCATGCAGACACTTGAACAAGAGAGCCCCACCTTGAGAGCAGATTTTAATCCACAACATCTTCATTACCAAGGTCGTCTTTCTAAGATCACTCTGGCCAGGAGAGGCAAGACTTCAACATAAAAAATAACATAAAAAGCCACGTCAGGCTTTTTTCCAAGTCTAAAAGGAATCCAGAAATGATGAGAAATTCTCTGTGATGAGGGGCAGGGAAAATACCAGGAAAAGAGGAAATGATTACAAACAGGACAGCTGAAAGAAGATGGCTGCTTGTCGATTACATTTGGAAGTTTGCCTCTACAGATAAATAGCCCCATCACACACTCTTTAAGAAGAGGCAGGACAGCCTCCTTGATGGCATTCAATCAGAGAAATAATGGATGGAAGAAAATCAATATTCATTGAGTTTCTATAGAGCTGAGGGCACAATGCTAGATGCTTTCCTGTGTCCTGCCCCCTTTAACTGCAGAAAGCTCCTGTAAAAGACGTACTATCACCATTCAGTTAACAGATGAGGAAACCAAGGTCCAGAGAGGAAGTGGCTTACTGAGGGCCACATGACCAGGAAGTGGCAGAGCTGAGTTCAAACATCATGACCCCTCCATTCTTTAGGAGGAGACTATCGGAAATACAGCTTATCCTTTTGATTTGCAGGACACCTAAGTTGCCTGTTTATCTAACACCTTTGCTTAATGATCAAGAAGATGCTTGCCTGGGTCCCCTGTACTCTGAGGCAGTAGCTATTCTTCATAGGTATCCTTGGAGATTCAGCTATTCAGTTACATGCTTCATTCTTTAGGTATTTTCCAGAAGTCATAGAATAGATCTGTGGCCACCTCCATTGCTCAGGAATCTTTTGGTTGCAACTGACAGAAATCAATATCAATCTAGCCTAAGCCTCCCTCAAAAAACTATGTTTTAGATAAAAAAAATCTAAGGCCTGGAAAGGACGTGAATCCTCAGAAACAACAGGAAGTAGGGATTCAAATGTCATCAGCTAACTCACCCATGTTGTTGCTACTTAGTCGTTAAGTCGTGTCTGACCCTTTTGTGACCCCATGGACTGTAGCCTGCCAGGCTCCTCTGTCCGTGAGATTCTCCAGGCAAGAATACTGGAGTGGATTGCCATTTCCTTCTCCAGGGGATCTTCCTGAACCAGGGATCAAACCCAGGTCTCCTGCATCTCCTGCATTAGCAGGTAGGTTCTTTACCACTGTGTGGGTCCCTATCTCCTATTTTATCCCACCTTCTACTTCCCCCCTTGCAGTCCACACATTTGTTCTCTACTTCTGTGTCTCTATTTCTGCTCTGCAAATAAGTTCATCTACACCATCTTTCTAGAGCAAGATAGGAGCACAACCCCACCTATCAGCAGACAGGCTGCCTAAGTTGTATAAAGCTCACAGTCACCCCAAAACACACAATCGGACATGGGCTTTCCCATCAGAGGGCAAGACTCAGGGTGGTATCTTGTTCCTCCAAGATCAGAAATGATTTTCAATCAACCACATCTGAAGCCAGGACCCCATCTTCTAGCTTGACTGGGAGCTCGGAGTCTCACTGGGTCCAGTCTTAGGAAACAATCCAGGCTGTCATCTACTCTTTGCAGAGCTTCCCTTCCCCTGGCGCTGAGGTGAAGGCTCAATCCCCTTGTGCTGCAGCCTGTGGCCTGCTGGTACTTCTGTCTCTCCTTGGCCCGTGCCTGGTCAGTGGAGGAATCACAAGGTGTTTTCCTTCATCACTCTGCTTGGTACCTTGAAACTTCCTTCCTCTGCCCTTGGCTGAAAGAGAAGTTCCACTACCTCCTCCTGGACTGGAAGGACCAGAGGCTCCTTAGGGCAGAATTCATTCCTAGAAATCAAACATCCCTTGAGAAAGGACCAGTCAATTCTTCTTCAACCACAATTCCATGCCCTTCCCACCCTGTTTGGGGGCTTGCACTGTACCAGGCCCTATGCTCAGTGCTTTACATGGAATTAATCATGCAGACATCACCTATGCCTCATGGGACAAGTACTCTTATTACCCCTGTTTCAATTTCACAGGTGAGACTCATAGCAGGCAATTAATATACTCAATAACACCTCATTAAATAAGTAGCAGATCCAAAATTTGAACCCAAGCCTGTCCAAGACCAAAGTCCCAAACTCTTAATCACTAAATCCAGGCTTCCCAAGAACAGGACGAGTCTACAGTACCTTGTTCAAAGGCAGATTCTGATTCAGTGCCCCTGGGATGGGGCTTGAGAACCTGCATTTCAGACAAACTCCCAGAGGATTCTGATTCCATGATCCCCAGACCACACTTGAGTGGCAAGGCTCAAGGGTTTTATATTTCACTGAGGAAAGAGCCTATAAGTGTGGCTTTCAACCCTGGAGGCATGAAAACTTCTAGCATGTAGACCTCTGGTCCACCAAGTCAGGGAGATCACTCTTCAAAAGCCATGATGAAAAAAAAAAAAAAAAAGCCATGATGGCCAAGAAATGGGCTTGATTCTCAAACCTTCCAGGAAATAACAGAGAAAGAAAGCAAGCTAAAAGGAAAGGAATCACCTCTAAATCCCCACACATATGGCCATTCAATGTTTCCTCCCACAACGCTCTAGTAAATCTCTTACTTTGTTATATGTCAAACCAGGCCTAAGAGTTTAAGTCCCAAGTAATCTCCTCTTTGAACTGCAAAGCAAGCATCTGGAAAGTCTACAGATGTCACCCACAAGCTGCTAAAATGGTCCCAGACAAGAGACCATAGGAATTCTGGGGCTCTGTATCGTAAAGACCTTTGCCCAAGACTAAATTCCACTAAGACACTCCATCTCTTGTCACCAAAGCCCATTTATCCAAGTGTCAAAGTCACTTCACTTGCTATAAATGTACCTCCCTTAAATGGGAACATAGGAAAAATCAAATCAACAAAACAGGTGTTTTGATGGCAGCAGCAGGTCAGATGAGAGTTCCGTTTCACAAGACAGTTCACCATAAGCTTCAAAGTTCGCTTAGCCAGTGCATGTATAGATGAGGACAAAATCCTTCTTGAAAAAGCTTGTTCTGAACCTCTCAAGGTCACCCTTCCAAACTAGAAGTGGACAGTAGGCCCAAGTCATCCTTTTGTGGGTCTTCTCTCTTTAAAAAACATAATAATCTTTCAGACATTTCAGAGACATATGGACGATGAAAGTATCCCATTTCTTGGCCTGCTATTATGCAAGGAGGCAACCCTAAGGTAAGGGCATGACAATGTGAATTCTCAGCAGAGGCAAAGTGTGAAAGGCTCTCTGCAGACTCTGATAATGGAGTGTGTTCCATTTGCTCTAAACAATGTTGTTGTGGTATCTTTCAAGCAGGAATTCTACAACCAGTCTGCATCTTCTTAGTTCCACAATGTCTTGGAGTTGACAACTAATAATTAATTCACAATGAACACTGTCTTGCTGCCCATCACAATGACTGGCACACTCTGCTCTGAAAAGAGAAAGATGTGCTAATGTGGCAGCTTGCTAATCCCCACAGCCTTCAGCTCAGTGTCTGATGTGACAGGGCACATCCATGCTCAAGACAACTCAGCAAAGGGAGGGTAGGGAGCACCAGCTTTCTGGAACCAGGTTACTGAAGCCACCTGCCCATGGGCACAAGTTCATGGTCCAGAAGCTCAGCAGTAACCAGCCCCTTTCATTCAGCAATTGTACCGTCTTCCTCTGAAGTTCTCCTCTTACCTATAAGCTCAATTCTGCCCAAACTTACAGAGTGTTTTCCATGTGTAAGGCCCTGAAGACTTAACATTAATAGGCCAGGTGCCTCAAAGTGGCCTCTTGGCCACTAAGCTGGGCTGTGGCCAATGGGAGCACAGGAAAAGAGTCTTGCTGACTGTCCTTGAGTGAGCCCTGTGCTGTGTTTAGTTGCTCAGTCTTGTCCGACTCTTTGTGACCCCATGGACTGTAGCCAGCCAGGCTCCTCTGTCCTTGCGACTCTTCAGGCAAGAACATGGGAGTGGGTTGCTATGCCCTCATCCAGGGGACCTTCCCAACCCAGGGATCGAACCCAGGTCTCCTGCACTGCAGGCAAATTCTTTACCATCTGAGCCACTAGGGAAGCCCTGAGTGAGCCCTGTCAGGGTCCTTTCCTAGTCTCTCCTTTGAAGACTTTACACACCTCTTTTGAAGATCTATGGACTTAGATACACACACAAAGGGGCAGACCTATGGCACACCCTCAGGTGACTGGTACCCAGAGCCATCTATCTGCCTGGCAAGGAAGCTGGAGTTTTTAGGATGAGAGAAGGGGAGATGGGGGGCATATGCTCAGATCACTTGGGGGACTTTAACCATGGCCATAGCACAGCCAGGAGCAGCAGCAGAGTTAAGACATAAAAGGCCTAAGCACCAGGGGCGCTGTGTTCTAGCCTGGCCCTGCTGCACACTTGCTGCATGACTTCAAGCAAGTGCCATCCTCTGGGGAACTGAAGGGCCTATTCACCATGAGAGGGGATTGGACTGGAGGATATTTGCACCTCACTGTATCCCCAGCAGCGCCCCCCCCCAAACTGTACCTGGCCACCTATGTGATGTCTTGAAGAATTTGCTGCCTCAACGTTCTGCTATGGCTCCTTCCATCACTAACATTCCAGAACTCTGTGGGATCTTTTCCCTTGGAACTGTGCATCTGCCTTCCCAGTTAGGCCATCTAATGATGGAAACTTCACTTGAATGGGAGAGTTTTTAAAACTCATGTGACATCCATTTGAGTTTCTCCGTTACTTTGGAAATCGTTCTGCGGCTCTCAGCTGCCTCCTCCAGTCACCCGGGAGACAGAAGTTCTCTGCACCCGTGTACGTGCTTCTGTACACAGATACTGTTGCGGTCTGTAAACATAAGGAAAGCATTAGAGATGAAAACCTGGGCCCTCTAATCCGCAGCCCAGACACCACATCACACAGCCTCACAGCCAATTCATACAAGGCCAGGAGGCAGCAGACAGAAGAATATTAACACTGTCAATCTGAAACTGTGGGTTTGAAATTAGGAAAGGGAAAAAATATGTCAATCATGACTCAGGCAGCATCACCGATTGCTTTGCATGTTCCCTTCTCAACCACACAACCACTTGAAATCCTTCATAGCCAAAATATCGCCTGACCAAAACCAGTGCTAAGAAGATTGAGCTTGGGTGCGTGTGGTCTTTAGTCGCTTAGTCGTGTCCAGCTCTCTGCAACCCCATGGACTGTAGCCCACCAAGCTCCTCTGTCCGTGGGATTTCCCAGGCAAGGATACTGGACTGGGTTGCCATTTCCTTCTCTGATCAGGCTTGAGTGAACCACCAAACAACAACAAAAACCTCACAGAGAAGAAAGGCAAAGCCCGAAAGGAGAAATTTAAATTACAGATTAAATGTGTGATTACTACAATTACCTTTCCCTGTTACCAGAGAATTCTGGATTTGCTGGAAACAGTAAAAATGTAAAAAGAAGAACTAGGGGAAATTTTGCTGCTGAGAGAGGAGGGCCCGGGGCAGGTGGGTAGTGTTCATGAGATTAAAGCAATTCTTGATGTCCCTTCCACCTCTGTTCTCAAAAATATAAAAGGAGGTTGGAATCAAGCAGCAACAGAGAGAAGCATGGCACTCACATGGAAGCCTTGCTTGTCATGCTGAGAGCAGATGGGAAACTCTTGAAGATGCTCAGTGAGGTAGAATGGCAGGAGGCCTGTTAGGATCCTGGCAGTGGTGGGGTGGGTGGGGGAAGGCAGGAAGGGGAGAAAGTTCTTTGCACTTCACAAGGCTGCCAAAGCCCCCTCCCACTGGGACAAAAGGCTGGGAGAGAAAGGAACATGCCCTGGAAGCCCAGACATTCACTCTAACTGATCAGAATGTGGAAAGTCAGTCCCTGCAGGAAATTTGATATTGACCACCAGCACTGGCATGGCCAAGGCCCTAGGAGCTGCCTGCCTAGCCCTTAAATGCACACTCACACTTGCCTCAGAGAACAGATACAAGACAGGGAGGCTCAGTCTCCACTCTGCCATGGACCCAGCATGTCCTTTCTCAGGCACATCCAGCCCGTTTCTATCTTGTGGGGCACAGGAGGTGGTCTCATAGGGATCTTCCCAGATGGATCCTTGGAAGCACAAGAAAAGCCCCACCCTTGCCTGAGCCAGGTGAAATTGGGGGTGTGAGCTCCAAGCACAGGGCCCAGCAAGGATGCAACACAGTGGCCCTGCAAATGGCAGTGGGCCTGACCGGAAGTATCTAAATCCTGCCCTGGCCTTAGGGTCACTCCATTAGCCCAGAGCAAAGTGCTCATTATCCAAGTGACCCAAAGGCACCCCCTGCTCTCCTCACACATGTCCTGGCTGATGCAGGCCTGCTCTGTCATCCCATGGACAGCCTAGCTGCATCTCATAATTAGGAAAAAGCTGTTCCTGCCATCATTCGGGAGATCCATTTCACAGAGACAGCTTCTGCATGGTGAATCGGTATTTCAAACAAAAAGATTTCAGATACCAAAATC
The DNA here is from genome assembly GCF_019320065.1 of Cervus canadensis. Classification (NCBI taxonomy): domain Eukaryota; kingdom Metazoa; phylum Chordata; class Mammalia; order Artiodactyla; family Cervidae; genus Cervus; species Cervus canadensis. Next base: position 102,005,829 of record NC_057419.1, read on the forward strand.
CAGGCACTCGAGCCAGTCACATCTTGACAGCCTGGTCTTAGGTGACTCAATATCCTTCAACTTGCCTCTCTTGTGCTCTAGACAAGAAATTGCCCTGCTTTTTTCAGGGCCAGGATTATTCATACCTTTAAAGTAACTCTTGTCAATCTGTCTGAAAATAACATTTGGCAAGGGGAAAAAATTCTTAACTGAAACAGTAGAAAGATGTTACTTCCTAGACATAAAGAGGCCTCTTAACTAATATACACACGCACTCACACACACATGCACACATACACATACATGCACACAGAGGCACATACATTGCAACATTGAAATTTTAAAAAATAAACTACAACACTTATAAATAGGGACATTGTATAGCAAGAGCTTCTGAAACACCGTTTAATAAGAAATCAAACATGAAGGCAGAATATTTACTCAAAGTAATCATGCCCACTCAAATCTTGGTTAGCCGCATGCCTGCTAATTTAGGATTCACAGCAGACGAGAGGCCATTTCAACCTACAAAGTGAGTGTTAAAAGTTCTGAAATGGGTATTAGGTGTTTAAACAAGAACCATCAAAGAACCAAAAAAAATTTCCCACCTGACTTTCATTTTCATTCTGTAAATCACTGCACAGATGAAGGACTGAGGGCTTTCTGACTTTAATCAAAGGAAACTTTCTTTTCCAGGAAAGTCTAGAGTCATGTGATTTCATCCACCAAATCTAAATGATGGTACATCTCAATTTAAGCTCTCAGCTCTTCAGATTCTCATTGGAGAAAAGAGGTGGAGAGCAAGCAAAGGCAACAGCATTATTTTTTTCCCATCTGACTATATAAAATCATAGGATTCTTTTGTCACCAAACTCTTTTCTTCCAAGACTCAGGCAAGAAGTTATCACTTCCTCCTGTGAGGAGTTAAAGTCAAACATTTGAAGCAGCTCCTTCACTTCTCTTCCTTGTCTATGCTTACTATAAGCAAACAAGGTTTATAGCCTGTGGGCCAAAGGCAAATGGAATGAAGACAAATTTAGTGGGAAAAGAGGAAGGGGGTTTCCTTTGCTGCTCCCCTGTTCAATGACAAGCTCAATAGCAGACACATTCATTTATGTCACAACCCATAAATGCTCATTACAGAAAATATGGAAAATACAGAGGAGGGTAAAAGGAAAATTGAGTGTTTCCATCCCCGCGTGACCAGTGTTAACATTGGTATAATCCTTTCTGCCTTTTTGGTTATAAATAAGTGCTACTTGCTTGGCATGGTTATAATCAGTCATATCTACAATTTCGTATCTTGCTTCTTTCACATGCAGTTATCAGCATCTCTACATGTTGCAAACATCATTTTGAGAACCACATAATAGTCTGTGACGTGGATGTGATGGAGACAAAAGGTACACTGCAAGTAGTTAAGAGCACTGACTTTGGGGTCAGATGGAGCTGGAGTGAAATTGTACCTCTGTTACTTCCTGGCCTGTGGTCTTGCACAAGTGATTCACTCTGAACTTTAGTCTTCTTCTCTATAAACCAGGGATGACAATAGCATAGTACCC
>NC_057419.1:102007379-102126080 GCF_019320065.1 Cervus canadensis
CAGGAGTTGCTTGTATATTTTTGAGATTAATCCTTTGTTGCTTCATTTGCTATTATTTTCTCCCAATCTGAGGGCTGTCTTTTCACCTTGCTTATAGTTTCCTTCATTGTGCAAAAGCTTTTAAGTTTCATTAGGTCCCATTTGTTTATTTTTGCTTTTATTTCCAATATTCTGGGAGGTGGGTCATAGAGGATCCTGCTGTGATTTATGTCGGAGAGTGTTTTGCCTATGTTCTCCTCTAGGAGTTTTAGAGTTTCTGGTCTTACATTTAGATCTTTAATCCATTTTGAGTTTATTTTTGTGTATGGTATTAGAAAGTGTTCTAGTTTCATTCTTTTACAATTGATTTTCTATTAATACTTTGAAGACCTTGGACATTTTATTAGGGATAAATGTTAGCCTCATGCTTCAGGGTGGAGACTAGGGTTCAGTAATTGAGCACACAGGGTGTACAATTCAAAGAGGCACTAGATGCCTCACTCTCATCCTGCTAGTCCCAGTCTGGTCACAGGCCTCACCTCTTCTCGATGGGTGGGGAAAGGGCTGTATCCTCCTCTCCAACATGGTGGAAAAGGCGTGAGAGTGCAGAAGGGAGAAGTGAGAAGAAGGTAAGAAGGTTGCTATATGAAAGGGTAGTATTGGGATGGCCTCTGCATTTTACATTCCTGGCTGCAAAGAAGTTGCGATCACCAAGGAGTCAATGCCAAGGTTCCTTCCATAATCTCTGATGATCATGTCACTAGAGGAGGGAAACTTTATATATGGATTCTCGTCTCCTAGTCTTGTCTTTTCTGGGTTCCTGGAATTTCTCTTAAATTTTCGAATATGCTAGAACCAACCCAAAATGCATTTAACTTTTCTTTCCTTGTTAAACAATACAGGGAATTCCCTGGCAGTCTAGTGGTTAGGACTTGGCACTTTCACTGCCATGACCCTGGGTTCAATTCCTGGCTGGGGAACTAAGATCCCACAAGCCTCCTGGCATGGCAAAATAAAAAATTAATAAAAAAAATACACGCTCATTGGATAAAATGTGTTAATAAAGTGTGAAGATATTTCAGAATGTTTTGGACACATAGCCACCTGCACACATATGCATGGGATCCAATTGATTTGTATACCACTTGTTTGATTAACTATATTTTGACCATCTCCACATATCATGAGATTAAATGTGATTTTTAGCAGCAATGTACTATTCTTATGTATGGAGGTACCACAATCTAATCTTCTGTTGTTGAAAGTATAGGCTCTTTTCACATTTTAATTTGTTTATCTAATAGGTTCCTTAGACTAGATTCCTAGAAGTCACCTTTGACTGTGTCAAAGGTCATGAGCATTTTTAGGGCTCATAAATAAGTAGGTACTCTTATCATTCCCATTATATGGATGAGGAAAATAGGAACAGAGACATTTAACAACTTGCCCCAGGTCACACAGCAAGTAAAAGGCAGAGCCAGGATTCAAATTGAAGTAGTTTGACACCAAAGCAACCACTGCATTGTGGAAAGGTATCAACTCTGTATTATAGTGGCTACAGATATTTTTACCCTCTGTCATTTGTGTCTTAAATTTGGCTGGTGATATTTTTATGTGGAGATTTTAAATACATATCTGTAGTCAAATTTATTAATGCTTTTGCTTTATGCTTCATATTTTCATATTTATAAAATCTATAATATCTCCATCCTATGAGCTGGTAAATATTTACCCATTTTGATGGATTGTTTGATAGCTTTCTTTTAAAACTTGACTCTTTAATTGATTGGAATATTCTTGAATGGAAGAGGTGAGGCAAAAAGTTTTCATTTGTTAGTAGTTATTTGACATTCTGCCACCATTATCAAGTCCTGAGTGTAGAATAGAGATGGTAATGATCTCTACTCCATAGGATCATTGTTAGATAAAGTGAAAAAAAAATTTAAACATGCACATACACAAAGTTAAAAAATTAAACAAACACCCAATAGGAATTAATTCTCTTTCTCCAAATTAGTCTGCCCTACTCTGAAAAGGTTTCTATGGCAATCATATATTTACACGCCTCTCTTCTGTACTTCTGTACTTGCTTCCTTGTCTAGAGAAAAGAAGGGTCCTTATCTAGTTTTGCAGTCTTGAGAATTTTATGATTTCTCCTTGAAAAATTTTATGAACAGTTTGAAACAATTTGAATAAAGTTGACTTCTTTGAAAGAGTTATGTGCTTCATAAAGAGCAGGTACTTTTGCTACTTTGTCTGGGGGATGATATTTAAAACATTGATTCATTCATGATGATGGATTCACCTATTGAATTAAGGAAATCAGTGTGTTCCAAATTGTTATCCTAATTATTTTGATGGGAAAAAGATTGACTTTGTATTTATCTGTTTCTTCCATTTTGTGAGTATTATACTGTAGAGTGAGCACAATTCCAATGGGTATGTCACTTGAATAATCACAAACATGATGGTCTAAATAATGGTGGCATCCTCAATACTTCCCTCTCCTTCAACACATCACTAAGTTCTGTTGGTTCCACCTCCATAGTATAACCTCTATCCACCTATTTCTCTCCCAACTCACTGTTCCTACCCTGGTCAAGTCACTATCATTGCTTTTGGACCACAGCCCCTGCTGGCCCCTGCTTCCATCCCTACCCCCAATCAATCCATTCTGTATGCAACAGCCCAGGGTGAGCCTCTTCATATTCAAGCCATATCTTGTCATCCCTCTATTGAAAACCTAGCATTAGTCTTACATGTCACTGTTTAATCTTAAGAGTGTGGTCCTTGGACTACCTGCAGAAGAATCACTTGAGATATATATATTTTTTAATATGAATATCTGGGCCTTGCCCAAGACTTACTAACTGAATCTCTGTGGGTGGAGCCCAGGGGATCATATTTTAAATAAGCATCCTGAGTTAGTCAGTTCCCAAAGAGATCCAAGTCCTTGCCAAGAACCCCTAGATGCCAGTCACCTTGACTTTTCCCTGTCATCTCCCTGCTGGATCTAAGAAAGGGTCTGGCACAGAAGAGATGCTTAGGCTCTCTGGGTGGCATGCCAGACTGGAGGGTACAGATGTGTGCATATTTGAACTAAAGCTTGAGGCAGGGTTCAAGACAGGGATGTTTGATTTGCTTTAATATTTGAGATCTTTCCAACTCTGCCTTTCCTTCTACCTACCATTACTCCTGCCACCCCTTCCTCCCTCCCACACAGCTCTAGGTCTGCCTGGCCTGACTGATTCTGGAATCCTTGATTCCCATAAGTCTTATGTACGGGTTTTCCAATACTGTATAACATACGACCACAAACTGAACAGCTTAAACTGACACATGTTAATTATCTCCTGGTTTCTGTGGATCAGGAGTCTGAGCACAGCTTAGTTGGAGCCTCTGATCAGAGTCTCACAGGCTGAAATCAAGGTCAAGGCTGAGAACTCTTAGTGGCTTGACTGGGAAAGAATCAGCTCCCAAGCATCAGGAGGTGGGCAGAATTAATTTCCTCATGGCTGTTGAGCTGAGAGCCTGAGATTTTTGCTGACCATAAGCCAGAGGCCACCTGAAATTCTTGCTATGTGGTTTCTTCAACATGGCTGCTTCCTTTATCAGAGCTTCCCTAGTGGCTCAGATGGTGAAGAATCAGCCTGAAGTACAGGAGACCCAGGTTTGATCCCTGGGTTGGAAAGATCCCCTGCAGAAAGAAATGGCAACCCATTCCAATATTCTTGCCTGGAGAATCCCATGGACAGAGGAGCCTGGTGGGTTATAGTCTATGGGGTCGCAGAGTCAGACACAGCTGAGTGACTAAGACTTTCACTTTCTTTTATCAAGGAGAATCCTCCTTCCAGTCTGGTGAGTTGGAGTCTTACATAACAAGATAACTGTGGGAGTGACATCTGATTACCTTTGCCATATTCTGTAGGTTGGAAGCAAGTCATACATACTACCCATGCTCAGAGCGAGCAGAGTCGGCAAAGACATGGACACCAGGAATTGGAAGAAGCATTGGAGGTTACCTTAGAGTTTGTCTGCCGCACCCTTGTCACTGCATTGCCATTGGCCCAGGGACTCCTTCAGAGAAGGCTGTCTCTTCTGGCCCCACATCAGCATCAGTGAGATCTTCAGCCATCCTTTCCTGAGCCATTGCCTCTTCACATCCTAAGACTTCTCCCGGGATGTGTGGTCATGGTGGGTCCAGTACCTTAGGCCCATCTCGGTCTAGCTCCTCTGGGTTGGTGACTGCGTTGTGCTACCAGCTTTGCCTCCTTGAGGCACATTAACCCGGGTGACGTCAGTAGCCTCCCACACAGGGTGATTGGGAGGTGTATGTGGGGAGCCCAGGTTCACGTATATACATATGTATATCTGTGCCTGCTACTAGTTAAAGCAGTCCTGGGCTCAGGGGCTACTGAGATCTTGTACTTGGGTGTGGTCCAACTGGAAGAGTTCTAAGAAGCTGAGGATTGAGGGGAAGCCTTGATTTCAACTCATGGAGGAACACGGAGCTAATAAAAAGCCAGAGAAGGTAGTCTGGAAGGCTGCCAAACTGGGGCCCCAAGGCCAGCAGAGATGGGGTGCAGAGCCTGATGTGGAGTACTGAGTGGGAAGCGATGGGTGATATCATAATACACAAAGGACCTGCAGGATGATGGCCCTGTTGCTCAGATATGATGAGCGAATCTTTTAAACATTTAATCTTGCATTTTCACGTCAAGTATCTTGACTAAATGAATCGCCTTTAGACACACAGTGTATGTAGGAATCTGATGTTCTGCACAATCTAAGCTTGGGTTCAGGTCAGATTGTGTTCTTGACAAGAAATGTGGAGTAAAATAGCACTAAAAGCAAATGATCTTGTTTTCTGGAACAAGTGCCTCTTTGAAGGGCCATCCGGCTATTATCCTGTTCAGGCAAAGATTGTTCAACTTGTTCTCTCTTGATAGATCATCTTGCAGAGTCACTGGGTTAAACATTGAGCTTTGCACAGTCTGGGTTTTGAAACCTCTTCTACTTTCTCCTTAGTGGGCCTCCAGATGGGCTGGCAATTGGCCAGATCAGCTACAGAGGGCAGATAGTCTAAAATGCCTGTATGCACTTGAATGTTTCAAAGGTCTTTAAAAGAATCAGTTAACAGTGTGTTAAGCAAAAACAAGCACTTGGGCGCGTCACCAGTGTCTTGTTCTGCAAGCTCTATTAACTGAACCATGCAGGCCCAGGCTGGGAAACCTGGTTGTGAAATCATGAAGATGCCAAAGAGGTTTCGGCTGCTCATTGGCAGTGATGGGGAGGCTTCCACAACACAATTAGCATCATTTTTAAAGAATAACCCCTTGGTCTGCAACCTGGAGGGGCCCTGGTCTTCTCACGTGATGCTGTTTGAGCTTCCACTGACCAGTTCAGATGCCTTCCTGAGTGAGAATGACATTTCACCTCAAAAAGTGCTGCCAATCACCAGGCCAGGGAGGGAATATTCTCCATGTTTGAGTGGAAAGGGATTTCCTGCTGGAATAGAGAAGAAATAGATGCCAGGCAGGCAGAGGGTCCTCCTCCCTCTCTCAAGCCCTATCTCAGTGGAGAGTGGTCTCCTGCATTCAGGTCCTCAACTCAGAATCTGAGAGTCATCCTCGACACCTGCATCTCCCTAGTTTCCTGTGGTCACTCTACCACTCAGCTCTGGAGAGTCTGTCCTCTAAAAAACTTTCCCCTCGTCCACCCTCCTTCCTCCTCTCTGCCCAGCCATCATTGTCTCCTCTCCTCAGGACAAGAGTCCTGGTTTCCCAGTTGGCTCCATTAATCACTTTTAATCTGTTCTCCATTTAGTGGCTCCAGGGGCCTCTTAATGCAGATCTGATTGGTCTCTTTCCTTAAAACCTTGCAGTGTCTTTCTATGATCCTTGGGCTACATCTTCAAATCCTCAACACCACCGCCATGGTCCCTTTTGCCTCTGACAGCCTCACAGTGGGCCATCTCCCCCTTTACTGTCTGCTGTCCAGTCCCACAGGCTGCCCTGGGATTCGTCATAAGATGTGTCTTCCTTTCTGCTTCTGGGCCTGCCTTCTCACGTGACCCTTTTGCCTGAATACCCCTTCTGCTCTTTTTTTATCTAGTTATGGCTCATTGAGCCTTAGAAGTGTTACTTAAGTGTCACTTTGTCCAAGAAGCCTGTGTGATTCTCCTCCGAGATGAGGTTAGTCTTGGCTGCTGTTGGGTCTCCTGGCAGCGAGTGCTGCTGCTTCATAGCACTGATCACCAGGGTAGCTATGTCATTAATTGGACTATTAATTGTGTAATGACAGTGTCCCTCTATAGAGTGTTGGCTGGGAAGACAGAAAACACATTGTCTTGCTTGCTTGGTCAGCCTGGCACCAAGAAGAGGACCAGTCACTGGCTGTGTGCTCTTAGGCAAATTACTTAACCTTTCTGAGGTTCTCCACTTGCAAAATCGACTGTTCTCAGGATTCAGTGAAAACATAGTTCACATAATTAGCCCATGATGGACATTCAACAAATATCAGTCTTTTCACTGAACAGAGTCAGAATCCTGGGAATTGGTCACTGGAAATTCTATCAACCTGGTCAAACATTTCAAAATTCATCCTGCTAACAAAATGCAGTGTTCTTTGGACGGGCCAGTGTCACTTGGAGTGCCAGGTCAGGAATGTCTCCATCTAGCCCTGCCACCCCCCAGAGCACAACTGAGCCATGCATGCATGCATCCATCCATTTCCTGAACAAATATTTGTGGAGTGTCTCCTATGAGTGAGGTATTGGTACTATTAGAGCAACCAATATTGTCTGTGACTTCTTACAGCTTATAGTTAGCTCCCCTCAATCATTTTGCTTTCTTTTTCTATTTTGTAAGAAGTTGGCTGTGATGCCTTTTCTTTTTGTGTTTTGGGGTTTTTATGGCCACACCATGCAGCATGCAGTATCTTAGTTCCTTGATCAAGGATCAAACCCATGTCCTGTGCATTAGAAGCACAGAGTCTTAACCACTGGACCAGTAACAGAGTCTCAACTGTTGGATATTCTTTTCATGTCACCAAATAAATGGCTTGACTCTTCTGGATCTGTCCTGAGACAGCCCTAGCTGTTGCTTGTGACATGGTGTGGGGGACACTTTAGCTCTCCTGTTTCAGTCAAAGCCATTTTCTTCCCCAGATAAACTTGCACTGGGATTTTAAAACTCTATCCACAGTTCTTCTTTATTTCCTATCTTCATCTTGTGCCCCGTACCCTGGTCCTCTTCTGAAGCACACCCAAGATTGCCTTCTTTCTTATGATGTGTTGGCAGATAGGATGTGTGTCTTCATCCTTAGAACAGCAGCTATTTGTGGAATGTTAGGAAGATAAAAGAAAAGATGGGAAAGGCAAAGGAGAAAAGGAAAGATATACTGATTTGAATGCAGAGTTCCAAAGAATAGCAATGAGAGATAAGAAAGACTTCCTCAGTGATCAATGCAAAGAAATAGAGGAAAACAATAGAATGGGAAGGACCAGAGATCTCTTCAAGAAAATTGGAGATACCAAGGGAACATTTCATGCAAAGATCGGCACAATAAAGGACAGAAATGCTATGGACCTAACAGAAGCAGAAGATACTAAGAAGAGGTGGCAAGAACACAAAGAAGAACTATACAGAAAAGATCTTCATGACCAAGATAATCACGATGGTGTGATGACTCACCTAGAGCCAGCAATCCTGGAATGCAAAGTCAAGTGGGCCTTCGGAAGCATCACTATGAACAAAGCTAGTGGAGGTGACGGAATTCCAGTTGAGCTATTTCAAATCCCAAAAAATGATGCTGTGAAAGTGCTGCGCTCAATAAGCCAGCGAATTTGGAAAACTCAGCAGTGGCCACAGGACTGGAAAAAGTCAGTTTTCATTCCAATCCCAGAGAAAGGCAATGCCAAAGAATGCTCAAACTACTGCACAATTGCACTCAACACACTCTAGCAAAGTAATGCTCAAAATTCTCCAAGCCAGGCTTCAACCGTACATAAACCGTAAACTTCCAGATGTTCAATCTGGATTTAGAAAAGGCAGAGGAACCAGAAATCAAATTGCCAACATCTGTTGGATCATCGAAAAAGCAAGAGAGTTCCAGAAAAATACCTACATCTGCTTTATTGACTATGCCAAAGCCTTTGACTGTGTGGATCACAACAAACTGTGGAAAATGCTTAAGGAGATGGGAATATCAGACCACCTGACCTACCTCCTGAGAAATCTGTATGCAGGCTGAAAAGCGACAGTTAGAACTGGACATGAAACAACAGACTGATTCCAAATTGGGAAAGGAGTACGTCAAGGCTATATATTGTCACCCTATTTATTTAACTTATATGCAGAGTACATCATGAGAAACGCTGGGCTGGAGGAAGCACAAGCTGGAGTCAAGATTGCCAGGAGAAATATCAATAACTTCAGATATGCAGATGACACCACCCTTATGGCAGAAAGCAAAGAAGAACTAAAGAGCCTCTTGATGAAAGTAAAAGAAGAGAATGAAAAAGTTGGCTTAAAATTCAACATTCAGAAAACTAAGATCATGGCACCTGGCCCCATCACTTCATGGCAGGTAGGTGGGGAAACAATGGAAACAGTGAGAGAATTTATTTCTTTGGGCTCCAAAATCAGTGCAGGTGGTGACTGCAGCCATGAAATTAAAAGACGCTTACTCCTTGGAAGAAAAGTTATGATCAACCTAGACAGCATATTAAAAAGCAGAGACATTACTTTGCCAACAAAGGTCCGTCTAGTCCAGGCTGTGGTTTTTCCAGTAGTCATGTATGGATGTGAGAGTTGGACCATACAGGAAGCAGAGCGCCAAAGAATTGATGCTTTTGTATTGTGGTGTTGGAGAAGACTCTTGAGAGCCCCTTGGATTTCAAGGAGATCCAACCAGTCCATCCTAAAGGAAAGTAGTCCTGAATATTCATTGGAAGGACTGATGCTAAAGCTGAAACTCCAATACTTTGGCCACCTGATGAGAAGAACTGACTCATTTGAAAAGACCCTGATGCTGGGAAAGATTGAAGGTGGGAAGAGAAGGGGTCAACAGAGGATGAGATGGTTGGATGGCATCACCGACTCAATGGACATGAATTTGAGTAAGCTCTGGGAATTGGCAGTGGACATGGAAGCCTGGCGTGCTGCAGTCCATGGGGTCACAAAGAGTCGGACATGACTGAGTGAACTGAACTGAGGAAGACAAGGCATCTGATGCGTGGGACGTGTCCTCTAGGGTATTGAAAGCTGCTCAGTTTGCTTTCATTTCTTACTTTGTGTCCAAGAGTGAGCAGCATGGCTTTGGTTCTGAAGTCTGTTGGCGTTTCATGGTGATTTGAGTTCCCAACTCTTTGCAACCCCATGGACTATACAGTCCATGGAATTCTCCAGGTCAGAATACTGGAGTGGGTAACCATTCCCTTCTCCAGGGGATCTTCCCAACCCAGGCATCAAAATGAGGTCTCCCACATTGCAGGGGTATTCTTTACCAGCTGAGCCACAAGGGAAGCCCATTAAAGACACAGAGCTATTGAAATACGAGAGAAACAGGCAACTCCAAGGAACCCGAGTTCTCTCCCTTGGTAATTTTCAAGAATGCAGATTTACGACATTTTTGGGTGGATATGGATCCCTTGACTATGAAACACACATACAGAAAACTACTTCACACAACAGCTCACACCATCGTGTAGATCCAGGCTTGTGTGAGTCACCTTGGGTCCAGGTCAGCTGGATGGAACCCCCCTCACCCTGAGTCCCCTGAAATTATGGACCAGGCGGGTTTGCAAAATCTGTCAGCGATTAGTCCCTTGCAGAATCATCTGACTGTGAGTAAAGGAAGAAACTTGTCAGTACCCCATTTATTTATTTTGGAAGGAGGTAACAGAGAACCCATGTGTGTATCTGGGTTGGAGTTCATTGGTTTTGAGGGGGAAACTTTTCCTGTAGGGGAAGAGCCCCATTCCTCCTCTTTTCAGAAATGTGGGGGCCTCTCCTCTGACAGAGTCAGTTTCCCAGCTTCGCCTTTAATGGAGTGAGCAGATTGCAGGAAGAATGCGATGCTGCTCAGTAAATTTAATGACTTTATGAAGATAAATGTTTCCCTTCCGAGGCTCCTTCTTGTCAGAATACATTTAATACCACCATTCCTTTGAGAACTAAATTCCTGTAGCACTTTGCAGCATATTAACATGTTTTTCTCACCACATGAAATTGCACTTCAAGCAAGAAATAATAATGTTTCTGCCTCCCCTTGTACATTTTTATTACTGCCAATGAATAGGAGTAAATTAACTATTATGGCTAACATTATTCACAGGGACAAATTCCTAACTCATTTTACAGAGAATAATAAATAACAGAATGAATAAGATGCCTTTAATTTCACATGTGAATTATCAAAGATTCCTCAGACTAGTGGAAGAGAGGCCGTCTTGTTTATAAACAAAATATCAGTATCCAGCCAGTGCTGAGCATCACGATGTATGTCACCTAAGAGTCACCTGCTTGTGGCTACACACATAACCAGGCTGCCCCAGGTTCCTGAGCTGGGGAAGCCAAATTCCCATCCATCGCTCATCCTCAGCTACCTAACACACACTCTCATTGTACACTCAAACAACTATATTTAGCTTTTACAAAATCGAGTTCCCATGTCTATCCAGGCATTTATCACTTCATTCCAGAGGCAATATCAAGACCGGGAAGATCTGGTTTCCGTTAAGGACATTTCAAGGCAAATTCCACTCAAATGGAAACTGCTGAAGTCCTGGCCAGTGGCTCTTTCATTCTGAACTGCCTTCCACAGCCCAAATTCCAGTACGGTGACACAATTTGAACACCTCCTATAGCCTGTTCTAATGGGATTTTTGCTGTACCATAAATTGTCAAGAACCTGAGAGGTACAAGCAAGCAGGATAATAGGGGACAGAACAGCACACACACCCTTCTGGAATATCATTCCACTTAATGGCCTTCCCAGCTCTCTGTGGCTGCACTGCTGCATCTGTGCTTTCTTGGCCAGACCACTATTGAGCAGGGACCATGTTGGGGTGCAGAATACCAACGTGAGGGATTGCCAATATCCTGGAGAGAATGCATGCTGCCTGGTATCCTTGGTTATTGGTCTAAAGGGGCCATAGGCTGAATGTCTGCAGGGGTGAGGGTGGGCCTGCAGGAAAAGAGGGCGGGCCTGATGGAGAGTAGGGCAGGGTGCAGAGTTCCACCAGCCAGGCATATGCCAGAAGTAGATGTAGGGAGATGGGAAAAGGCAGGAACACTTGTGCAGGGAGTGAAGATTGGTCCCTTCCATTTGGCCTGTGTCATCTTCATGCATACCATGAATTCAGATTTTCCCCTAAAAACATGGACTTTCTGGACCTAAGTGCAGAACTTTGCACTAACTTGATTAAACTTCTTCTTCAGAGTTTCAGTTTAGCAATTCTTCCTTTCAAATGAGCATGTGTCCTTATACTTTTCAACATATGGGGTTGACCAAAAATTTCATTCCAGTTTTTCCTTAACTAACATGGTAGAATTCATTACAATTGTGGGTGCATAGGTTATAATTCATTATAATTGTGAGTGCACAGTACACTCAACAGCACTGTGATGTATAGAACTGGCCACCTATTCTTTTTGGAAAATTGGAAGCAAATTTTGCCTTTTCTATTCTTTTGGTGTCATTTGTAGTCTTTTGGGAGAAGTACCTCAAGGATTGACAGACTACAACTGTTTCCTTTCTATCTTGGCCAGTTGCCAGGTCAGGAGATAGGAACTTATTTAGAATAACTTACAGCTGCCCTTTGGTAAAATGCATATATTTCTGATTATAAAGTCACTGAATAAAATTTGGAAAACACAATAAAATAAGGAAAACATTAAATCACCAGTGACCCTAAATCCCTGAGGTCCCTTTGTTACCATATTTGTCTGTGTTCTTTCAGTATTGTTCTGTGCACATACAGATGTATACATGCTTGTATAAATGGGTACATTTTTCTACTTATTCCCATAGGATACATCTTAGAAATAAGTAGAAATATTGACTCAAACAGTATAGTTTTTAAGACTTTTTACGTCACTTGTCAAATTGCCATTCAGAGAAGTCTTACTGGTTAGTACTTTGACATTATCATCACAATACATTTATCCCTGCCCCCTGTCAATTGTGTGTATTCTCATGCTTAAAATATTTGCCAATGTGATAAACAAAAAAGAAAAATTGGTGTCTCATTTTCATTTTGCATTTCTCTGATTTCAAGTCTTAGTGGGCATTTTAATGTTTACTGTATTATGTATGTGTTGTCATTGTCTATTTGTGTCATTTGTCTCTTTTGTGATTTTTTTCTTATTGATTTATGAGAGCTTTTTGTATATTAAGGATATACAGTCTTGTGTTATTTGTTGGAATATTTAGTTTCTCATTTGCTTCAGATTCTTCTGTAAAATAGAGATGGTTCTATGTATTTTGCAAGGCTGATTTGATGGCTAGCCTTCATGAGTAATGTCCCTCACACAATGTCTGGGATGGTGGATGTTCAGCATGGGCTAGCTATTACTGTTGTTGCCATGGATTAAATTTATAATCCACACTGTATGGGTATGGATGTTTGGGTATTTTCCCCACAGCCCAAATCTCTGTGCAGGAAGCTGTGACACTAAAACTGCCAGCAGACAAGCAAAGAGCCCCATCACCTTCTTCCTACAGGGCTATTCATCAAGGAGGCTGACTTTAAGGGATGACTTCAGCTGGAAGACACAGACCCTGGTGCCAGCAAAAGGATCTGCAGAAGTGGCACAGCATGCCTATGGAGTAGATGCTGTCACCACTCCTACTTGACTACTGAGGAAACTCAAGCACATGGAACTCAGGCACCTCCTCAACATCACATAGTAGCTGAGGCCAAGTGTATGACATCTCAGAAATCAGTTACGGGAACTTGCTCTCTGTGCTGAGGATTTCTCAGCCATAAAATGAAGAGGCTTTTGTAGGCAGTCTCTGAGACCCAGCAGTCCTTATTTCTGAAGAGAATCCATGGGTATAGCCTTGATTCATTAGCCATAAAATTCATTGTATTTATTCACAGTTGCCCAAGGGCATTTTGTGTCCTTTGCAACTCTTGGTTCTGTTACTTATGTTGCCAGTGCCAAGGGGGTTGGGAGACACAGGAGCAAACTTCCTTATTTTTGGGTTTGATTCCTAATAAAAATCCATTCTATAATACAAAGTGCAGATACTACCTCATAGGCTCCTCTAACTCAACACGTCCCAACTGAACTCAGCTTATCTTCTGGCCCCAGAGCTATTCCTTCTGGAAGAGCATCTTGGCTTCCCCTCTCAGCATTTCTCATAGTTTGTAATTATGCCTGTCTTGGTGGTGTTATTTGCTTGATATCTGTCTTTTCTGGGATTTCTGCCCATCAGGAGGCGAAAAGTGGTCCCTCAGTGTAACTGCATTTTGACCCTGCCTTTATACAGAATGCTCCATGCCATGTTGTACTTGTTGATTTAGTTCTCTATCTCTGGCCAAAGACTGTGAACTCCTTGAGGACAGGGCATGTTATGGACTGAATGTGTCCCCTGCCCACCTCAATTCATATGCTGAAGCCCTAACCCCTAATGTGATAGTATTTGGAGAGATTGCATAGAGGAGGTAATTAGGTTTAGATGAGGTCCTGAGGGTGGGGCCCTCATGATGGGGTTAGTGCCCTTATAAGGAGAGACACCAGAGAACTTGCTCTCTCTTTCCAAATGTACACACTGAGGACAGGTAACATGAGCACCCTGTGAGATGGCACTTGTCTATAAGCCAGGAAGAGGACGCTTATCAGAACTGGACTGTGCTAGCCCCCTGATCTTGGAATTCCAGCTTCTAGAACTGTGAGAAAATGGTTTATAGTATTTTGTTGTGACAGCCTGAGCTGGCTGAGACAGGGCACCTTTTCCTTGTCTTTGGCCTTCAGTTCCCAGTACAAAATAGCTGCTCAGTACTTTTTTTAACTGACATCAAAGAGATGCTCAGTAAAAAGTAGGTTCTGAAGGAAGGATTGGCTAGCTGAGAATCCTAGCCATACTTCAGGTTAGAGCTGACATCCCAATCCCCCTCAATACCAACAGAGCAGCCATGGTCCCCTCCTCTCAGCATACCTGTCATACACAATGATGAGAAAGCTTGACCCTGGACTTATTTCCCTTCTCCAGGCCCCCACTGTGTAAAAGTGTGAGAACCACTTCCCAATGCAAAAGTGGCCAGGAGCCAAAATTGATAACAAAACATCAGACTGTGTTAGACCTCTCACCAGCTTGTTGTAGACCACCCTTTCCTACTGTAAGAGCAATCTGAGTCTCCCAGAAAGAAGCCAAGGATTCTAGAAAGAGACACTCTTGTCAAAGACAGGGTCACCAAAGATCCTCCTGAGAGTGCCCTGGTTTGGAGGTCCCCTAAACTATGTCCAGCTCAGATGAGGACACAAACCTCTTCTCACAGTTACTTGTGGCACAGCTGAGGCCGCCTGCAGTCTTCAAGACAACAGAACACCAAGAGAGCGTGGCTAGGATGCCTTGCCACATGCAGGCTCAGGAGAATCCCAAGTGGCTGGTTCTCCTTTGTCCTTTAGCCCAGGATCCTTCAGCTCCAGCATGTCACCATAGTGCCAGCAGGCTTCTGACTGCAGTTGAGTGGCTCACTCAACAGATAGACCATATCTTGCCCCAGCCTGGAATGTGCCATTTTTCCAAGCAGCTGTGATGCCTGTGAATGGGGAATTTAAACCAATATCTGGGGCCTAGGTAAACTCCCTGCTACTAGGATAGCCATGCTTCTAGGAAGTACACATGCCCTTTGCATCCCCGACCTGACCATCTAATTTTAAGTTGCAACTTGATCCTGATACCTTGAATTTCAATCCAATCTCCCCATATTTATATCTCTTTTCTTTCAGAGTGAGAACTGTGGTTTCCAACAATGTTAAGATATTTACCCATTTGATTAATGCACTACAAGTAGTTTTGGAGTTGTTGCTCCCATGCTATTATCCACAACAGGCCTACTCAATCAAATTTCAGCTTCATTGGGAACAGAGGCATCACATCATTACTGATAGATGAGGGTAGAATTCTCAATTTACCATTGGGTCTTTTTTGACACCTAGGGTGGGTGGGGGTTCTTTTTTTAAATGCATGTATTTTTAGCTGGATGATAACATCTATTTCTGCTTTATTGACTATGCCAAAGTCTTTGACTGTGTGGATCACAATAAACTGTGAAAAATTCTGAAAGAGATGGGAATACCAGACCACCTGACCTGCCTCTTGAGAAACCTGTATGCAGATCAGGAAGCGACAGTTAGAACTGGACATGGAACAACAGACTGGTTCCAAATAAGAAAAGGAATACGTCAAGGCTGTATATTGTCACCCTGCTTATTTAACTTATATGCAGAGTACATCATGAGAAATGCTGGGCTGGAGGAAGCACAAGCTGGAATCAAGATTGTCAGGAGAAATATCAATAACCTCAGATATGCAGGTGACACCACCCTTATGGCAGAAAGCAAAGAAGATCTAAAGAGCCTCTTGATGAAAGTAAAAGAGGAGAGTGAAAAAGTTGGCTTAAAGCTCAACATTCAGAAAACTAAGATCATGGCCTCTGGTCCCATCACTTCACAGCAGATAGATGGGGAAACAGTGGAAACAGTGGCCGACTTTACTTTTTTTTGGGGGGGGGGGCTCCAAAATCACTGCAGCTGGTGATTGCAGCAATGAAATTAAAAGACGCTTACTCCTTGGAAGGAAAGTTATGACTAACCTAGACAGCATATTAAAAAGCAGAGATGTTACTTTGCCAACAAAGGTCCGTCTAGTCCAGGCTGTGGTTTTTCCAGTAGTCATGTCTGGATGTGAGAGTTGGACTATGAAGAAAGCTGAGCACCAAAGAATTGATGCTTTTGAACTGTGGTGTTGGAGAAGACTCTTGAGAGTCCCTTGGACTGCAAGGAGATCCAATCAGTCCATCCTAAAGGAGATCAGTCCTGGGTGTTCATTGGAAGGACTGATCTTGAAGCTGAAACTCCAATATTTTGGCCATCTGATGAGAAGAGCTAACTCATTTGAAAAGACCCTGATGCTGGGAAAGATTGAGGGCAGGAGGAGAAGGGGACGACAAAGGATGAGATGGTTGGATGGTATCATCGACTCAATGGACATGGGTTTGGGTGGACTCCAGGAGTTGATGATGGACAGGGAGGCCTGGCGTGCTGTGATTCATGGGGTTGCAAAGAGTTAGACATGACTGAGCGACTGAACTGATCTGAATTGCTTTACACTGTTGTGTTGGTTTCTGTCATATGTCAACATGAATCAGTCATAGATATACATATGTCCCCTCCTTCCTGAACCTCCCTCTCACCCCATCCCACCCCTTTAGGTTGTCACAGAGCAGTGGGTTTGAGCTCCCTGTGTCATACAGCAAATACTCACCAACTGTCTATTTTACATATGGTAATATATTTCTTCCCTGATGGCTCAGAGGTTAAAGTGTCTGCCTGCAATGTGGGAGACCCGGGTTTGATCCCGGGGTCAGGAAGATCCCCTGGAGAAGGATATGGCAACCCATTCCAGTATTCTTGCCTGGAGAATCCCATGGATAGAGGAGCCTGGTGGGCTATAGTCCACCGGGTCACAAAGAGTTGGACACGACTGAGCAACTTCGCTATCACTATATGTTTCAATGCTAATCTGTATTTGTCCCACCCTCTCTTTCCCCTGGGTGGGGGTTCTTCTTACTACTGGATGAGGATGGAAGTTCATACTCTCCACTTGGTCTTTACTAATTCACCTCTGGTTGGGTGGGGAAGAAAGGTGCTATTACCACTTGGCACCTGTCATAGGGGGTGGGACTGATTCCTATTCCTATCCAGAGGATAGGATAGGATCCTATTCCTATCCAGAGGATGTGAGAATCCTGGCAGGGAGTTGGAGGAGTCCCTCTTTACTGCAGGGTAGGGTTGGAGTTCTGGTCACACCTCCCCCAGTGTTCCTACTCCCACCATGTGGGGGTAGCCTTGTGTTTTAATCAGGGTTCTCCAGAGGAAAAGCACCAATTGCATGTGTGTGTATCTATATGAGGAGGTTTATTATAAGGAATTGGTTCACATGACTATGGAGGCCAACAAGTCTGCTTTGGGAAAGCCTACTCTTCTTCACCCCTTTTCCCCACAGCTCCTGGGAGCAGCGAGCCAAGCCAGTTTCTTGCACACCGAGGCTGCTGCCAAGGGAGGTCACAGGGCAAGCCTTTGTCCTATATCCTGTCAGGCAAGAGTAGGAAAATTAAAAGTGAGAAGCTCATGACATTGAGGGTCAGGCTTGTCTGTGGTTGAGATGAATTACAGTGGTCTGTCCCTGTTGTGTCAGGGCAGTCTCACATGAAATACTCTTTTAGGCTTTGTGAAGAAGGCAGGTTGAAAAAAAAAATTAATTTAATATCACTCATCACATCTAAAGGTTTGAATGGAAAATACTTGGGGCTGAAATGCCTATTAAGACTTTAAATATCACTTGGGGCCTGGCAGACATGGCCTTTACCACCAAAAACCCCACAAAGGTTCTTCAGTGTCTCCAGCCTGGCTTTGCCACCCTTGGCCTTGATCTTGGCTCAAGGGAGTTGAGTCATTTTCTTAGAAGTTCCCAAGTGAGAAGAGATACTTTTAGGATCAACTCTAACCTCTTTAACATGGTGCAAATGGGCCTTGAATGGTCCAACCTTGGCCTCTCTCACTCAATACTCCAGCTAGTAGAACACACTCCTAGTTCAAGAGATTGCCAGTTCTGAGCCTTTCCTCCCATGACCTCTTTTGCCTGGAGCTACCCTCCTTCCTCTGATGGTTGTCCACCTGGTCAATGGCCACCCCACTTGGGAATGGTCCGTCTTCAGTAGAACCGACTCCCTTGGAGCCCCACACAGAGTTTTCTCCCAGTGTTTCCTCTGCTTTTGTTCCCTCAGGTCTCAAGGGAGTGTTCCTTGAGGGTGGGGATTGTCACTGCTTTATCCTTAGAGTTCTAGTGACTGGCATAAGTGGGGTCATGTGGATGAGGACAGGAGGCTTAGCCTTGGAGATCTGGGAAGGAAAACAAAAGGAGTCGCAGGTATAGCACCACCATTGTGTCAGTAGTTTTTGCCAGTGCAATTTTCTTTTGCTAAGTGTGATTTCAGACTCTAAAATGTCAACAGCTAAACGTCACTTGGATCAGTGGGATTGACCCACCATGAACAAGACTGGTTGGTTTCCCTCTTTTTCAGAGAAACCTTCCTGGGGAGAGCTGCTTGGGGGACTTAAGTCATTTCCTTGAAGGATCAATAGCTCACCAATTTTGTTCTGTAGAGCAGTGTCAAGCACTTTTAAACTGCTTCCACTAGTGTTATTAGATCTTTCTGAGTCAAATATTTTTTGTAGTACTGCAGTACCATAGTACTGTCCTCTTAATGCAGCCAGACCTTTTCTTTTCCCCTTGTATTTTTTTCTTTGACTCCTGGATTAGTATCAGACATGCTCTTCCTTTGGCCTGTACTCATCCATACACTTCCTGTTCCCAGGGTCCTTTTCATCCTGTAACATCCTGTCACATCTGGACCAGATAGGTCTCTTTCCAGTTGATCTAGTTCAGACTTTGGGAAGTCTGAAAAGTTCAGACTTTCCCCAGATTTCTTGAGATATAGTTGGCATATATTGGGTGAATTTGAAATATACAATGGGTTGATTTGATATACTTAGATATTTTATACTTCTGGTAACTCAGTGACATCACATCCCAACATTACCATTCTTTTTGCTATGAGAACATTGAATATCTACTCATTTAGCAACTTTCACATATATGAGACAGTACTAGCTACTTTCTTGACAACAGAGCTTCCTCTGTCTGAGAGCTCCTACTTCTCCCCATCCACATGGCAAAATCCTTAGCCAACGTTTTCATCATGCTTCTTAAAGCATCTCTCATCTCCTCATTCTTGCTTCAGCATTCTTTGTTTGTGGTCCCATATGCCACTCTTTTCCAGTACTGAGCTACTGCTATCTTTTGGACTGATGCTGAAGCTGAAGTTCCAATACTTTGGCCATCTGATACGAAGAGCTGACTCATTGGAAAAGACCCTGATGAAGGGAAAGATTGAAGATAGGAGAAGAAGGGGGCAGCAGAGGATAAGATATTTGGATGGCATCCCCAACTAAACGGACATGAGTTTGAGCAAACTCCAGGAGATAGTGAAGGATAGGGAAGCCTGGCATGCTGCAGTTTATGGGTTGCAAAGAGTCAGACAAGACTGAGTGAATGAACAACAAAGAACCTTTAACATGAGATTTACCCTCCTAACAAAATTCTCAGTGCACAATACAGTATTGTTACCTATAGGCACAATATTGTACAGCAGAGCCCCAGAACGTATTCGTCTAGCATAACTGAAAGTTGATACACATTGGATAGATCTGCCATCTTGAAAACTGCTAGTTGATTTGCCTGTCTCATCTTGAATACATCTTGAGTTTCTTGGGGACAAGGGTTATGTTTTATTCACCACTGTACCCTCAATGCTGGGCAGAATTTGGTACTGGGTAGCTGCTATCATCAGGATTCAACTGGAGAAGCAGAAGCTAATACGTGTGTGTGTGTGTGTGTGTGTGTGTGTGTGTGTGTGTGTGTGTGTGTATCTCAGAACTATACTATATGTTAATATGTTATATACAGTAGTATACAGGGAATTGACTTATGTGGTTGTCCAGGCTGGTTAAGCATGTCTGTAGGGCAGGCAGTCAGGAAGGGGAAATCACAAGCCAGCTGGGGCTGCACAGGCCCTGGCTGAAGCTTGTTATCCTCAGCCTGCAGTCAAGGGGGACAATCCTGGGCAGGTTGAAGCCCTGTGAATAGGAGCTGTTTGATGTCTCTGCCTCAGGGAAGGCGTAAAGCTTCCTTTAAGAGCTTCCTGGATTAGGCCAGGCCCATCTAGCATAATCTCCCTTGGGTTAATTTACATCTACTCATTATGGAATTTAATCACATCTGAAAATCCCCTTCATGGTTGCACCTATGTTAGTGTTTGCTTGACTAACTGGGGACTACACTTGAGCCTAACTAAATTGATGTACCAAAATGCTGTTAGAGTGCTCAATAGATGATTCTGGAAGTAAAGGAAGACTGGTTGAGGTCAGTACAGGGAAACAGAAAGGCTTTGAAGTCATTGCAGCCAGCATAAGAAAATCAGAGTCCATGGAGTCATTGCTGACAGTGCATGGCTGTCTACAGCTCTGTGCCGAGGACCAACTGAAGGCCAGGTTCCTAGTATCATCTTCGCGGCTTCCAGGGCCAGGCCACATCTAATCAACTTCTCTGCATGCTGTGTGTGCCGCAGGCAGGCCAGACTCAGGCCTGCATCTCCCTATTTCTGCTGCTTTGGTTTTGGTCTGCTGTTTCTCTGTTTGCCTCCTGTCTCTGCCAACCCACATGCTCCCTTTGGGTCCTTCAAGGTCTTTATTTAGAACTGTCTTGACCTCTTCCCAATTAGAGAAGACTGCAGTCCTCAAGGGAGCCCTGGCCTAGGGCTTCAGGCCTCCAGCAGTGCCAGCCCCCAAGCTCTGTCTCGTGTTTCTATGTGGCCTCGCTTTCTCATCCATGTTGAACTGAAGGCTCCACAGATCCTGGCAGCTTTGAATTAACAAAGAGTTTCAAATAAAGCATCCTTATTTCTTAAGCTACTGGATTCTGTAGCCCGTGAATCAGAGGAAAGACAATTTGTCTTCTAAATAGGCTTTAATGAATTGGACTTGACCTTTGAGCTCTGTTTTCAACCTTGAGCAGGCGATGAATGTGTAAATTCCAAGGCTTGATTTAATAATAAAAATCACTTCTGTTTGTCTCACATTTTTACAGCTTTCAAAGTATAGAGCCTTCTCCTCTCTCACTTGAGCTAGGAGGTGGGGGTGGGGTGGGCTCCCCCATCTTACAGACGAAGAAACTGAGATTTGGAGTGGTCCAGGCCTCTGTTCAGGATCACTCAGCTTGTTGGAGGAAATCAGAGACTCCAGGCAGGATCTCCTGGCTCCTGGTCCAGCTTTCCCGGAGGAGGATGGGGAGCTCGCCGGTGGGGAGACAGCACTGAGTGCTGGCTGGTGAATGTAGCTGGGGTTTGGGTTACAGGGCTTTCTGTCGCCCCTGCTCTGTGTCCTCACATCCCACACCAACCTTCCTGGCAGTAGGGTGTTTTCCCAGTATTAACTGGGACATGGTGACACATCTCCCAATATTTGCCCAAACCAATCTGCGTGTGTTTTGTCACAGCAGTGGCTCGAATGTGCTTGTGGCAACTTTCTTTTCTGTTCTTGGCTCTTGTCATAAATTATTTGACATGTTTTCTTACAAAATAGTTAGACTGGTCTGTAGAAGTTGGATCAGTAAAAGATAAAAATGATGGCTTTGGTCACCAGACTGCTGACGGCACTTCAGGATCGAGGAGCCCTTTTCCACTCTTCATTTTCTTTCCAGTGCTGGGTGTCTGATGATTTGCTTTTGAGTCTGCAGTGATACTTGGGACAAATAATGGGGAAAGGACTGTGGTTCTCTCGGCCATAGAGTCAGCCCCTGCTGGGTGGCTCATCCTAGGACAGGCTTGTCTCTGGCTGTCATTGAGCTTTTCAACCCATGGAAGCTCCTTTATTTTCCTTCTGACCTTGCAGAATCCTTGCCAACCTTTCATCCATGTGTCACCTTCTCTGAGGAACCTGCTCAGATGGCTCAGTCCTTGCTGGGTCACCAGGGGCACCACCTGCCTACATGGACAATGGATGGAGCCCTTTACTCTCCTTGGGTCTGTTCATGTTCCCACGAGGGAGGCAGGGCTGTCAGCTTCTTGCCCATTGTACAGTCAAGGGGCCCAGGGAGGTGACATTTTTTTTTTCAAGGTCACAAAGGTGGTATAAGTGGTAGGATCTGAATGATTTCTGCTCTCCATAGCCCCTTCCCTGCCCTGATCATAGCTGTGTCAGGCCAATCACAAGAAGGCTTGTGGGCATTGATTGCTGTGCTTCTCGTGTCTACCTTGGGTGCTGTGCCCAACACTAGGGTGCCTGCTGGTGAAGGATTTGCTCACAGGCTGAGTATTTTTGGATTTCTTTCCATGAGCTCTTCCCTTGTCACTCTCTCATCACCATTAGATGGCTCACCAAGAGCATTTCACACATGGGTTACCACATTTCACTCAGGGCTGCCATTTCCTTCAGAGCTTGAGGGCAACCCCTTCATGTCCTTGGAAGAACATAGACACAGAGTGGGAGGATGAATTTCCAAGGATTACTCAGTCAGGCTGGGATGTGAACCCAGATTCTGGCACTTTCCTCAACACCATCTGCCCTCATAATTAGAGACAATCTCCTCTCCTTTTAATTGCTGTTCGTGTGTGAGTGAGGTCAAAGGGACTAGACTGTATGCTTTGTATTTACTTATTTATTTTTAGTCAATTGCTGATTTATCTGTGTAACTTTTTATTTTGTATTGGGGAATAGCCGATTAACAATGCTGTGATAGTTTCAGAAGAACAGCGAAGGGACTAAGCCATGCATATACATGTATCCCTTCTCCCCCAAACTCTCCTCCCCTCCAGCCTGCCACATAACAATCTAAACTGGTAGGCTTTTAAAAAAAGATGGGATCCAGATCACAATTTTCAACCTGGAAATTAGTTATCCAGTGCTGAGTCACTAAGTTCCCCACAACTTAGTGGCTTCACATGACTATGGTGTATTATTTCTCACAGCTCTGCAAGTTGACTGTGTGATTTTTTTGCAGATCTTCCTTGGGCTCCCTCTTGGGGTTGGATTTAACTGGTAGATGGGCTGGGGGCTGGCCACAATGCTGGGGTGAATGATTGTGACTGGTCCCTGGGCCTCTTCACGTGTTCTGTTGCTCCTCAGTCATTTATATCAAGTGTCCTAACATGGTGCTGAGCATGTTCTGTGAATGAAAACTTCTGGGCCTAAGCTCAGAAGTCAATGCCACTTTTGCCACATTCTACTGGGCAAAAGCAAGTCACAGGGCTATTCCAGGCACAAGGAATGGAGCTAATCAACTTGACTTGTTGATGGGAGGAGGGGCATGTGTTTACAGGAATGAGAGAAATGATTTGCAACCATTTTTTTCCAGAAAATCTACCACAGAGGGTATTCAATGACTGTCAGTGAACCCCTTGGTTAGGGATGTGTGTGGGCGTCAGCAGAGAAAGAGAATTAGTGAAGTGATTGATAAATGAACCAGACAGCGATATGACTTAGCATATGGGAGAAGACAAGAGTTGAGTTGTGACAGATTGGTTGGACCAGATCAGGTGGGCCTAGTGGGCCCCGTGGAAGACCTTAGGCTTTCTTTTGAAGACTGTAGGGTTGAAGGAAGACTTCAAGCAGTTCAGTTCAGTTGTTCAGTCATGTCTGACTCTTTGTGACCCCATGGACTGCAGCATGCCAGGCTTCCCTGTCCATCACCAACTCCTGGAGCTGCAAGCTCAAACTCATGTCCATCGAGTCAGTGATGCCGTCCAATCATCTCATCTTTTGTCGTCCCTTTCTCCTCCTGCCTTCAATCTTTCCCAGCATCAGGGTCTTTTCTAAGGAGTCAGTTTTTGTATCGAGTGGCCAAAGTATTGGAATTTCAGCTTCAGCATCAGTCCTTCCAATGAATATTCAGGACTGATTTCCTTTTGGATTGACTGGTTTGATCTCCTTGCAGTTAAGGGGACTCTCATGAGTCTTCTCCAACACCACAGTTCAAAAGTATCAATTCTTCAGTGCTCAGTTTTCTTTATAGTCCAGCTCTCAAATCCATACATAACTACTGGAAAAACCATAGCTGTGACTAGACGGACCTTTGTCAGCAAAGTAATGTCTCTGCTTTTTAATATGCTGTCTAGGTTGTTCATAGCTTTTCTTCCAAGGAGCAAGCTTCTTTTAATTTCATGGCTGCACTCACCATCTGCAGTGATTTTGGAGCCCAAGAAAATAAAGTCTATCATTATTTTCATTGTTTCCCCATCTATTTGCCATGAAGTGATGGGACTAGATGCCATGATCTTCACTTTTTGAATGTTGAGTTTTAAGCCAGCTTTTTCACTCTCCTCTGTCATCAAGAGGTTCTTCAGTTCTTCTTCACTTTCTGCCCTAAGGGTGGTGTCATCTGCATATCTGAGGTTATTGATATTTCTCCCGGCAATCTTGATTTTGATTGTGCTTCTTCCCACCCGGCATTGCATTTTGCATGATGTACTCTGCATATAAGCAGGGTGACAATATACAGTCTTGAGGTACTCCTTTCCCAATTTGGAATCAGTCTGTTGTTCCATGTCCAGTTCTAACTGTTGCTTCTTGACCTGCATACATATTTCTCAGAGGCAGGTAAGGTGGTCTGGTATTCCCATCTCTGAAAATGTTTCCACAGTTTGTTGTGGTCCACACTGTCAAAGGCTTTAGGGCAGTCAGTAAAGCATAAGTTGATGTTTTCCTGGAACTCTCTTGATTTTTTGATGATCCAATGGATGTTGGCAATTTGATCTCTGGTTCCTCTGCCTTTTCTAAATCCAACTTGAACATCTGTAAGTTCTTAGTTCACATACTGTTGAAACCTCGCTTAGAGAATTTTGACCATTACTTTCTGATCCTGAGTTGTCTTAGATTCTTCAAGCAGGGCATGGATATAATAAAGTCTACATTTTATTTTTGATACATTTGTATTTTAGCCAGATGTCCCTGGTAATAGAGTAGGAAGAAGAGTAACAGCACAGGGAGATCAGCTAGGAGGTTGGTATGGTGACCAATAGAGAAGTGGTAAATGTTTGATTTATGGCAGTAGCAGAGGAAAGGGAGAGATGGCTAACTTAGATGATATTAGGGAAGTAGTTCTACTTTGAAAATATTTTGTGAACTTTCACTTGCCCCCAAATCAGACTGGATAATTCATGAGGGATGGTTGACTGGGAGGCGGGAAGTCTGGTCTCTTCACTTGACTCCTCTTCCATACTATTACTATGAGAGCCTTCTGTCAAACCTTTCACTCAGTTATTTCAAAACTCATTCAAGAGGAAGGCAGGGTGCAGCCACTTCATACCTTGCCTGCATCTCAGGGTATTCTCTGCACTAATGTTCAGAGAGCAGAAGCCCAGGCCCTGGGTCTGTACAATGTTTTACTCTGTGTTTAACATATGTCTTCATTGATTCCTTTTAGAGAAGAAAAGTGACTTTTACAAGAATAGTGGCTAAAAGTGACTCCATGTTTGTCCTTTCCTGAGTCTTCTGAGGGAAATTTATCACAGTCCTGCCAGCCAGACTTGTATCCATGCTGGTGACACAGGAAGGGTGATTGAAAGCCATCTAGTCCAATCCATTTTCTTTTTAAAATTTTGCTTTTTAATTGAAGTATAGTTGGTTTACAAAGTTCTTTTAGTTTCCTGTGTACAGCAAAGTCATTCAGTTTTTATATATATATATATATATATACATACATATATATATATATATAGTGTGTGCCTGCTAATCCCAAGCTCCTGATTTATCCCTCCTTTCCCCTTCCCCTTCAGTAAACATAAGTTTGTTTTCTATGTCTGTAAGTCTATTTCTGTTTTGTAAATAAGTTCATCATATCTTTCTTTTTAGTTTCCACATATAAGTGATATCATATGATATTTATCTTTCTCTGTCTGACTTACTTCTTTTAGTATGATAATTTCTAGGTCCATCCATGTTGCTGCAAATGGCATTATTTCATTTTTTATGGCTCAGTAATACTCCATCGTGTGTGTGCGTGTGTGTGTGTATACACACCATGTCTTTTTTATCCATTCATCTGTCAATGGACCTTTAGGTTGCTTCCATGTCTTGACTATTGTAAATAGTGCTACTATGAATACTGGGATGCATGTATCTTTTCAAATTAGAGTTTTCATATTTTCCAGATATATGCCCAGGAGTGGGATTGCTGGGTCATATGGTAGTTCTATTTTTATTTTTTTAAGGAACCTCCATACTGTTCTCCATAATGGCTGCACCCATCTACATTCCCATCAACAGTGGAGGAGGGTAGTCCAACCCATTTATTTTTGAGGTTGGGTATACTGGAGAGGAGATTGGACAGTAAACTGGAGGAAGAATGTTGTGTGTGCAGTTCACAGAGGCCCCAGAGCCACACTCTGGGAGGCAAAGCAATGACTCCATGTCTTCCTAAGCAATGAAAAGTTGTCCTCTTCCCTCTGTGCTGCTCCATGCCTAGCACCAGGCCAGAGAATTCAGACATTTATTAAACTGCAGAATGAGCAAAGTCTTCTGGGAGAAAAACCCCCTGTCCAGATCAGAAAGAATGGACTCTAGGTGACCTGGCCTTGAGATGACTCTCACTCTTGAGAATGCCACCTTTGCAGATTTCTGTGAAACAAGCGTTGATGATGGGTGGAAGGAAAGCGGGAAAGTAGGCAAGAAAAATATTTGCATCTGCTACATTTGTCACACAAATCATGAGGCCTTTATATCTAAAGGGAGATCAGAATCCTGTTTACAGAACAACTGTCAAGGAGTGGAATGATTTAAGCACAGAAGCATCTGGTTTATTTTATGTTTGGTGTTTTCCTGTAAGATTTGTAGTCATTGGGAATGATGGGTGCACCAAAGCCTGGGAAAAGAAGAGAAAGCCCCCAGATCTCCAGAGACTACTGAAAGGATGATGGAAAGGCAACAGTGAGGTGTGGTGCTGGCTCTATCTGGATGATGCTGATCATCACTGACATTATGAGCAACTACCGTGCACTGGCCTTTGAGCTCAGCTCTTGATGTGGATGATCTCATTCAGTTTTCTCTACAGCTTGGTTAAGTAGTCCTGTTAGCTTCCCCTTACAGATAAGTAAACTGAGATAGAGAGTGGTGAAATAATTACCCCCAGGACACATCAGTGGAAAGACACAGAAATGGGATTCAGAATTCTGAAGTGAAAGGGATCGGATGCCTCTGTATTCCCAGACAATGTTTCACTAACCTGACCCCTTGGCAGTATTCAGTAACAGGGATCTGAGACCTGTTTCTACTACGGAGAAACTGTGTGATTGAGAGAAGGTAGCTTAACCTCTTTGAGTCTCAGGTACCTCACCACTAAATTGGAGTTAAAAATTCCTGCCCTCCCCCTTTGCAGGATGAGCATAAGACTACAATTAAGCCAATTAAAGGCATTTGGGATTGGCCAAGTACCATATGTGTGGCAACTAGGAGAGCTGATTATTGGCTTAGGACCCTGTGAAATCCTCAAGAGGAGGGGCCAGGCAGGAGCCCAGGAGCTTACAACCCCTACTGGGCACAGCTGGTGTACAGCAGGGAGCTGCCAGATGCCGGGAGGTCCTTGGAGACCATGTGGTCTCAGCCCTCATTGTACAGGTGAGACCAACAGAGCCCAAGGAGAGGAGGGACTTTGCTTAAGGTCACATGGCAAATGCTTTTCATTTACCTTTCTCCAATATGTACTATTTCATTTCAGCTTGGCATCGCACAGTTCCTGTCTCACCGAACTCCTTCTTTGCATGATAATCAGTTCCGAAAATTATTACAGTGCAAACTGAAAGATAAATGGTCGTGGCATTTGTTAATACTGTAAACACCATTTGTTGGCAAACGATAAGCTTTATTGATACCCCTAATGTATGTATTAGCAAGAACAATGCACCACAAAATGTTAACATCTGCCAACGCAGTGCAAACAATTACAAGTAACTTTCATTTAATGCAGAAATTATGCAATCACAAAAGGTATGCCTGCAAATTAATGTGACATGGAGCCAGGTTTATGCATTGAGAGGCATAAACAATAATTTTATACAGCAAGCCAGGAAAAGTTCTTTTAAGCATCTTTGTCAAAAATGACTCCCTGACACCATATACAGGGGAAAGTCTGGGAATTGAGATGGTTATTAAATCTGACCTTGATAAGATTTTTATTATGTCAGAAAAAAAATGGTTCTTAAGAGAGAGAGTTGTCATGGGATTAGAGTCCATCTACAGCAAGACGTTTCCATGGCAACAAATCAAACACCATTTCCTCTGACTCCAGTCTCCTGCTTCAGAAGTATGAACTTAGCATTGAATAATTAGAGTGAGACACAGCAATGTTGTGTAAAGACAAAAAACAGAAGAATCAATCTGGAGGCAGTGAATTATTTTAAAATGGCAATTAACCCCATCACAGTGACTATCTGCAGCTCACTCTGGCCGTGACAGGTCCCACGTAGATATTTGGTTTTACAAATTGAAAGCATAATTTTTTTGTCACACACAACCTTTAAAAAACCCAAAGCCAAACCATAATTCTACCCAAATTAATGAAGTCTGAAAGTTATGGTGAAGGCCATAATAGAAATTCAGAGCTGCCTCCGAGTCTGCAGTCGGTGGTAGCCTGTGGTACCTTACCTGAATTCTCCCCATGTTGGAGGGATCTGAAAACATACTTGATACCGGTGCGTGGTTAGTGTCCCACAACCAATGAGCTATCTAAATTCATAAGCTCCGATGTCACACTCCTAAAATCTTAGTGGAAAGTTAACTTGGTGCACACAAAGCCACTTAGAACTTAGGGAGATACCTATGCCTTTTAGCTTCTTGGTTGGCTTGCTGTATCATGAACTAATTGCATTAAGGGCATATTATTCTTCCAAAGGAAATGTATCTCAGGAGCCAATCTGGTAGATGGCATCTGAGGTTCACTGCCAGGCTGCGTTTTTCCCCAGATGTTTTCCATTTCTTCCGGAAATGTTTCCTACCCACAGGGAGAGACGAGAATCTGAGATCTGCATCCAAGTCAGGATGCAAGTTGTAATGAGTGAATTCATCAACGCAGCACATCCATTCCAACCCCGTCTGTTTCTATAATGGGTCTCGGGGCTGGGGGCTCTAGCTGCTCCTTCAATACACTTTGACTCAATCCTAAAACTTTCTTATCCTCATTTATAGGTCACACCCAAGTCCTTGCTGCCAGGGACCAACCTCCCTCCAGGCCCCAACCCTGCAGCACCCTGCCTCCATCACCCATTATGTTGTTTCTTAGCTGTGTGCAGGCAAGGGGAATTTTCCTGTAGATTATTTCTACATCCAGAGGAAAGGTTTTGTGTACTCACAAATCTAGAAAACCACCAACTCTGACAGGACCAGAAAGGGCCTTGATGAGAAACTTGTGGTCTTGATTCAAAGGCAAAACTCAGCCTGTCTTAAGGCAGTTCTTTGCATTTTCCTTGTTTTTCTCTATTTCCAGGATGCCGTGTACTTACCTCTTTATTGTGCAAACTTGGGCTGGCCGCTATGGGCTGCAAAGCATGCAAGAGCCCTGGAAACTTACTTCCAAGGATAGGAAGACAGGGTGGCGGGGTGGAGTGGGGAATCCAGGAGCAGGCCCATTCATTCATTTTTTCATTCCCAGTTATCATTTTTCATTCCCAGTTATTCATTCATTGGATAAACACATATTATGCATTCTCAGATAGGTAGCGCCCCAAGGTGTTAATCCAGAGAAGAGGATGAATCATGGAGCCAGGATGCCCAAGCATGGCTTGTCAGCAGCCCCCCATCCCCTGGCTCCATTTGGAGGGTGATGCAGAGTCATCCTCATGAAGGAACATTTCCTCCCTCCATGTCTCCTCAGGTGGAAGTGCTGGGCTGGCTTGTCAATGTTAGATGTGAAATGAAACAGGAGAGGCATTTCCCAGTTTACATGACTATGAAGACTAGTCCCTCATCCTCCAAAGGGGAAAGGAGCCCTGGCCAAGTAGTTCCTCAGGGTGGTCTATACGGAGCCAGATGGCTACTATTAGTCAATTATTGGACAAATAGAAGCCCCAAAGAGCACAGACATCAGTTTAAATCCTGGTGCTCTCTCTCCCTGGCTGTGTGACCCAGGGAGAGTTACTTGCTTCTCTGAGTCTCAGTTGCTACAGTTGTAAAATGGTGTTAATATCTGCCTTACTGGATTGTTGCCAAGAGCATAGGAGATAATATATTAAGGTATTCAGTGTGGGACCATACAGCTCAATACATGTCAATAGAATGCCAGTCAATGAATTGGTTGTCAACTGCATTTTCTGGTTAGACCTTAAAATAAGGATGACTGTGAGGAATTTCTGATGGTGAATCTAGCAGAGGCATTATTTAAAAGCCAATGTAAATGGGTAGCTTATAAAAATGCATTGTGCTAGCATGACATCTCAGTTCTTTAAAACATTTTGTGGCTGAGAAAGTTAAGATAAACATTATTCTCATGTTCCCTTTTCAATTCCCTTTATAGCATGAAATCTCTTACATGCAAATTGGTAGATACTTTCAAAAATGGGACAGTGACTCACTTAGGTGCTTGACCTCATGCATTTGAAGGACCTTCCGATTTCTTTTATTCCAGGACAACTTAAAAGCCATCTCTGTTAATGGTGCAATAGTTACTCTAGGTCTATTCTAATGCCTTTAATAACAGTTGGCAGTTAGAGAGGTGACAAATGCAAGTGTCCCCAGACAAATTGTGTGTCGTGGGTCTTGCTGAGGGAACATTTACAAAGGTTGCTTTTTTGTCAAATGGCTCACTGACAAGCATCCTGGCACAGGGTCGATGACTCCCTTGGGGAAGAGGACACACCTCTGTAGAACACGCTGTTCCCTTGGGACTACTGTGGGCACCAAGCATCTGAGGGCCCCTTCTCCTGGGTGACAAGCAGCCCTGGTCCTCTGCTGTGTGCCAACTCTCAGCACCTAAAGGGCTGGGACATTGGCCTCCATGGACCCTTCCTCACTCACCTTTTAGGGTTCCAAATTCAGCTATGCTGTTACCTGTGCAGTAGCCACTCAAGAAGGAGAAAATGGAAAATTCCTCCCACCCCACCCCCATACCTGTCCCGCCCCTGAACCCCAATAACTGAAGTGGTTCCAGCCAAGTTCATGCTCTGCTGGACATGACCACATTCAGAAGTCCCTCTTATGGCCTCCATGTCATAGTCTGGACTTGAAGTCTGTTGTCCGGTCCACCTCCCAGCCAAGCAGAAACAGGAGAGAGCTGTGAGCTGACAGGTTTCCAAGGGCAGGCTGCCAAAAAGTAGGAAGTGACACCTGACAGAATAGGTGGTGACTCAGTAATTGCACAAAGGTTGTTCTTTAATACAAAACTGGAAATGCCACCCCCACCACCAAAAGCCTCTTGTTTGGAGTAAGGTGGGCTTCTAGGAGGCCCCTGCAGACAGCACCCAGTGCCCAGCTGGTAAGGGGATAAAGGTTACCAACTTCCTGGCAAGATCAGCAAGCTGACATGCTGGATGGAAGGGAATTGGTAGAAAGAACATTGGGCTTGGCTGTTGGCATGAGCATGGAGTTCTTATAAAATGCTGGAAACTGGGGAGCGAGTTCTAGGTCTGTCTCTAATGCACTATGTGGCTGTGGATAAGTCCCTTCTCTTTGGGCTGCCAGTTCTCCTTTAGAAAGCCTTTGGGGTTCATACAACTTCACTGCTCATTGCTGACCTCTGACCTCTGGCTATCCTTGCTCCTAGGGTTTTCATTGTGTCCTCTGTCAATTCATATGTTGGAGTTCTAACCCCCAATATCTCAGAATGTGACCTTATTTGGAATTAAAATCCTTGTAGTTGTGATCAAGTTCAGATGAAGGCATCAGGGTGGTCTCTAAGCTAGTATGACCCATGTCCTAACAAGAAGGGGAATTTGAACATGGAGATAGGCTTGCAAGTAGGAAGATGAAATGTGAAGATGAAGGCATGAACCACGATGATCCTTGCTGACACCTTGATCTTAGACTTCTGGCATCCAGAACTGAGACATTTCCATGGTTTCAACCACTGAATTTGTGAGACTTTGTTAGGACAGTCCCAAGACACGAACTCTCCACAGCCTATGATACAGCCTGGACAATCTCTAATGGTCCTGCCGTTCCTGAAGCTTGGAGTCCCCTTTGAGGGTATGTGCTGCTCTTGTCTCCTGAGGGCCCCACACAGGGCCGTGTTTCTTGGTCTAGTATTTGAATTCAGTGTCATTCCAGTCCTGCCCAGGGGTTGCCAGGTATGTGGCAATTGATGCAATCACTTTACTGTAGAGCAGAAATTAACACAACATTGTAAATCCACTATATGTTAATTAAAAGAAAGCATGTCCAGGAGCGGGCCTGCTGAAGTGCCCTAACATGTTAGCTCTTCCTTAAAGGAGGGGTGTGTGCGTGTATGTATGGTCATGTACAAGCGCACAGTGGGTTGTGAAGGAGAGTGGTTACAGCACCTGACACACAGTGGGTGTTTAGTTTCTGATGCTGTTAGCAATCCCTCCCCTTGCCCTTCCATAGGTCTTGAAAGCTTCATCTCTCCAGGGAGGGCATATTCATACAGGGTTCAGATGCTACCTCAGAGTCCTTCTCAACACAGCACTGTCGACAGATACCCCAATCATTCAGAACCAGGGTAAGGTGAATCCCTTCAGCTGTTCCTGATGTGGGCGGATCACTAGGTTGCCCACTAGCCTAAACAATCAGGACTCCTGCTTGGGGACAGTCCAGGGTATCAGGCCTGGACAAACCTCTGGTTTTGCTCAGTCATTGGAGGCCTCTGAGAACCCTTCCCCAACCTGCAGGGAGTGGTTTGTGGGGCACAGGGCTGAAAAACAGGCCCAGGAGACTGTGTGATGAGGCAGGCTGCTCCCCACTGCCCACCTGTCCTACCAGAAGAGCCACCCGGAAAGATGATCTCATCAAATAAAAGAGAAAATAATCCCTCCATTCCTCCTAAATGAGTGTTTATATGATTTGGGGTAACAAGAGCAATAATGATTATATTGCTCCAATAATAAAAATTGAGGAGCCTCATGCATCTGAGCTGACCATATGGGAAGCATCAGGCCTGGCAGCAGGGGCACTGACTAAAGAGCTGCCGCGTGGTGAGCACAGCCAGGGTGGAGGAGTCCCCCCGTCCATGCCTTCTGGGGACCACCCTGGCTCTGCCTGTTCTCAGGAGACCTCATGATTTCACTAAGTTCTTCTTCAAGCCAAGAAAACCAGATAGAGACTCTTGACCACATCCCCATGCACACCCCTCTTGGCGCAACCCTGGGATGGCCTTTAGAGTCTGGGATGACATAGGGATGCAGGAAGCCATGGTCAGCAGCTGGCCTCTGCCTCCAACAGGACCAGGCCTGATCTGTTCCTTTCCCAGCAACTGAGGACTCTCGCCTGCCTGAGAGCCTGTGCAGGCTGGGGG
Organism: Cervus canadensis; assembly: GCF_019320065.1. Lineage (NCBI taxonomy): Eukaryota > Metazoa > Chordata > Mammalia > Artiodactyla > Cervidae > Cervus > Cervus canadensis. The sequence continues at coordinate 102,040,665 of NC_057419.1, forward strand.
TGGAGCTTCCTGACAGGACCGCCCCCTTGCCCTTCTCACTATTTTCCATCAGAATCTCACTTGTCTACAAGGTCGCAGGTGACATTTCCTCAGGCTACCTACCCTGGCACCATCTCTCACCACCTCCCTATCCCATCTAAACTAAGTTCACCCTGTGCCTTTTGGAACTCTCTTGAAGAACTCAGCAAGTCCTTTTAGACATTCAGAACTGCTGGGGGCCCAACTCTTCACTAGACTGTGAGCAGCTTGGGGACAAACATCCTGCCTCCTGTCTCCAAAGTTCTCCAGGGGCTGAGTTTTCATTTTTGAGCTTGGCTGTTTCAACTCTGTCTCAATGAGGTGGGCTAAAGTGGGGTCCTTGCTGGCCTTGCACTTCCCATCCTGCTGCCTGGTGTGAAGGCACCCAGGAAGGAGAGGCCCCAGGACTTTCTTAGGCCTGGTAATCTCAGCAAGGTCCAAGATGCTATCTGATCTAATAAACAATAGAACTCTAGTTTTAGAAGGGTCTCAGAAAGCAAGGGCTTCCCTGGTGGTTCAGATGGTAAAGAATCTGCCTGCAATTCAGGAGACCTGGGTTCAATCCCTGGGTTGGGAAGATCCCCTGGAGGAGGGCATGGCAACCCACTCAAGTATTCTTGCCTGGAGAATCCTCATGGATAGAGGAGCCTGGTGGGCTACAGTCCATGGGGTCGAAAAGAGTTGGACACAAATGAGCGACTAAGCACAGCAGAAAGCAACCGTGTTACTGCTTATGTTTGAAGTAAGGGAACAGAGAGGGGGCTGTGACTTGTCCAGCGTCATAGAGCAAAGCCATGGTAGGAACAGGAAGAAAAGCAGGTCCCTTGATGCCGTGTCCACTGTGTGGTGCATTCTGCCAGATCTCTTAGCCAGCACCCGTGGCCTGGAGGCCTGTACACTGGATATGGGTGTGCCTGGGAAAAAGGGCTTGGTGATTTCTGCATTCTGTGTGTACAGTTTTTAGAAAGCCATTTATTATGATTTGTAATTGATTAATGTAGAATGCCCTTTCAGTATGTGGAGTGAAATAGCTATAAATAATTCACTAGATTCTCCATTTGACTGAGTATGTAAATTGTTAAAGGCGAGATTCGCGAGCAGAATGGCGAAATCCTCCTGGTGGAAATTCTCTGAATGATGGCTGTTCGTGTTGATGAGAGTGTGGTCAAAATGGTCCAGGGATTGTGCAAATGGGAAAAACGCCCTGGGGGTTGCTTTGCCTGTCATTTGCTGACTGACAGGCTCACTCCTCCCCTTCTTCATTCATTTTTTCATCCACGATGCATGTGCTGAGTCTAGGCCAGGACTCCCTGTCCTTTGAAATCCTGCTTCCCCTCTGCCGGGCTATGGAATGGGATTTGTTCCCTCATTTGTTCCCTCAATCACTGCAGTTCCCTCAGAATCATCCCTGTGAAAGACAAAGTTTTGTCCTCAGATGTGGCCACAGCAGCGTCATTTCTAAAAATGGTGTATGGCAGTTAACAGCATAGGGCTGCCAAATCACTCAGGGCCCATCACTGATGCAGCAATTAAAACAGCTGACTGTGAAAACAATTAAGAAGCATGTAAAATGCTTATGATCAGTGGGAAAATGCCTTCTACAAAGCAGGGTTGTCTAGACCGCATTCTACCCATGTAAAACTGAGTACCTGTGAACAGGGGCTGGAAAGAGGTTACTCAAAATGGAAGTGATGATTTTGTTGTGGGAGGAGTGGTCCTGAATCCTTCTGTGTTCCTAACTCCATGAGATGTCACTTGATTGGCTTTATTTATTCACTTAAAGGGAAACAAAGCCCACTGTCTGCAGTCAAGGCGCTATGCTGCAGCTCTGATCTGCTGCCAGCAGATGGAGATGGCCTACTTTCTGTTTTCTGGCAGTCAGGCTATCAGCAGAAAAGGCTTGGTTTCAGCCTGAAGTTCCTGCAGATTCTCTGCATTTTTATTCAAATATCTAACCATGACTGCTCCATCACCCGGGGAGCCCTGGAAGTTATTTCTGATCCTGTTATTTGCCTTCCAGGGAGCAGATCCAGGTTTTATAAGGCCAGAAGCTTATAGAATTTGGGGGACCTCTTTGAGAAAAATAATTCAAAATCCTTAATACAAAATCAAGTGGAAGGCGTTGGAAAGGGGTCCCTGCAAATAAGGACTGTTTTTCTGAATCTTCAGTAGCTTTCCAATCAATCCACCGAAGATCACTGCTTTCCCCCGGTCCATTTGGCCTGGGGAGTAAGTGCACTGCCTGAGGGGACACCACGAGTTTCTTGGGGGGTGGTGGTCATGTCTTCATTCCCATCATTGTATTTCTTCTTATTAGTACAACACACAGTGTCTGGTAGATCCTCAGTGATGGGAGGTTATAGGAAAAGAAGCAGAAACACGATCTAGGAGGAAGTCTGGAGCTCAAACCCACTTTGGGGGAAGGGGAAGCTTGAAAATGATGCTTTTCTATTCTGTTCTTCTGAGGACATATGCTGGACATGGGTGGCAATGGTCAAAAGGGCTGCTATCTGTGGGTTAGAATTTTTCCTTCCTACCCATCAACTACCTGGTCCAACTCATGTCTGGGTCCCAGGAGGTCTGGATTATGTACTCTTGTTTATGTACAGTTTAACCCCTGGAAGACCCCTTCAGTGTGAAATAGATAAAGGAAGCATTTCCTTTCAGCTCTCCTATAGGCAGAGTTATACCCGTGATTCACCTTGATTGCCCTGTCTCATTTCCTTCCTGTATTTTATATACAAGTAAGTCCCAGCCTTCCATAAGACAAGGATTCCAGTGGGCGGCTACTTTGTTCTTACTGTTCTGACCATAGCAATAGGCAGTCCCTTGTTATAGCCATGGCACCTCTTTCTGGCATCATATCACTGCTTATTCTGGCCTATGGTGAGTCAACCAGCATTGGTCTCTGATCCCAATAATTTTTAAAAGTTGACCCTAGGGCTAACTATACACTGAATAGGCTTCCCCATTGTCTTGCCTTCCTCACTATATTATTTTGGTTAGCCTAGGCTTCAGTAGTAAATAAACCCACACATCTAATGGCTGGACACATGAAAGTTTATTTCTTGCTCATGTAACAATCCAGGATGGTCCCAAGTTGGCAGGGAGCTCTGTTTCTTCTTGCCACTCAGAGGCCCAGGCTGAAAGAGGCTCTGCCTTCTCTATTATGTGATTTTTAGTCTTTGCAAGGTTATCTCCAGCTTAATCAGACAGAAGGAAGAAGGCATAGAAGAGTGCATGTTGGGGGGTTTTAATAGGCAAAGCCTACAATTGGCATACGTTGCTTCTACTTAAATTCCATTGGCTAAATCTCAATCACATGGTCACATATAATTGCAAGAGATGTTGGGAAATGTAGTCTTCTTGTGTATTTAAGAAGAAGAAATAGATTCTGGTGAACAGTCTCTGCCACACCATGTACAGCACAGCGGGTATAAGTTGAGCAGTCTAGATTCCTTTCAGACATTAATTTAAAGATATTGGAGTAAAAAGGTCTTTGTTTCTCTCTGAAGCCAAATTAGAGGAAAAAAAGAATAAGAAACAAAAATGAAAACTCTGTTTATGTTGAATTGGAAACACCTGTAATCCTGAACTACAAAAATAAGACAGTATGTCACACGCAGTGAACATTGGCTTGAAGTAATGGGGACACCAATAGAAGATACATGCCTTTCCAGATCTTGGGGAGAGCTGGCAGAGCACAGAGCTCTCCGAAGTAGACAGTCTACTCTGTGGGCAAATCCAACAGCTCTTTACTTGGAACAATAAGATTGGGGTGCATATTTGGCTACAGGAGCCTCCTGAGCCCTCTTGGATACTTTAAAATGGCAGAGACATTAGTAGAAATGAGTGAGAAAACTCACAGATGTCCCATCTTTGTAGATGTACAGTGTGTGGAGGAAAACTTGGTGGGTATTAAGCAACTCAATGGCAGCCATCTTTTTTTGGTGTGTGTGTGAGCTAAAAACAAAGAAGAGTTAAACCACCTCTTGGTCATTCACTCTCTATCACACACAACACACATCTATATACCACTCCCCCCATCTTCTCCTACAAGACCATAAATTGTAAAGGACTTTACTGGGAATCAGGGGATTTTCTGCTAACCCAGAACATTGTCCTGGCTCCTCCCCTACACAATTCCTTTCAAATATCTGCTCTAGGGAGATTTCTGCTCACTCGAGCAGAATTCTGCTCATTGGACCAATAACGAAAAAGGAACCAAGAGATCCATACAAAGCATTACAAAGTTGTGGAAAATAAAATAGGACAAAAAGCAAACTAAGCCTACATAGTATGAGCATTTTGATATGGAGCTGATGAAAATTATGAATAAATATTTGTCTAAGAATTCAAATAATGTAACAAAAAGTCCTATGTGAAATAAAACCTCAATGCAGAGGTGTAAGGAATCAGGAAAGGCAGCAGAAGGAGATTAAAATTGAGCTGACTGTGTTTAGGGCACAAAGTGGAAAAGAAAACTAAAATTAGAAATTATAGCTGCCTTGCAAATAGGCAAAAGGATATGGATGACAGCCTTGAGACAACTGAGCAAAATGAAGTGGAAAATTTTAAAAGTTATTAGAGAAAAATTGTAGATATGGAAGACAGGCAAAGAGAAACAACATAAGCACAAATGTTTTCTTGAAGAAAAAACCTAGAAAAAATGAGAAAAATTTCAAAGATGTAATTTTTAAGTCTTTCTTGATATTAAAGAAGATTTGCATCTAAAGAGTGACAGGACACAGGGAACCTTAAGGAAAAAAAATTAGCATAGAATCATAGTCTGGTAAAATTTCTTGAATTGAAAGATAAAGGGAAAAAAATCCTATGGACACCCAGGTAAAAATGATCAAATTACTTATAACAATAAAATAAAATGCACAAGTTGGCTTTAGATGTATTGAACATTAGATGACAGTGAAGGAATTCTTACAGAGTCTTCAGGAGAAGACAATATGACCCAATAATATTTACCAGCTAAATTGCCTTTCAGTTATATTGGCAAAAGGCAAATATTTCCAAATATGCAAGAACTCAGGTGTATAGTTCTCATGAACACTTCTTTGAAGAAACTAGTAAGAGATGAAATTAAAGCAAAAAAAAAAAAACAAACAAAAAATGAAGGGTAAAAGCTGTGGCAAAAACACAAGTAAAACTGTGGCTAAAGAGTATAACAATAAGGGGAATTACCATTAAAGACAAAATGTAAATGCAGCCAAACATCATAATGGAGAAATACTAAAATAACCAACAAAAGTTAGGACGTATAAGGGAAGGGAAAGTGATTTTGTACATATAACTTGGCTTTCTTATTTTTCATAATAGAGGCCAAAACTATTTTTAAGAGTGACAATTAAAATTTAAAAAAATATAAATATATTTAAATAGATAAAGCTAACTACTAAAAGAACTAGAAGAAGTACTAAGATAAATAGCATACACCACAAAATTGAGATGGAGGGGAGGGGAATTTAGAAATAGAGGTATATTCATTTAGTTTATTACTGTTATTGAAGAGTAAATAGAAGATACTAGCTAAATAAATTGAGGGTTACATATATAAAATTATTCTTACAGACTTTCACTAGAATTAGAAAGAAACTATACACCTTTGAAAATAACAGAAGGAAACACCATACCAAACAAAGCAGAAATTCAGTTTTAAAAGTTGTGACACTTATAGCAAACATATCGACTATGTTAATACACAGAAAAAGTGATTCTCATATTGAATTGACAAAGCAAGGCCCAATTAAATACTGACTATAGGATACTTACCTAAATGGAATGACTCCAAAAATAGTAGGCAAAGACACATAAGACAAATGAAAATTAAAGGAGAGCAAGACATCTGAAAATTACTATTAGACAAGTATTAGACAAGGTTGAATTCAAGGAAAAACGAGACAAAGAAGGGCAGAATACAATACATAATGAAAGTCTAAAAGCAATGAATATCTATGCATTAAGTAACGTCATCAAAAGTTATAAAACAAAATGTAGAGGAATACAAAGAGAATTAGAAACACTTGCAGAGTAGGAGTTTTAAATTTAGCTTCATTATTCTATGACAAATAGTCAAAAAATAAGTAATTGTAGAGGACTTCACCAAATTTATAAGGTGTATTATTAAACTCAAGTTTTAAATCTACCTGATTAATGGCTAATCAATAAGGTAGATTGATTCTATATTCTGAAATTAGAGAATATATCTTCTTTTCAAGAGCCCTTGAAATAATCACAAAAACTGATTGTATATTTATAGTACAGAGGAAGCATTGATACCAAAAAAGATGCTAGATTGTCTGTTGCTCATTTGGCATCACCCTCAGCCCTTGGATGCAAAGGGACTACATTTCTCAGAATCACCTGCCCTGCAAGTGTTCCAGGGTAGAGTTGGCCAAATGAGAGACACTCTCCTGAGATTTAGGAGACCAAAGGGAAGCAGAGATCAATTGTCTCTGGAAATAATCCAATCAGACATAGGGACAAATGAGAGATTCATGGTGGCTGCTTATTGATAGTTTGAGAACTACCACTTCTTTTGCTGCAGGGGGGGAGTTTTTTCAGAGATTCTTGAGAATTTCAGCAGCTTCCAAGTAGGAATTTGAGCAGGGAAAGGCAACCTACTCCAGTATTCTGGCCTGGAGAATTCCAAGGACTGTATAGTCCATGGGGTCGCAAAGAGTCGAACACGACTGAGTGACTTTCACTCATTCACTCACTTCAATGCTTAAGACTTGGATTTCCAGTGTCTGCTTCCTGGAACTTCCAACCGCAGATTTTACTGCTGACCTGCACTACCAACTTCCCCCAAATTTAAATAAGCCCAGATTCCTACATTAATTCAAATAATTCAAACTAATCTTTAGTCAAATTTATCAATCTTTTGCATAATGAATCGTTGTTGGCTACCCAGAATTAATTTTTGTTTCATTCAGTAATAGGCCCTAATTTTCATTTGGAATCCACCCCTACCCCTTGTAGTAGTATTGCAATAATAACTCATAAAATCCAAATAATTCCAAATTAAAATAAACTCAGATTTCTAAAGTAACTCTCTTGGGATGTTTCAGTGGCTCTGTTTTTCTGAGTGAACCCAGATTCATAAACACAAAAGAAAATCAAAATCATTGTGTCATGTGAATATAGATATAAAAATTCTAAGTAAAATACTAGCAAATAGAATTAATATTTGCAGATGTTATACCTGGAAAACCTGAGAAAAACACTGCAAAGCTATTAAAAGGTAAAAACACTTAGTAAGATGTTTTTGTTATTCTTCAATTGCTAAATCGTGTCCAACTCTTTGCGATCCCATGGACCATAGACCACCAGGCTCCTCTGTCCCTGGGATTCTCCAGGCAAGAATACTGGAGTGGGTTGTCATTCCCTTCTCCAAAAAATCTTCATGACGTTGGGCTTGAACTTGGGTCTCCTGCATTGCAGGCAGATTCTTTACCACTGAGCCACCAGGGGAGCCTATAAAATTAATGTACAAATATTAATAGCTTTCCTTTACTCAAACAACAGCCAGATTAAAAATATACAGCAGGAGTCAGCAAACTTTCTTCTGTAAATGTTCAAATAGTAAATGTTTTTGACTTTGTGGGGCATATGGCCTCTGTTATGACTACTCAGTTCTGCCACTGTAAAGCAAATGCAGCCATAGACAACATGCAAGTGAATGGGTATGGCTATTTAAATGTTATTGTAAGACTTTATTTGCAAAAACAGCAAGTGGGTTGGATTTAGCTTGCAAGCCATAGTTTGGCTATCTCTGATGCATCAATAGAACAAGGAGAGAAAAGATTACACTAGACATCATCCAAAAAAGGATATTTTTTAAAAAAAAGCAAGAATAAACTTAACAAGAAATATGCAATATTTATATGAGAAAAAGTGAGGGACATAGCAGAAGATGGGAATATATGGAAAGACATATCCTGGCATTGTATAGAATGACTCAATAATACAAAGATGTCAAATCGCCCTATGTTAATATATAGATTCAATGCAACTTTTGAGGCATAAAATCAATTTAAATAAACAATATCTTCAATATTTAATAGTGTTTTAGAAAAAACTAGACATGGCAAAAAGTAATAAGAAAAAGCAGGTCTCTGCCAAAAGCAAAACCAAAAGTAAAAAGACATTGGAGGAAACAATTGGGTGGGCTGAAAGCCAAGTGGCAGCAGCAGGATAAAAAGGCAACATCTAGCTTCTCATAGGTCCATAGAAATGGAATGCACTTTCACACACTTGGAGGAAAACAGTTCTGTTAGGCTTATCGCCGAAGAAACACTGCTCAGGTGCTTAAAAGTTCACCTAAGACGCTATATCACTCCCCAAGTTAAAAAGATGTAATGGCAACCAGAAACATCAACCTAAGATGGTCTTGGAAGGGGAGACACTGTAAGTTCATCCTAGGGAAATAATAATAATAATAGATCCACAGCACTTTAAAAAATAATATATTTATCTATAATTTGGTCTTAGTTGCAATACGCAGGATCTTCGTTGTGCTGTGTGGGCTTAGTTGCCTCATAGCATGTGGGATCTTAGTTCCTTGACCAGGGATCAAACCTGTGTCCCCTGCATTACAAGGCAGATTCTTAACCATTGGACCACCAGGGAAGTCCCTCAATAGCACGTTTAAAGCATTTTTTTGCAGGCCCTTGGTGGTTTAGATACATTAACACACTTGATACCTCATAATAACTCTATGAAGTAGCCATTATTATACATTGGGTAGGAAAATGGTGACAGTGAATAAAGAGTTAAAGGAAAGGTATATAAAGTTTGCAGAGAAGGCAATGGCAACCCACTCCAGTACTCTTGCCTGGAAAATCCCATGGACGGAGGAGCCTGGTAGGCTGCAGTCCATGGGGTCACGAAGAGTCGGACACGACTGAGCAACTTCACTTTCACTTTTCACTTTCACGCACTGGAGAAGGAAATGGCAACCCACTCCAGTGTTCTCGCCTGGAGAATCCTAGGGACGGCAGAGCCTGGTGGGCTGCCGTCTATAGGGTGGCACAGTCAGACAATACTGAAGCGACTTAGCACACATGCATGCAATGTAGATATCTGATCATGAAGTTGCTTATCTCTATTGTTTATATATGAAGGAGGTAGGGAGTATGCAAAAGTAGAATCTCAGTCCTGTAGGCCCCCCTGCAAGCAGCTGGGCCCAGGGAAATTTAGGTAGCCTGCTGTAAAGTTGAATCTCCTGTTCAGAGGAGGACATGCAACTGGAAGGCAGCAGCTGAACCCTGGCAGCCCCTGAGGTTTCATGCTTGTCTCAAACCAGTCCCTGTTGTGGGGAAAGCAGATGCTAGGGAATGCCATGATTGACATGGCCAAGGCTGATTATATCTAGGCTTTAGGCTTCTAAGCCATGCATACTGCAAGAGTAGATAGTGGTGGATCCCAAATGAAAATTGTGGCCTATTACTGGTTGAAGCAAAAATTAATTCTGGATGGGCCAACAAAAGCTATCTGTTATGCAAAATACTGACAAATGTGCTTAAGTAAATATTAATCTCTACAAAGAGATCAAACCAATCTTAAAGGAAATCAGTCCTGAATATTCATTGGAAGAACTGATGCTCAAGCTGAAGCTCCAATACTTTGGCTACCTGATGTGAAGAACTGACTCATTGGAAAAGACCCTGATGCTGGGAAAGATTGAAGGCAGGAAGAGAAGGGGATGACAGAGGATGAGATGGTTGAATGGCATCACCGACGCGATGGACATGAGTTTGAGCAAACTCTGGGAGTTGGTGATGGACCAGGAGACCTGGTTTATGGCAGTCCATGGGGTCATGACTAAGCGACTGAACTTAACTAAAATATTAATGAGTTTTACATAGAAAAATATAAGCAAAGTTGAATGACAAATGACAAATGGGGAATAATACATTCTAAAGTATGTGGGTGATGAAGTAATCTCATTAATGTATAAAAAGTGCCTGTAAATCAACAAGGTAAACCTGTCACTCTTCTGCTAAAACCTCCCAGGTTCACCCCATCTTACTCAAAGTCCTTACAATAACCTGCAAGGCTATTCAACCTGTCATCTGTCCCCATTCATCTACTGCTCCCCTCCACTTTCTCATTCTGCTTTGGCCATACTTGCCTCTTCATTCTCCTCCAACAATTCTTACCTCAGGGCTTTGCTTCTCCCTTAGCCTGTAATGCTTTTCTCTCAGATGTCTGTGTAGCTCACTCCTTCGTCTTTAAGATTCCACTCAAATGGCACCTTCTTGATAAAGCCTTCCATGTCCACCACATTTACAATTGTAACCTTCCTACTCCACATTCCCCACCTTTCTTACCCTGATTTATTTCTCTTCATGGTTCTTATGTATGGATGTATGGATGTGAGAGTTGGACTATAAAGAAAGCTGAGCACCGAAGAATTGATGCTTGTGAACTATGGTGTTGGAGAAGACTCTTGAGAGACTCTTGGACTGCAAGGAGATCCAACCAGTCCATCCTAAAGGAAATCAGTCCTGAATACTCATTGGAAGGACTGATGCTGAAGCTGAAGCTCCAATACTTTGGCCACCTGATGCAAAGAGCCAACTCATTTGAAAAGACCCTGATGCTGAGAAAGTTTGAATGTGGGAGGACAAGGGGACGACACAGGATGAGATGGTTGGATGGCATCACTGACTCAATGGACATGAGTTTGAGAAAGCTCTGGGAGTTGATGATGGGCAGGGAAGCCTGGCATGTTGCAGTCCATGGGGTCGCAAAGAGTCAGACATGACTGAGTGACTGAACTGAACTGATGGTTCTTTTCATCATCAGACTATGTTGCTAACGCTTTGTTATCTGTTTCCTACCACTAGATGTCACCGCTGTGTCCTCAGTGCCTAGAACAGTGTTTGGCACACAATCTCAATGAATATTTCTTAAATGAAAGGATGTGAACTGACAGTTCATAGAAATGGAAAGCAGATGAATTTTACTTTTAAGTGTGTATATAGATCTGTTGCATTGTTTCTAATAGTGCTGTGGATTTCCATGGGATAGATGTACTTGAGTTTATTTAACTGGTCCCCTACTGAGGAACATTTATGTTGCTTCCCATAGTGTGCGATTACAGATACTGCTGCATTGTAGGAAGATGGTAATCTTCTCAGCAAATGTTGTTGGAGCAAGTGGATATTCAAATGCAAAAAATCTAAACCTTTACCGCTACCTCACCATCATCAGAAACTGACTTGAAATGAATTACAGACCTAAATATCAAACCTAAAACTGAAAAACTTCTCAAAGAAAATGAAGGATAAAATATTTGTTACTGTGGCTTAGGCAAAAGCAATTTTAGGTATGGCACCCAAAGCACAAGCCATAGAAAAACCAAATAATGTGGACTTTGTCAAAATTAAATATTTCAGCTCTTTGAAAGGCACTGTTAATGAATAAAAAGACAAGGCACAGAAAATATTTGCACAGCACATATCTGACAGAGGCCTTCTATCCAGAATACATAGAGAACTCTCAAAAGTGTATAGTAGGAAGATGAAAGCCCTCTCCTGGTAGCCTGGCACCTTCAGGTATTGAAGCTTGTGTTCTAGAGATCTGCTGCAAACAGTTACATCATTCATTCATGCAGCAAACATTTGCTGAGTGTCTACTCTGGGCCAGACTTTATTTAAGCACGGGGGATACAGCAGTACACAAAATGATCATAGAGCACTCATTCTTGTGGGAAGAGGTGGGCAAAAACAAAGGAACAGGTTAGAGCAGTATAGCTGTAATCTAGTTAGACTTAAGTCATTCAGATAATTACATCTTCAGTTAACATTTCCCACTGCCACTGACAAGACAGGAGCCTCAATAACATGAGGTTTCCTTTCAGGTTGTGGGCATCCCTAGGCATCTGAAGTCAGTCTTTCCTCTGTCCTCATGTATTAGAGGGATTTGATAGTATATACCCCTTGAGTCTAGTCGTCAGAACCGCTGTCTGCCAAGCCAAGCAGAATTCAAGCACCTTGAATTTAGGGTACAACATGTGAATCTACTTTAGTGTGCTTAAAAAAATTAAGTGTAACACAACTCACACACATCCATATTTTGCCAGATTTCTTCCACACTCTACAGTCAAGGATGAATATCAGGTCATGAGATTTGGAGCTTGAATCCTTCATTGGGAATTCTTTAATACAGCCTTGCCTGTTCTTGACGTCAGACAGTGCCATTTTAGATTGCTCTCCTAAAGATCAAGGTCCCTTCAGTTTGAGCCTCTTTTACTTATCTTGAGCCCAACCAATTTGTCATTTCTGGAAGTTGAAACATCTCATTATTTGTCTTAGTACTCATCAGGAGCCAGGAGATCCCCAAGGGAAATATGCTACCCTAGGGGAAAATAGATGGTAACGGCCTCTGGTTTTCTACAGGTATTGGCACATGGTACTTGTGTGGTTAAAGTCTGTAGTTCGAAAAGCCCCCAGCTACCACTTTAGAAAATTTAGATTTATTCCAATTATTACTAATTACTACATGCATGCCTCCTGAGTCTGGGTATCCAAGAACGGAAAAATCATCCTTCCTGTTGACTTCCACTGTGCCCTCAGGAGAATTCAGTCTGATGGACACACAGCAAATACATGTGAAGGCTCCACACTTCAATTAAGCCACTGGTCCAACCCATCTAATCCCTGCAATGGGCAAAGTTTTGACATCCCAGAGGAGACTGGGAGTGGTGATGCAAAAAGAAGATTTTAAAGATCTCCAGTACCCGGTGAATACCTACCCCCTCATGAAGCCAGGGTAGCTGTATGCTGTATAGGCTGTTTCATTGGACTTGTGCATCTGCCGGTGTAGGGAACTCCCATGCTGCACTTGTACATCACTCTGATGCAGAGGAACTCCTGATGCCAAAATGACATCTGCTCTCATCACTTCTGGCCCTTTATCATCCCTTCTACTTCTTTATAGGATGTCTTATTGCCTGCCATATTGTTTGATTTTGATAGTCAATTTATTTATAAGTTAACTCACTCAGAGCTCACTTCCTTAGGAGCAGGGACTTTTTTCTCCTCGCTGATGTCTTTCCACTCTTTAGCACAGTGCCTGGTCCATAGTAAATGCTCAGTAAATGTTCTTGAAGGAAGAAAGAATGGAAGGAAGGGAGTGAGCGAGAGAGGAGGGAGGGATGGAGAGAAGGAGGAAGGCAGAGAAGAGAGGAAGGCAGGGATCCTTTTCACTGTGAGGGTGCTCAATCTCTTCACTTCTAAAGGAGCTGGCTTCATGGACCAAAGGCCAGAATTTGGCCCATAGAGTTGCCAAATCCCTGCTTGAGCCCCTTGCCTTAGAATTTCTCAGAAGCTCCTCCCCTTTGGAGCCAGGCAGTGGCAAGGGATTGCTGCTCCATTGTGCAGATGAGCAAAAACATGTCATATGGTAAAAGAGGACCTCACTCCTTGAGCTTTCTGCAGGTGACTTCTCAGTGGCTATGAAGGTGAGAATGTCTATCATTCTAGAAAACTCTCTCTTTCCCATGCTGCATTTCTTCCCATATTAACTCTCCAATGCTTTGAGTTGGGTCTGCCCCCACTGTGAGCTCTCAGAAGATGTTGACTGACTAGCTAAATTATGCTATTGATGTGGCTTAATTAATACTAATGACTTATCATGAGAATTACAGATATGTACCCGTGTCTAGGAAGTGTCAGTGACAAGAGAATTAAGGTGTCAGTTCTCATAAAACATGAGCAAAAAACTCTTCAGGATAATTGGAGACAGTTACCTTCTCTCCCAGCAAAAATGCCCTTGAATTGTATTGGCACATCCTTGCAAATCTTGACTCTAATCTTCTTAGGTTTGGAATGAGCATGGTAATATTGAAACTCCACATTCCACACTACCACGCAGTTCTCTGTGAAAGGATAACAAGAAGGATATGGATCCAGGTGGCAAGAGGACTTGTGTTCAGGAGTGTGTTGAGCAGCGCTGTGGAATGGTTGGCAGTGCAACTGAGCAGCCATGGATAATATATATCCAGACAGAGGAATGTATAGATTAGCATCCTGGGGTTAATTTCACTCTGCAGATAATTAACATGTCCTTATTTTGGAAATAAATGCTTCTGCAGTTAAAAATAAATGTATTTAATTAGTAAAGGCATTTAGTTCTGAAGTGGGAAGTGAATGTACTAATGGAATAAATGGTTGTATAAACATTTTATATTCCTAACCCAAGTTAAATGCGTCTCCTTCAAGCTATATATGTGGGAGGCGGATCTTAAGTTGTGAGAACTCATTGCCATCAAGCTTCATGGCATGTGCCTCCTGCCAAGTTGAAGGTCAGGATTGCCCAATTTGTTTGAGTCTTTGTTCCAAGTCAGTGACATCGTTCTGGCCTGGTTGAGGGTTGAGTCATCTCATGCGGTCAAGGTCATGTTGCTCTCTCCAGAGATGACCTCCCTCCCCAACTGCTTATTGGGCATGTGCACCCAGCTGACTGCTGAGACTTCCAGTACAAACTGGTCAGGACAAGTCTCTGCACCCCTGTTGCCCCCAAGCCCCTCAAACCACACAACCCCCCACTCCACAGGGCTCTTCCTCCATTCATCATTTCCAGTCCTGGTTCTTTGTAAAGCTTGAGTCACGTCTGACTGGACTCTTGCATCCCACAGTCAAATCAAACCCATCTTCCACAGTTCACCATCATCTCCTTGACATCCGGACCTGCTCTCTACCCTGTCACTACTGCTCCAGCTCTGCTAAGTCCATCTCCTAAATGTCTCCTCAGTCATCATCTGTCCACTTTCCCCCATGTCTTTAATTTTTTTTTTTTAATTTATTTAGAACTGCACGAGGTCTTCATGATTGTGTGGGCTTTTCTCAAGTTGCAGTGAGCAGTGGCACTCTCCAGTTACGGTGTGTGGACTTCTCATTGCAGTGGCTTCTCTTATGGAGCACGAGCTCTAGAGCTCAGGCTTACTTGCCCTGAGGCATGTGGGATCTTCCCATTCCAGGAAGGGAACCCGTGTCCCCTGCATTGGCAGGTGGACTCTTAACCACTGAACCAGAAGGAAAGTTCCTCCCCATGTCCTTAACTATCGTGGTCTCCTCTTTGTCCCTCTGTGCCTAAATCTTGCCTTCTGGTCTGCTCTCCACATGGCTACCAGACCCAGAGCTGATCGTGCCACACCCCTGACTAAATTCTTTTATAGACTACTCTCCCCCTCCCATCAGGATGAAGCCTCCACCTTATGGTTGAGCCCAATGTCTGATACCTTTCCTGCATGTATCTCCAGACAAACAGCTCCCCACTGTAGCCTTCAGAAATTTCCACGCTCTTCACCATCAGTGCCTTTGCTCAGACCATTGCTTTGTCCTAGGATGATGAGTTCCTTGGGCCTCTAGCCTAGATTCATGGGAGGGGCTGTAGGCAAGTGTGGCCATGGATCCCAAAAGAAATTGCTCTTCCCTACCCTATTCCTTCCTCTACAAGAGCAGTGTTTAGCCTCTGGAGACCCCTCCTGTGGGTGAGTCTATGAATATGTGGAGGGGGTGCTCTTCTCTTCCTGAAGCCCTCCTTGAACTTGGCTTATAAACTGGTCTTTTCTTTTATACTTGCTCCCAGACCCCAGAGTTCCTAAGGGCAGCCCAGGGTGATTATCCTGCAGTGAGGTCTACTTCCTGAGTTGGCTTTGGGCTAAAGGTTTTCCTTCGTACCTCAGATTCTGTCCTGGTGGTGACAGGAGAATGAGGCAGCTCTGCCTGTCCTCACCCCGCAGCACAGGAACATTGGATAAGAGAACCCCTGAGCTGTGCCTCCTCTTTTTCTGTGTGATGGAAATATCCTGAGCCTCCCTGCTGGGGATCCCACATCATACGCACACAAGCCATCTACACACACACAGCAGCACACCTGCACACGGCTGCATGTACACGCAGCCACTCCTCTGCCCTGGACCTGGGCTGGAGACAGCTGCACCCGTTGAGGTACAGACCACAGGAAGGTTCCGAGGAGTAGTTATCATGCACCTTGCAATCAGAGCTCAGATGGGCAAGTAAGAGCAGAAGTCTTTGAGATCCAGCAGAATCAGACACTTGCACTGCTGGAGATTGCCTGCCTCTGGATCAGGGACAAGGCCCAGCCAGGATCCCTGGATCCAGTAGAGTTCATTTATTTGATAAATATTTATGGAGCACCATGGAGAAGGCAATGGCAACCCACTCCAGTATTCTTGCCTAGAGAATTCTGTGGACAGAGGAGCCTGGTAGGCTGCTGTCCATGGGGTCGCACAGAGTCGGACACGACTGAAGTGACTTAGCAGCAGCAGCAGCATGGAGCACAAACTACATACCAGATACTGTTCAATCTAGGCAATAAGGACAAAACTATGAAAATGACAGGTGTGATCTTCCATGTCACTTATATTCTTGTGGAAATAAGAAACACAAGTCAATTGCCACATCCTGTCAGTCTGCCTCATAATAGCTCTGAAGTCTACCCATACCACTCCCTTCTGCTGCTGGTCCTTTGGTTCATGGTCTCATCATCCTTATTCATTCAACAAATATTTATTTGGGACCTCAGAGTGCCATCAGTGTGCAAAACAGATAAGTCATGTTTCCTAGACTTAGAGTCTAGTTGAGGGAGACAGACATCAGCAGGTGACTTCACAGGGTAGATCTTCTCAGATAACAGTCTGTCCAGGGAAACTTGAAAACCAGAAGGAGAAGGAGAGCAAGGTCAGTTCTTCAGTGTCAGTTGATGACCAGGAGAGGCTTGCCATGAGCTGAGTCTTGACAGATGAAGGGATATCCTCTAGGTGAACAGAAAAGTGGGCCCTTTAGGTTCAGGGAGCAGGAGGGGCAAACACACAGGGACAGGGCCCAATCTGGGGTATTCAGGGGATGGCCAGTACTTCAATGCAGATGAAAGATCAAGGTGGCTGATGGGTATGACCACAGCCATGAAAAAGACTGAGCCAGAACTCAGCTGGTTGCCCTGGAGGAATTTACAGGAGGGATTGCTGAATGAGGCCAGCAAGGTGAAGAAAAGTATGCACAGTATGGTCTTAGTTTTGTAAAACAATGACCAACTGACCCAAATGTATTTGAGCCTGCATGTACATGTGTGTGTGCACATTTATCAAAAATGATTATATGAGCATGTAGAAACATATGGAAAGATATGGTCCAGCTTGACAGGTGTTATAGAGGATGAGGCAGAAGTGAGTGTGTGATAGCAGAGGGAGAGGAGTAATGCAAAAAGGGAAAGAGATATTAAATAAGTGAATAATGTCATGCATTTACTTATGAATAAGTGAATGAGTGGATCATAGACTGTAATGGCAGGAGAGATATGAGTCTGGCTTCCTGAGTTGGGCTGGTACCAATGGTCTAGCCATGAACTTGAAGGTCTTTGCTGAGGTCCAGGGACCTAACATTTGGGATAAGTCCAGGCTTCTTCCAGAAGCTGGAAGAAAGCTAAGGCTCACAAACACCTACTGGTAGCCAACCAGAGTCAGTGTTGTGTGACAGCTGACACGTGTTTGCATTGGGATCATTTTGAATGGGAGTCCTTGCTTTGCCTCTTATGAGCTGAGTGACATTGAGTCAGGAACTCAGCCCCTCAGTGCACTCCTCCATTGCTTCAGTTATAGATTAAAGATCAAATTATCACCTCCCTTGTGGGTTGTTGTGATGATTCAATGAATAAATGTATGTACATCGTTTCAGATGGTGCCCGGCATACAGTAATCACTCCATAAATGTTACCTAATAATTATGGCAGCAATAATAATTTTAGAGTTGAGAGTGCCTACTCTGAAAAATACTGGAACTTTACAATACAATTAGACTCAAAAGAAGGGGAAGGAAAATAGTATTTACCCAATGTGTACTGTATGCCAGGTAGTAATACTTCTCATAGAATTTTCAGGACAGTTCTCTTGGGATTATGTCCACTACACAGGTGTGGGCACTGAGGCTTCAGTGAGGGGAAGTAACTGGGCTGAAATTACACAGCCAACAAGTGGAAGTGCTGCCACTGAATCTCAGTTTATCAGATTCTGAGGTCCTCCCTTTATTGACTTCATCCTTATATAAATGGTATCCAAACTCACCAGTCCAGCTCTAACTCAGGATAGACCTTGACAGTGATGAGGACACTTGAGCTGGAGAATGATTGGCCAATGGGGAATGGGTGCCTTCCTGAGGCATTGACTATCTCCTCTACTACCCATTTTGGGGACTTGGACTCAAAGCTAGAGCTTCTTTCTCAAAAAAATATCCACTCCAGCAGAAGAACATAGCAGCGTGTGGACTGCCTCAGGGATTTGTAACACTCTTGAAGCCTGTCCCCGGACTCAGTTAAAAAATTATTGCTGGGTGGGGAAAGAACCTCGTTGCTTTAGAGGCCTCCCAACCCTTCCCCTTGAGGCTTTCTTCTTTCTAGTCACCTGCCAGCAACCAAGCATTTTCAGAGAGGGAGACTTCAGAAGTGATCCAGCCTCCTTTAGTTTATGGGTGTAGAAACTGAGGCCTGTCGCCTGAGAGGAGTGATTCACACCAGCCTGCATGGACCATTACTGACATTTTGCAAATGCTGTGCCTGCACAGACTGACTTGATCCTTTTAATGTATTTTTTAAAGGAGTGAACTTTATTTATTTATTTATTTTGACCTCACCGCAAGGTATGTGTGATCTCCATTCCCTGGACAAGGAATCAAACCTATGTCCCCTTCATTGGAAGGTAGATTATTAATCACTGGATTGACAGGGAAGTCCTTTGCTTAATTGTCCTTAGACTCTGGGTTCCCATCTGGCTCTGCCAATTTACTACCTGTGTGGATAAATGACAAAATCTTCCCAAGCCTTGGTTTTATTCAACTGTAATCTGAGGCTAACTCCCAGGGCCGTTGTGAGGATTGAGATACTATGCCTGTGTCTGGGCAGGTGACAGCCTTAAGGTGCTACGTCCTGCTCTGTCCCCTGACGACTGGTACCCTCTCATGGGATGGGATGTCGCCCACAACAGAGTGAACACATCCAGGCCCACGGTGGAGGGGCCTTTGAACATCTGATTTGGGAGCAGCACCAGGGATACTCACATTTCTAGATACCCATGGTTCATGGGACCTTTGGCAAGGTGCATACAGGATGAAAAGGCCCTGTCTTCCAGAGCTTTATCCTGATAGTGGAGCAGGTAGAGGTAGTCATGTAGGGAGCACAGCGGGCAGGGACTGTAGAAAGATTCAGGGAAAGAGCTATGAGACCCCAAAAGGTGGGGCTGGGCAGTGAAGGCCAGAGAGCTTCAGAAATCAGATGTCAGCCAATCCCCGTATTAAGCAGAATGTATGATGGGAAAATCACAGTAGAATCAACAGCTCTGTGCTCTAGCCAGTAAAGCTGATGGCAACCCTGACTGTCTTTGAGATGCCGTCCTTCCACGGGCCCAGCCTTCCCTGAGCCACACAGGTGACTTCCAGTGCCCCACCCACTTTGCACTCCCAAGTTGCCTAATGGCTGATTACCCTCTGCCTCGTGGCACAGCCAGGGAAAAGGGCAAGCAGAGTATGGGACTGCAGCCCAGCTGGGCTCTTTGTTGGCAATTTGTGACTCCTGCTTCGTCACTAGAGGCCCCTGTGTGTCTAAGGGTGTCATGAGGAATGCACTGGTGGAGTAGGGGGGAAAGGCGGCTCCACCTTTCCCACAGCTAGGCTGCTGTGGAGGTGAGAACACTAAGAGCTAAGGAGTTGTGCTCACAATGCGGGCAGAGTCTTCCCCAGCCAGCAGTCCTGATGCTGGGGCCTCCCACGCAGGCCTCGGCGGGGCTCGCCGTGTGACCCCAGCAGGGCTGCCGGATCAGCTCACCCCCCGCCACCCCCTGGTCCTCCCCTCTCGCATCCTGTGCTGAAGTGAAGGCTCTCTGGGAAGCCAAGCTCCCAGCTAGCAGAGGTCATTTTAAAATAACCTGCAGAAGTCCTTTGAAGACATCGCTGTCGTGGCAGATAAAGGAAACTCAGGGGCTACAGCGTGCCTGGATTTTTAAAAAGCATCTGACAGTGTTGGGCTTGGAGATGAATGGGCGACATGGGTAATGGGGAAGGCCGGTAGGTGGTGTGAGGGCTGAATTAAAAATAGCACCTGGCCCTTTTGTAAGTGTGTCTTTGAAGGGTCTCTCCTACGAAATGCCAATGGCTACACTCAGTTTCTCTCAAGCCAGACTCGTCCGTGAGCCCATTTATTTCTTGCCAACAGAACTTCAGCCTCTTCAACCAGCTGCAGGGCTGGCTCTGACCTTAGAAAGGGAACCCTGGGCACAGCATTTTGGACTCCCAGCTAAGACTACCCCCACGCAGGGCTCTTGCTTCTGTGTTGCCCTTTGCCTTAACTATTGAATACAGTAGCGCAATAGGGATGCAATATGATGTCAAGCCTACATATAACCATGACTTCTCAAGATCTAATTAACACCTGCCAACTGATGCTCACTGTAGCAGCAAGTCTCAAGGACCACATGGATTGGGGGCACTGGAAAGACCCCCTCCACATGCACTTGGTCCTCCAGTATCTCCTGTTTGAGAAGCATGGCTGTCACTGAGAGAGTGCTGAACTGGTGGTGGGAGAGCAGGGTTTGGGTTGTGTCCCATCATTTGTTAGGGGTGTGGCCTTGAACGAATCACCTCCCTTCTCTCCACCTGGTTTCCTGATCTGTGGGGTGATGACTTCTGTGGTTCCTCTCACTCCAAATCTCTGTGATTCCATCCTGACATTTCTTTCTGGACCTACCTGCATAAGAATCACCTGTGGGTAGAAACAGGCAGATCCCTGGGTCCCTGGCCAGGCTCCTGACTCAGCAACTGATGGCAGAGCTGGGGAACCTACACACCTAACAAACTGCCCAAGGATTCGTGAGCTCTGCAGAATCTGAGAACCACTCTGCGCTTGCAGCAGTGCAGTGCTTTGTAACCTTTTGGACAAGGAAATCTTTGTAATGTGTTGTGAAGACCTCCCGGGGTGCTGCACGGCACCTCCTTGTGTAATGTAGAAGTGTATTCACAGGTAGATTGCTAGCTACAGTGGGTTCTGTTGCTTTATTGCCTGTGAAACTGGGGCTTGGCCTCCCTGGCTGGGTGTTGTGGGTTAATAGAGTGCCTACACACTGGGCCATGTCTTCCCTTCGTGCTTCCATCTTTTTCTTAAATTGAAGCATAGTTGATTTACAGTGATGTGTTAATTATTGCTGTACAGCAAAGTGACTCAGTTACACACACACACGTGCACACACACATATACATTCTTTTTCATATTCTTTTCCATATGGCTTATCCCAGGATATTGATTATAGTTCCCTGTGTGATAGAGTAGGACCTTGTTGTCATGCTTCCATCTTTAAAGGCCAGCTGTGACCTTTGGTTTCCATGTAGATGTCTACTCATTGTGCACAGAGAAGGGATTTTGGGAAAGGCCTGGGCTGGTAGTGAGGTTCTTAGAAAGCCGTGGAGAAGGGAGCAAGCTGGAGAATCACCAATGAAGGCTGAGGGTTCCTGGGAGGGGAGCCTCTTCTGATTTACTTCTTTTCTTTGCTTCTTTGCAAGGTACTTGGTGCAAGGTGGGTGCTCACAGTGTGTCTGTTGAATGAGTGACCATATACACCATCCTCACCCATACACTCACGCACATACACACTTTTTCATACATTCGAGTTCTTGCTGCATGTCAGATGTTTCCAGGCCCTTTAAGAGCCACCCATGTCCTCCTTGGTGTTTGTGGGTCTCAAGCGAAGTTCTCTCCTTCCCTTCTTCTCCCAGGAAACCCGTGATGCCTTTACTGGGCATCCCAGGTTGGGGGGGGGATGAGGGGCTGCAGCCACGGGAGCCCACCCTCTGCTCTCACCGTCCTCTCCCATTCTCTCAACTCAGGGGTGGCAGATGACCCCAAGTTTCCCCTTCCATGCCTCGAGATGCCAGGAGAGAGCAAGTGACTTTTGCTGTTCTTCTATTTCTATTTTTAATTACAAGTAACTGGGGACAGAGTGAAACATTTTAGCAATTTAATCTTAGTGTAAAATCATGTATTTTCACTTCATTAACTAAAAGAGAAATCAAATGGCTTATCAAAGGTTGAGCTTCCTATTTGCATACGAGTGAGTCTGAGATTCCTGAAGCAGGATTTGTAACAGCTATAAAAGGCCCTCGGCTGTCTCTGGGGACCACCAGATTTATCATGCTGACTGCAGCATCATCCAATGACATTTGGACGTGGAGTCGGGCTGGTGCACTGGCGGCAGTCAGCCCTGCCTGCTGGCTGGGCTCCTGAAGCTGGCGGCATCAAATCTCTTTTGAGTCACAGAGAAACAGGCAGAGGCTCCAGCTGTGTATTAAGTATCTACAGAGACAGAACAAAATCACCCCACAACCTAGTGGCTTCACACCATGAACAATTGTTATCTCTGGATTTGTTTGGGTTAGGAATTGGGGTAAAACTTAGCTGGGAGCCACTAACTTGAGGTCTGTCAATGTATGGCAAAAACCACTACAATATTGTAAAGTAATTAGCCTCCAACTAATAAAAATAAATGGGAAAAAATAAGAAAAAAAAAGTTGCCATCATGATTGCTACAGTCACCTACAGCTTTGATTAAGGGGGCCAGTGATCCTCTTCTCCGCTCACTCACATGGACCTCTCTGAATGGCTGTGTCCTGGCAGGGCAGCTGCCTTCCCCAGGAGGAGTGACCCAAGAGAGAGTGAGAGAGTATGAGAACTTAAAGAAAAGAAAACTACTATGGAAACTAGACTGTCAATGATCTAATCTCAGAAGTCACATGCCATCACTTCTGCCACATTCTGATCTGTTAGAAGTGAGCTGTTGGGTCCAGTCCAAATCTAGGATGAGGGTATTATCCAAGGGGCATGAATACCATGAGGAGGGACCACTAGACGATATCTAAGAGGCCACCTTCCATGCCACCTACTGACATTTGCAAGGGGACCTGGGAAGATAAGTTATCGTCGAAGATGGAAGAGTACTTGACACCCTCTTCAGACCTTCCTTCCAACAGTCCCCTTCTTTTCTTCTTTTTAGGACTTCTCTTCACCTCCAAAACATCCTCACAGGATGCCTTATCAATTTATGGTGGGAACAAATAAATCACCTTAAAACTTTTGACCTCATGAGAAACTCAGTTGTGCAGGTAGTGTCTGGTGATGGAAACTGACAGAGGTCTCAGTGTCTCAATATGACAAAGTGTGCAGCAGTTCTTAAAAAGCTTAGTCCCTAGAGAAGGGAGGATAGAGGATGGGAGCACCATCAAGGCTGACCAAGAGCCACTATTGGAGTTTTGTGAGAAAGAGGAGAGAAACGGGGTGAGTAGTGACCACAAAGAGCAGGTTTCAGATGGAAAGGTGGAAAGATGACTTGGGGTATTTTGTTGCATATGCTATAGTATAAATTTTCCTCCTTGTCCCCTCTACCCTCTCCAGCCTTCTCCAGGGTCCCTTAGGAAAGTTCTGTCTTACTCCTCAAAGCATTCTGGAGTTGGGTAGGTGATTCCTTCACTGAAACACTGGGCTGAGCTTAGCCTCAGAGTAAGCCAGTTTCCTTCCAGTTACAGATTTCTCTGCTTTCAGGATATGCCTTGAGGAGCGAATCTTAGTCATCACTCCACCCCCATGATTTGGCCCAGTCTTGGCAAACCTAGACTAGGTATCATAGACTGGGGAATGTTTTTGGGGTCAGACCATACACTCATATCCACATCTTTCTATGGAACATCTAGCAGGTACCAGAAACAGTGCAAGGCTAGAGGGGAAGCAAACGACACAAAACAGCTCTTGTCCCCTAGGGATGGAAGACAGTGGACAGAGGAGCTAAGACATGATGACATAACAAGAGCACGACATAATATAGCTTGTACAGGAAGGGTTAGGAGATGGTGTGAGGGTTGAGCCAGGGGTAGCATGACTTGTGACTGTGGGTGGGGAGAGTGTGAGATTTCCTGGAGGCTGGACTTGCAGATGTCAAGGGAGCAGGATTCAAAATCAGTGTAGAGACAGACACAAGCATATTATTGTGGGAAGCTGGGATCATCCATGTGGCTCAGGCTTGGGGTCCACACTCAACTGTGGTGGGGGGCAGGGTAGCAGTGGCAGCATTAGTTTGAACTTCTATCCAGAAAGCTTTGAAAGCCACACAAGGGAACTTCACGAGTCTTCAGAGGGATTCAATAGGTCCATTGTGCTTTGCTCTGGTATATGTCTGGCAGCTGTCTGTTGAGTGGGGTGGCTAGAGGTTTGGTCATGAGCGGGGTTAGCGGGACTAGACTCCTGGATCAGGGGATTGGTCAGGGGTGTGGAGAGGAAGGACTGGGTGCAAGAAGCAAAGCAACTGCTGACTCCATGGGGCTTGGTAACAGGTGGGACAGGTGAATTCAGGAGGAAGGAGGAGGCCTAACTGGCAGGCTTGAAGCCAGGATTGCTGGGAAAAGGTGACTGCAGATAAACACAGGGAGTGCTAATCAGAAGGCCTGGGGGCTGGCCAGCTTTGTGAGGATGGTGCTGAGGATGCTGTTGGCTGATCTAGCAAATGCAAAACCAGGTATCCAGTTAAATTTGCTTTTCAGATAAACATTAAATAAGCTTTTGGTATGTAGAAGTATAAGCCATACAGTATTTGAGATAAGCATAACTGTCATATATGTATACTCAAAATTTATTCTTCATTCATCTAAAATTCAGATTCAGCCTCCTGCCTTTTGCCTGCAGCCCTAGCTGAGCAGCCCTGTGATCTGGGGGTCAGGCTTGGCTTCCTGCCTTGCCTCTTTCTGGGGAGGAGGTCGAAGAGCAGTGGTTAACTGTGTGGGCCCTGGAGTTACAGCAGCTGAGTTTGAATCCGCTATCTGCTGCTTATTACTTATGTGACCTCAGGAAGTGACTCAACCTCCCTGAAAGCTCATGTAGGAAGTGGGGAGAATGAGTCCTGTCTTGACCACCTACCAGGGCAATTGTGGGGGCCAAATGAGGCAACAGCATGTGGTAGCGCTTTGAAAACCATGTGGCATCTCGAGGCAGTGTGATGGTCCCCGTGTGGGTTGGCTATGGATTGGAGAAGTAGGCTGAAGAAGATGAATACTTTGGCCTCATTAAGAAAGCTGCTAGCTGGTGTGGGATTTGGGGCTCTAATTAATTCTAAATATCAAATACTGAGTGGCAGCTTTTTCTTTCTTCTTTCTGGAAGCTGGGGGAGGGGAGGAGAAGGGAGCAGACTGGCACTGTCCACGCACTCCCACCTCTGGGACTTCATCATGTTCGAGGGAGAAATATTCTCCAAATAGCTTGTGCTTCATTTCCCTGAAGCTGTCATGCAGCTGAGACCAGAGCTCCAGGTCCTCCCAGGTACCTGTGTCATTGTCACACTGCCATTCCCCGAATCCATTTCTGCTCCTCAGCTGCCTAACTCTGGCAGGGGGAGGGACCAGGAGCCTGAATTCAGAGTGCATCTCTCCAAAGGGGTGGGGCCTTGGAGGCAGGCAGGGCTGTCAGAACACAGGGATGAGACAGGCACTCAAATCGATCACAGCCTGGCACTTGAGTAGAATTCCAGGGAAGGGGCATATTTATCAGAAAACAAATAGAGGGGTGGCAGGTATCAGCACAGAAAGTGTGTGTGTAATTGTGACTTTCCTCCAAAGCTTGACAACCAAGTCAGGGCAATGTGAAAGACAGAGCCAGGGCAAATGATGGCAATTCTCATCCCTTTTATTGCTTGAGCTGTGCAGTGGTCATGGCAAAACCAACCACAAAACAAAGCCACAAAGCACAGAACTCCACAGCCTGTTGGCAGATGCAAAGATTCCCTGAGTCAAAATGCTAGGACCCTAAACCTGCCCAGACGTGGTTGGATCTGGGACCATTTGTTTCTTGCAATAAATTCAGGAATTTTTCCTCTTTTGGCAGTACAATGCTGTCCCTGCTCTTTAGATTAACCTTGAAGTCTGGTATGGGCAGAATTATGATTCCCCACCCCCCAATCTTATGTTGAAATCCTAATCCCCAGGAGCTCAGATAGTGACTGTATTTGGAAATAGGGCCTCTGAAGCAATGATTAAGATAAAGTGAGGTCAAGGAGCGAGGACTCAAAAGAAACCAAAATTGCCACCACCCTGATCCTGGACATGGATGGATCAAGTCTCCAGAACTGTGAGAAGATAAATGTCTCTAGTTTAAGCCCCCCAGTCTGTGGACCTTTGCTCTGGCAGCCCAATCGAACTAATATAGGACTGTCCCTGCCGGGCTCTTCCTAGTACAGTCATTCCCCATTCAGTTATTCAGGGCTTACAGGGATGTACTGGTCAGAACTTTGCAGTGTCTCAAACCACTGGATAAAGCCTGGGCATCTTCTTGGCACCATAATTCTATTTAAAAATTTCAAGGGAAATGGTTTAGATTTAAACCCCCTATGAGCATATATTATAACAGAATGTCAAAATTTCACATGAATATTTAAGACATGGTGAATTACCATGAGTTTGATGGTATCACTGACTCGATGGACATAAGTTTGGGCAGGCTGTGGGAATTGGTGATGGACAGGGAAGCCTGGCATGCTGCAGTCCATGGGATTGCAGAGGCAGACACGACTGAGTGACTGAACTGAAATGAGTTACCCTAAACAAACTTGCTGCTTGCTTCTGGAAAAGTATTAAGATTTAAATCATGAAAAAGCTTGTAAGCCAGTGTTAAATGTTGTTGTTCAGTGGCTCAGTCATATCTGACTCTTTGCGACCCCATTCTGTAGCATGCCAGTCTTCCCTGTCCTTTATTATCTCCCAGAGTTTGCTCAAACTCATGTCCACTGAGTCAGTGATGCCATCCAATCATCTCATCCTCTGTTGCCCTCTTCTCCTCCTGCCCTCAACCTTTCCCAGCATCAGGGTCTTTTCCAATGAATCAGCTCTTTGCATCAGGTGAGCAGAGTATTGGAGTTTCAGCATCAGTCCTTCCAATGCATATTCAGGGCTGATTTCCTTTAGGATTGACTGGTTTGATTTTGCTATCCAAGAGTCTTCTCCAACACCACAATTCAAAGCATCAGTTTTTCAGTGCCCAGGCTTCTTTATGGTCCTACACTCACATCTGTGGATGACTACTGGAAAAACCATAGCTTTGACTAGACGGATCTTTCTTGGCAAAGTGATGCCTCTGCTTTTTAATACGCTATCTAGGCTTATCATAGCTTTCCTTCCAATGAGCAAATGTCTTTTAATTTCATGGCTACAGTCACCATTCGCAGTGATTTTGGAGCCCAAGGGGAAAAAAAAAAAAAAAACCTGTCACTGCTTCTACTTTTTCCCCTTACATTTGCCATGAAATGATGGGTTTCGATGCCATGATCTTAGTTTTTTGAATGTTGAGTTTCAAGGCAGCTTTTTCACTTTCCTCTTTCACCATCATCAAGAGGCTCTCTAGTTCCTTTTCACTTTCTGCCATTAGAGTGGTATCATCTGCGTGGCATGGCTCATAGCTTTATTGAGCTACACAAGCCCCTCCACGATGACAAGACTGTGATCCCTGAAGGGACAGCATTAGGTGACTAGGTGATGAGGATCTAATGAAAGGTTTTGATCAGGGAATCTGACCTGGATTGATTCTGTTCTGCAATATTCTAGGTGTGTGCTTGCTTCTTAGACAACATTTAATCAAGACTCCAGTAATTTAAAACCCACAACTCCTATCTGAGATCAGGAATGGCTAAGGTAGGGTATGAGGGTGGGAGAGGGATTAGGCAGAATGTTTAGCTGTTTATTTGTTTATTGGATTTCTTGTGGGTACCCATGATGGTTCATTTTATATGTCAACTTGACTGGGCTAAGGGACTTTCAGTTAACTAGTGAAACATGATTTCTGAGTGTATCCACAAAGGTGTCTCTCTTAGAAGACTAGTATTTGAAGCAGTGGACTTGAGAAAAGACAATCACCCTCAACAATGCATGAGGACATCATCCAATCATTTGAAGGCCTGACTAGAACAAAAACTTGGAGGAAGAATGAATTCAGTCTCTATGCTTGAGCATAGATACATTGAGGAAATATTGAAACACTGAGGAAACAGAAACATTGAGGAAACATGCAGTGTTTCCTGTCATTGGAGGTACCTGCTTCCAGTTCTCAGGCTTTTGGACTCAGACCACAACTTCATCGGCCTTTTTTTTTTAATGTCAAGATTTTCAATCAGAAATAATCCACTTTACAAATGGATTGTCTTTACTTTTTTTCTTTTTTAAAATTAATTAATTAAATTTTAATTGAAGGACAATTGCTTTACAGAATTTTGTTGTTTTCTGTCAAACCTCAACATGAATCAGCCATAGGTATACATACATCCCCTCCCTTTTGAAATTCCTTCCCAACTCCCTCCCCATCCCACCCCTTAGATTGATACAGAGCCCCTGTTTGAGTTTCCTGAGCCACACAGCAAATTCCCATCGGCTATCTGTTTTACATATGGTGATGTAAGTTTCCATGTTAACAAAAAGTAATGTCAGCTTCTTGATTCTCAGTCTCTTTGCACTCAGAGTGGATGACACCACCAGGTTTCCTGGATCTTCAGCTTGCAGACAGCAGATCATGGGACTTCTTGGCCTCCTGTAACAGTGTGATACAGCTCTTACTTCATATATATATATATATATATATATGTATACACACACACACACACACACACACATATATATACATATACATATATATATATATATATATATATATATATATATATATATATATAGTTATATGCTATTGATTCTGTTTCTCCAGAGAACTCTAATACAGTGCCCGTGGTTGCAGAAGATGGTAAGTTATAGCAGAGTATGGCAAAGATGGATTGGATACTCACCAATTCTGCTTTCTCTCCCTAGACACAGAGGAAGAGTACATTTCTCAGGCACCTTTGTGGTTACCTTGGGGCATATGATCAGGTTCTGGCCAACAGTATATGGGCAGAAGTGACAGTGTGGCATTTCTAAGCCTGGCCATAAAGTTTCCTGTATGACTGTCCACGTTCTCCTCACCCCTTGTTTAAAGACTGTGGAAGCTCTCTGTTGAAGACTGCAGCATCACTAGATGGAATTAACCTTGATCTCTGGATCACGATGTGGGAAAGCACCGCCAATGAAAACTGCCCAGTCCACATTTGATCTTGATGTCAATGAGGGATTCATCTTTATTGTGTTAAACACCTGAGATTCGGGGATTGTATGTCACAGCAGCTAGTTCTACCTGTCCTGAGCAATACAGGAACAGAGAGCTTTGATGATTCATCAAATATTTATTGAATGCCCATTATATTCCACCTTCCATGTTAAGTGCTACTGCTGCTGCTCAGTCGCTTCAGTTGTGCCCGACTCTTTGTGACCCTATGGACTGTAGCCCGCCAGGCTCCTCTGTCCATGGGATTCTCTAGGCAAGATTATTGGACTGTGTTGCCATGCCCTCCTCCAGGGGATCTTTCCAACCAGGGATCAAACTCGTGTCTCTTAAGTCTCCTGCATTGGCAGGCAGGTTCTTTACCACTAGCATCACCTGGGAAGCCCATGCTAGGAATGAGCCAATCAGACATGATCCCTGCACTCTGAACGTCCAGTTCCACGACTGCACAGATATAAATAAAATTCCAACTGTGGTAAATGATAAAACAGAAAGGTACATGGCTTGGTGAGAATGTATAATAAGGGGGTTTGACCTGTTCTATGGGGGAGGGGACTAAGGACGACAGTGACAGCTGACGTTTCTGAAGGATGTGTAGATTACCTAGGAAAGGAAGAGGGAAGTGCTTTCCAGGCAGAAGGAGCAAATAGCTTGTGTGTCAAACTAAAAGGAGGCTAGAAGGGTTGATTCTTTGGTAATTTCTAGCTAGAGTAACCTGCTCATTAGTCGAAAACTTGCTCATTTGGTTCTTTTAATAGCATCCCTTCCTCACCATTAGGGCTAAGCTGCAGGAATGCCTTCATCCACATTTCTTATTTACCAGAGATTTTAAGACAGAGAGAAATAAATGTGGTGAGAGGGAACTTTCTGAATGGATCCCTTGGCATAATCAGGGTTCCATTTTAATGATAAACAGGAGCTTCTCATTTGAAGCTATTGTAGTTTATCACATCAGAAGCAAGGATTATTGACACTAAAACCTCAACAAGGTGTCACAATCTGCTTGGGGACCCCTTAATCCATGGGATATTGATACCACCGACCATAACAACTTCTTCGGAGGGGAAATAAAATAACTGCATGATATTGCTGTGGCACAATAAAAATGGAAGTTGTAAATTTGACAATGTGAAATAGTTTATTTTCTTTTTTATAGAACAGATGTTGTTTGACCTAGAAGAAGGAATAATATTATAGGAATTGTGATCAGTCTGAAGGAAAAAAGGGGATGTCTAAAAATAAAATACAAATAGCAGCTGCTTGCATTGTCTTCCTAATATAACAGAGTTGACAGCTCTTACTTTTTCATCTGAGTTGGGATTTGCAAGGGGGCGTTTGGTTGGGAAGATTGTTTCAGGAGGGCATCCACCATATGTGGCGCATGGTCCCTTCTGGCACCAAGAGGCCTCATAGTCGCAGGATATCTCTGAAGGTCTGGCATTAAACCCTGGAACCGAAAGCAATCTCAGATCTGTGAATCAGAGACTCTCAAGAGCCCACCATCTTTTGCCATGGTATGCCCTGGCTTTCTTTCTGTTTCTCTTCCCTCCTGAGCACTGATTTTGATGAAACACTGACATGTACATTTCCATTTTTGCACATGGCCCCTGTTCTCTGCCACCATCTTATTTATTCTTCAGTAGAGGATCTCAGGGAAAACTGTAAAGAGGAAGAAAATGTAATTATGAAACCACTATAGTTTGAGAACCATGGAGAAACCTTTCAATTTATGGTTTTGTTCCATTGAAACTTGCCTTTTTGTTACAGACAAATAACAGCTATTGGTTTACTCACAAGATGATGAAGTCTTGTCTTGTTTTTGTCTCCTCCAGCTGAATCTACTTTAGGAACATCACCTTCGGGCTCTGGCTTGCTCTCGTTCCTGGGATTATCTTGATTGGAACTATCAACATGGAACCACATGGTGTGATTCTGGGTCCTGTCCCTCAGCCCACAGGAACTAGCTATTCCTTGAGGACACAATTCATGACACCCTCAAGCTCCTGTCAGCTAGGTCTTCCTTCACAATGGTTACCCAGACCACGGCTTCCCTAGCTCCAGTAATGATCTGTTCTCTTGAGTCCTGCTACTGGCCTTGGCTTCCTTGGACCTCTTGGTAGCAGCAATCTCTTGATCCATATCTGAACTTGCTTTTCCTCCTAAACCCTTCCACCAGCTTCTCACTTCAGCCCTGTGGAATAGAAACACTCAGCCCTGTTTCTTTCCCTTCATCCAACATGTCTTGCTGAATACAGCTCCTAAAATCCCTCTCACATCTGTCTACTTTCCCTCCATTCCCCGCTATCTCTACCTCAGTTCAGGCCCCCATTGTCTCTTGATGTTGTTCAGTCACTAAGTCATGTCCAACTCTTTGCGACCCCATGGACTGCAGTACACCAGGCTTCTCTGTCCTTCACTACCTCTCGGAGTTTGCACAAACTCATGTCCATTTAGTTGGTGATGTTATCTAAACTTCTTGTCTCTTACTTGGACTATTTCAACAATCTTCCCATGTCTGGAGAGTATTTCCTCCTTTAATCCATCCTCTGCTCTTTCTGGAAGCCGGAGGGGTCTTTCTAGAATGAAAATCTAACCAGCTACTTCCTTGATTGAAACCTTTCAACAGCTGTCCATTACTGCAATGATAATTCAAACTTTTAAATGGGGTTTCTTGATCAGGCTCTGGCCTGTTTCTCCAGCATCGTTTCTTGTTTCTTCCTCCTCAGTCAGACTAAACTTGGCTCTCAAAGCAGACTAAACTTCATCAGGTCCCCATAATGTGTCTTGTTCTTATTCATCTCAAGGCCTTTGACCATGTGCTTCCCTTTGCCTGCAATCTCTATTCCCCTTCATTTGACACCGTGTTGTTCTTTTCATCTTAAGTGCTGGCTTAGCACCTTACCTATCTTAATTAGCATGTTGATCACGATGAATTTTGGGCTTTCCTAGTGGCTCGAATGGTAAAGAATCTGCCTGCAGTGTGAGAGACCTGGGTTCAATCCTTGGGTTGGGAAGATCCTTTGGAGAAGGGAAATGGGTACCCACTCCAGTATTCTTGCCTGGAGAATTCCTTGGACAGAGGAGGCTGGTGGGCTACAGTCCATGGGGCTGCAGATTCAGACACAACTGAGCAACTTTCACAATGATTTTAATTGGACTATATGTATCTCTTCCTGTTACTTTGTGATCTCTTTGAAGTCCAAGATCACATCTTCTTCCATGCTATATTCATGGTCCCTTACATGATCTCTGCCCACAAGGAGATCACAGAGTCACCTGCTACTTTGGGTACAGCAAATGTTTGTAACATAAATGGAGAAATGACAAATGTGGAGCAACTTCCAGGCATGACAATTGGATGCCCCTGTCCAGTGCCCTGGTGCTTCTTTTTCCTTCCTGTAGATGATAACATGGGTCCACAGGCAAGCTCTGTGTTACAGAAATTGGGAGGTCTGGTTGCCTTGCTGTTGGCAAAAGGCATAGGGATCCTTTTGGAAGTTCATATATTTCCACTAGGAAGTCTTGACAAACAGCCTGTGCTCTGCTGTAGTTGACACTAAAGAAGACCAGCAAGCCATTTTTTAGATGCCAGAGCAGCTGAAATTCAGATCGCAGTAGAACAGATACCATCCATTTTTATTTTTATACAAATGTGCTGAATTCCATCCCTTTCTCTGGGCTGCCCTGTCACAGGGGAATTCATGATGTTCACTGGCCATTTATTTGTCTCTGGCCTTGCTGTTCCCAGAGGGAGGCACGTCCTTTGGATTGATGGCACAATTGCTGCAAAGGGTACTATTTTAAAGTAATATCAGGAGGCTTCTGTATTCTGTGGCTCAGTTAAACCAGGGAGATGTAACTTTGGTTACAGAGGGAAGGAAGCTTTGATGATCGCCAAGCAAACCCCAAGTAATCCTGCAGCCTCCTGCTAGGATGGAGGGTTGGGATTGGAACAGAGACAGAGGGCGACTCTATTTGTTAGGTCCTGACCATCTTGATGCCACAGGTATTTCCTAAATATCTGTTATGTGTCATTATGTCCTATTCTCAGGAAGCCCCTTAGTCTTTACAATAAGCCTTTTCAACCCATCTCTCCTTCCCCAAAAGGAAGGTTTATTTTCTCTTCCTTCTTCCAGCAGAGTTGGCAACCAAAAGACCCTTCTGAGCACTCTACAATTTGGGACAATCACAATAGGCCCCTAGGGTAGCTGGAACCCAGTAAAGTTGATGGGAAAGTGGCACTGCCAGCTCCCTGGGAATCTGTGAAGGGAATAGCAACATACTGACCCTTTCCACAGCTGCTGGAGATCAGATGCTCTCTCTCTGCACCCATGGCCAGGGTT
This sequence comes from Cervus canadensis, assembly GCF_019320065.1. NCBI lineage: Eukaryota > Metazoa > Chordata > Mammalia > Artiodactyla > Cervidae > Cervus > Cervus canadensis. The sequence continues at coordinate 102,074,216 of NC_057419.1, forward strand.
CATGGCTCCAGGTGGGATTTCCCTGAGGACTCTGCATGGGCTGCTAAGTAGAAGCTTCCACAGGCTGTTGCCCACTTAAAAGTGCTTGCTGACTTGTACCTGTGTCTGTGAGCGAGAGGGAATCCTAGCAATTCTGAATTCAGACAAATTCAGGTTAAACAGGTTCCTTTCAAATTGTATATGGTTTATGCCAAACAAAACTTGGATTCATTCCTGGAAGAATGATTTGACTGTTCTCTTCTGTGTCCACTTGTACTATATTTCATCTGATTTATTCTTATCAATGCTCTCTATTTTTAACCTTTTAGCCTCTTTAGTGGAGTTACAAGACTAGCCTGTATCAAAAAAGGAAGCTGAGTTTCCTGTTTGTTCATTTCTGCACTCATTCATTCACAAATGTTTGTTGAACCCCTTTTATGTGTCAGGCACAGACAGAGAGGTGAAAAGAGTCAAGGTCCCTATCCTCAAAGATCTTGCATTTTTGTGGGGGAAATAGATAATCAATAGTCATGGTAATAAATATAAAATTGCAGTGATGACAAGTTCTGGTCCAAGGATCAGGAAGGGCTCTCAGAGGAAGTATTCTCATGATCAAATCTCTTAGATCCTCCAGGATCTTCCTCTAGGTAGCCAGAGATGCTAGGCCTGGCCTCAAGGACAATTGAATAGAGACAGAGTTCAGTTTTACAGACAACATCACTATTCTTGGCAAGCGAGGGGAATGGCCATGTGGCAAGTTTGTGGAGTAGCTTACAGCAGGTGTCAGCTTCATTTTAAGTATACATTCCCCATTTGACATTCCATCTGATAACAACTTGAGCCAAACTTTTGGGAGTATTTATTCCCTGTGAGAAAGTGAGTATCTATGGTGCTCACTTCCACCCTCAACTGGTAACAACATTCCTAAATGTCCTGGCTTCTAATTTAGCAGGCTTTCAACTTGGCCTCTCCATGGAGGCCACAGGACATAGTGGAAAGAAAAAAAAATTTTTAATTAGGCAGGTCTGGATTCACATTTTGGTTCTGCAACTTGCAAGTGTGATCTCGGGCAAATTTCTTAACTTCTCTGAGTTTCAGTTTCCTCATGTGTTTTTTAAGTGTACAGTTCAATGATTTTTACTGAGTTTACTGTGTTGCACCACCATCACTATAACTCAGTTTTAGAACATTTTCATCACATTTTCCTCATCTATTAAAGGATATGAATAATACTATAAATATTAATAGGTTTTTATAAGGATGAAATGAGATCTTTATAAAAATAGATACTTCTGTGTCTGTAACACAGAAAATGTTTTAAAAGAATGGTATAGAAGGTGACTTCAGCAAAATACCAGAATAAGAAAATCTAAAACTCTGCCCCTTCAGAAAAAGAGTGAAAAAGTGGCAGTACTATGAGAATCAACTTTGGAAATATGCAAGTTAAATGTTTTCATCAACCCAGGGGAACACTTATTTTTAGAAGTACACAACTGAATCTCAGTAATAGCAGCAAGCTTTATGGTGTTTTCACTGACCCTAGTCCAATCCACAACCACCCACTGCAGAGATAGTCTTGAAATTAACAGCCCATATTCCTGATTCTGGAGGGAGCAGAACAGATTTCAAGGAAAGAATTGTCATTATTTCATCTGTCTGGTGGTTCCTCGGAAGATCTACTCAAAAGCTCTCTGTTTATTTTACCTGACTCAGAAGTCACCCAGTGCTAAAGTTGCTACCCTGGAACATATATCAAAAACAGTTACAGGCAAATATTTTTGTCTCTGCTGCTTGAAGCAATTGGTAACAACTGGGACAAACACTAGACTAACCAAAAATGTTTGGGGGAAAGGCTGGGGGTTGAGATGTCTATAAGTGTTGTATAAAGCTCCCAAAGTTGAGATCATTCAGTTTTAGCAAAAGGAAGAAAATTGAACAGAGCCTCAGAGACTTGTGGGCCACCATCAAGTCTACCAACATTTGCATAACAGGAGTCCCAGAAGAAGAGGGGAGAGACAAAGGAGCAAAAAGAACATCTAAGGAAATAATGACTGAAAAAATGCCAAGTTTTTGGAAAAGCATTCACCTGTACATCCAAAAAGCTCAACATATTCTAAGTAGAATAAACTTAAATAAACTGGATGCATCGTAATCAAATTGTTGAAAGACAAAGATAAAATCTTGAAAGTGGCAAGAGAGAAGTGACTACTCACATACAAGGGAGCCTCAATAAAATTAATAGTTGATTTCTCACTAGAAACTATGTGGGGCCAGAAGACAGTGGGATGAAATAGTGAAGGTGCAAAAAGAAAAAAAGTCTTTCAACCAAGGATTCTATATCCAGGAAAACATTGTTGAAAGAAATTTAAGAACCTAAATAAATGGAAAGACAGTCCATGCTGATGGATTCAGTTCAGTTCAGCTCAGTTCAGTCGCTCAGTCATGTCTGACTCTTTGCAACCCCATGAATCGCAGCATGCCAGGCCTCCCTGTCCATCACCAACTCCTGGAGTTTACACAAACTCATGTCCATCGAGTCGGTGATGCCATCTAGCCATCTCATCCTCTGTCGTCCCCTTCTCCTCCTCCCAACCCCTCCCAGCATCAGGGTCTTTTCCAATGAGTCAACTCTTTGCATGATGGATTAGAAGACATAATAATATGGTTAAAATGGCAATACTCCCCATATTGATATAAAGATTCAATGCAATCTCTACTAAACTTGCATCTATCACAGAAATTGACAAGCTGATCCTAGAATTCATATGGAAACGTAAGTGAACATCAATAGCCAAAGCAATATTGTAAGAGAAGGACAAAGTTGGAGAACTCACATTTCCTGATTTCAAAACTTACTACAATGTGTCAGTAATCAAGACAGTGTAGTAGTAAGCATAGAGACAGACATAAAGATCAATGGAAGAGAATCAGAAGTCCAGAAATAAACCCTTACAGTTATGGTCAATTGATATTTGGCAAGGGTGGCAAGAAAATTCAATGGTGAAAAATAGTCTTTTAAACAAATGGGACAGCTGGATATCCAGTTGGCAAAAGAATAAATGTATCTGTACTTCACACCATATACAAATATTTACTCAAAATCTATCAAAAACCTAAATATAAAAGCTAAGCACACTATGAAGAAAGTGAAAAAGTAATCCACATAATGGAAGAAAATATTTGCCAACCATATGCTTATAAGAGATTTGTATCCAGAACAGAATTTAGTAATAAAAAGACAAATAGCCACATTAGCAAATAGACATATTAATCTTAGTAGACATTTCTTCAAAGGAGATATGAAAATGACCAAGAAATACATGAAAAGATGCTCACCATCATTAGGGAAATACAAATCAAAACTACAATGAGATCCCACTTAACACTAGGAAGGCTATAATTTTTTTTTTAAAAAGGATAGTGCAAGCATTGACAAGGATGTATAGAAATTGGAATCCTTATACACTGCTGATGGCTGTGTAAAATGATGCAGCTGCTGTGGAAATCAGTTTGGCAGTTCCTCAAAAAGTTAAACATAGAGTTACCATGTGACTCAGCAATTCAACTCCTAGGTATATATCCAACAGAAATGAAAACATATGTCTGCACAAAATTTGTATGCAAATATTCAGATTACCATTATTCATAATAGTCCAACTACTCAAATGTTCGTACAATGGAACATTATTCAGCCATAAAGGCACTAAGTACTGACACAGCTACAACATGGATGAACCCTGAAAACATTACGCTGAGTGAAAGGAGCCAAACACAAAATCCACATATTGTATGATTCCCATTTACATTAAATATCCACAATAAGTGAATCCATAGAGACAGAAGGTAGATTAGTGCTTGCCAGGGCATGAAAGTATAGGGAAGGGAGTAGGAAGTGATCACTAACAGGTGAGGGTTTTTTTGAGGTGGGGTAATGGAAATGTTCTGGAATTGGATTGTGATAATGGTTTACAACATTGTGAACATACGAAAAACCCCACATTGAATTGTGCATTTCAAATGGTGAATGTTATGTTATATGAATTTTATAGACTTTATTTTTTATTTAAATTTTATATTCATGAAAAAACTGAGCAAAGGTACAGAGATTTCCCATATACTCCCTGTGCCCCACCTCCCAAAACATACAACCTCCTCCAATATCAGCATCCTGTACCAGAGATGTGCATTTGTTAGAATTGATGAACCTTCATTGACACATCATAATCACTCAGTCTCAGAGTCTATAGTCTATAGTAGAACCCATATCTCCTATAGTTTATAGTAAGGTTCACTCCTGGTGTACATTCTATGGGTTCCGACAAATGTTAATGACATGTGCCCATCATTAACAGAGCATAGAGAATGGTTTTACCATGCTACAAATCTGTGCTCTGTTGATTTGTCCCTCCCTATCCTTTAATCCCTGACAATAGCTGTTTTACTATCTACATAGTTTTGTCTTTTCTAGAATGTTATACAGTTGAAACCATATAGTATATAGTCTTTTCAGATAGGCTTCTTTCACTTAGTAAGCCATGTGAATTTTTTCTCAATAAGAAGTTGCCCAGAAAAAGGGGTGGGACAAATCATAGTAATGCCATGGTGTTGGTGGTACTTATTATTACAAAACTCCTTGAGGAAAAGAAACTAGAAATAATTTTTCACTTAATTGTTGACTTACTATAATATGCATGGAATAATGTATTCAAATATAAATAAGGCAAGATGGCTCAAGGCACTTAGAGTTTAGTAGGGGAGAGAGACGCATAAACAGAAAATTAAATTATCAGTTAGTCATTCAGCAAATATTTCTTGGATGCCTCCTAAATGCCATGCCACGTATAGTGTGGCAAGTGTGGTCATGGGATGTCCATCGGGGCATGTGAGCCCAGCGTGGGGGGAGAAGACAGCACTCTGGTCAAATTTACCCAATGGTGGGGTAAGTGTAAACATGTCACTCTGGGAGGGTTAAGGACATACTGGATGGAGCATGTCTGAAACAGTGGGTCGGGATGGAGAGGGTACATGAGGATACTTAACCCAGAAAAGAGAAGGCTCAGTGAGAACTAATTGCTTTTCACTAAGTATCTGATCCTCAGTAAGCAAGGAGCAGTCTGAAGGGGTCAGGCTCATGGGGCCAAGGTGAGGCACTGGGAATGGGCGTGGTGTGTCGTCCTGGTGGATGGGCAAGGATCTGAGGTGCTGTACTATAAGGAGAGGGCCAAGGTCAGAGCAGAAAACAAGTCTAAAACAGGGCAACAGCTTCAGGGCCAAAACAGGAAGAGAAATTGAAATACAAAACCAAACAAGGGTCAAACCCAGCATGGGTGAAGAGAAGGATTTGCGAGTAGGGGGAGCAAAGTGACTCCACGATCTGGAGACAAATTACCTTCATTTGAGTTTCATAGCAAGTTCGGCCACTTGCTAGCTTAATGACCTTGAGCAATTCACTTCACTCCTCTATACCTCAGTTTCTCCAACTGGAGATAGCAATGAAAGAAAGTGAAAGTGTTAGTCACTCAGTTGTGTCCGAGTCTGCGACCCCATGAACCGTAGCTTGCCAGGCTCCTCTGTCCATGGAGTTCTCCAGGTAAGAATACTGGAGATAGTTGCCATTCCCTTTTCCAGGGACTGACCCAAGGATTGAACCCACATCTCCTGCATTGCAGGCAGACTGTGCCTGACAGGAAGACACGGCTTGGAGAATGGACCTCTAGGAGAGCCCAGGAGTTGCCATTTAACCACAAATTTCTCTCTTCCTCTCCTAACAGTTCTACCAATAGAACTTTCTTTGGAAGTCCAAGCCCCTCTCAGAATGTAAATCCATTTCACCAAGTCCTTCTAGAATCTGAAGATTACCAATGAAATTGGAGTTGCAACAGGGGCCACAGTTGCAACAGGGGCCACAGGACTGAGTAGGAGGGTCTGTAACTGTGGTGGATTCAGAGGAATGCTTCCCAACCAAGGCTACACAATGGAAACACCTGGAGCTTTTGTACTATATGAATGCCTGGGTCTCACCTCCATAGATTCAGAATTAACCGTTGGTATGGATTCTGGCCATAGGCCTGTTTTAAAAAACTCCCCTGGTGATTCTGTTGTGTAGCCGGGGTTGAGGACCACTCAGCTAAAGACACTGGCAAAGCAAGAGCAAGTGGTCTAGACCAAGTAGTCAACCTGGGAAACTTCAGTAGTCTCCATTTCTTTCAGTTCACCACTTTTAACATATGATATGCATGACACTATCCAGAGCAGTGACCCAACCAGCCTGGATCCGTGGGCAGGCAAGTACCACCAAGCTTCAGACACACATGAGCCTCTGACTGTGGATGTATGGGCTTTCCCTGGGCAATGTCTGCCACAGAGACCCAGGAGCCTTCCTGGGTGCTTCCATGCAGATAGTGGTTTACAGGATTAGCTCTTTGAGTGAGTAAATAATGAATTTGTAATGTTAATTTGGAAAAGGATTTGTTTTTCTGAATTCATTTATTTTGGGTTATTTGCCTTAAGAATGTTGGAATGCATTTACAACAAAGAAGACTAGATCTTAACCCCCTTTTAATTTATTAGGCATATTATTGTTTTGGGTGGTCAAACAAAGCTTGATTATCTGATATGGTATAATGTGGCCATAATCTGATTGCCACAATCTCCACAAATAGTGATGTGATATATGTGTGCAACCATCAGCTACCAATCTTATAAACATGAGCAAATGGACAACAGCAGGATTTTGGCCTCCGATCTACGAAAGCATAAAGCATACCAACTTTCTAAGCCAAGGAAAAAGCAACACATGACTTGCCAAGATTCACAAAATTGACACACTGTGCTGTCTATAAAATTATGCTAAGATTAGCCTGCAGTCATCAAAATCTGAGATGATAACCCATCTGAAAATTGCCACTGGTGGCTTTTGGAAAAAAAAAAAAATGTTTGCCATATGGCTGAGGGTGCCTTGCCAATTTACTACAAATTTCCCAGTCAAGGAGGCAGATGAACCACTGAAGTCCCCTCAACCATCTCAGTAGGAGCTCAGCTTGTCAAGATATGGAATTGCTTAGGACCAGGCTACTTCTGTGATGGAATTATCCTTAAGAAGTGTGGCTGTCCAGGTGGGATGCATGAGACAAGTGCTCCGGCCTGGTGCACTGGGAAGACCCAGAGGAATCGGGTGGAGAGGGAGGTGGGAGGGGGGATCGGGATTGGGAATACATGTAAATCCATGGCTGATTCATATCAATGTATGACAAAACCCACTGGAAAAAAAAATAAAAAAAAAAAAAGAAGTGTGGCTGTCGTGCATGGCAATTATAATGTGGGGAGCTGAGAGAGCACTTAATCTTAGAGAAGATGTGCAGTGTGGGTATGTAGGGTCATGACCTGGCTCCTATTTCTGGATCTGCCCACCTGTGTCTCCATATGTGAATTTGAAACTCCCATTTCTTCCATCCAGCAACTCTTATGAAGTGCCCACTAAATACAAGGTATTGAAGGTTCAAAGATGAGTGTAATATGGTCATTGTGTTTGAGGAACTCATAGTGCAGCAGTAAGTGTAGGCATATAGATCAATGTAACAGAATAGAGTCTAGAACTTGACACCCTCATATACTGTTCTCCACCACTAATGTTTTACCTTGTGGGGAATGTCACATAAATGGATATACCTTTAAGATTCATCCACAATGCTTTTCAGATTCATCCAAATTGGCACTTATATCAGCGATTGATTCCTTTCTGTTCCACTGTATGGATGTCTTGCAATTTGTTTAGCTTTTCACTTGCTGAGGGACATTTGTATTGTTTTCAGTTTATGACTATTATAAATAAAGCTGCTTTAAGCATCAATACACATGCTTTCATATGGAATTAAATTCTAATTTTTCTGGGAAAAAATGCCCAAGAGTGCTATAGGTGGGTCATATGGTTCGTACATAATTTGACTTTATTTTAAAAAGCTGCAAAACTGTGTTCCAGAGTAGCCATATCATTTTTGAATTCCTTCCAATGATGTGGAAGAGTTCCAGTTGCTCAGCATGTTCTCTGTCAGTATTTTTTGTTTGAGACATCCTGTTAGGTATGTAGTGATAACTCATGGCTTTAATTTGCATTTCCCTGATGGCTAGTGATGCTGAACATCTTTCCATGTGCACATTTATCATCCACATATCCTCTTTGGTCAAGTGCTTGTTCAGATCTTTTACCCATTTTCTAATTGAATTGCTTGTTTTCATGTTGTTGAGTTTCTTTCTATGTTCTCAGTGTAAGTCCTTTATCAGGTATGTGATTTGAAAAATATTTCTCCCAGTCTTTAGATTCTTTTCATTTTCCTGCAGGGTCTTTTGCATAACAAAAGCTTTCATTTTTGATGAAATCCAATTTATCAATTCGTCCTTTATGGTGTCATGCCCAAGAACCTATTTCCTAATTTTAGGTTACAGAATTTTTTCCTGTGTTTTCTTCTAAACATATTATAGTATTAAGTTTTACATTTAGATTGATGTTCCATTTGATTTTTTTTATAAAATGTGGTTTAGGGAGATTGAGATATTTAGATTTTGTGGGGAGTGGGATAAGGTTGTTCATTTTGTTTTGTTTGCCTCTACATGACCAAAGTTTCCAATAACATTTGTTGAAAAGATAACCTTTCCTCTGTCAAAAATCAGTTGAACACATTTGTGACGACCATTTTCTGGACTTTTTTCAGGTCCATTGACTTATGTTTCTATCCCTTTGCCAATATCACAGTCTTGACTGCTGTATTATAGCTATAGAGTAAGTATATATATATATAGTAAGTATATAGATATAGTTCTGACTATTTTAGTTCCTCTTCCTTTTTCATATAAATTCTATAATCAGCTTGCCTATCTCTACAAAAAGTCTTTCTGAGATATTTATTGGAATTGCATTAAATCTGTAAAATAATTTTGGGAGAACACACATTTTTAATATGTAGAGTCTTCCAATCCATGAATATAGTTTGTCTCTCCATCTATTTAGGTTGCCTTATAGGTTTTTCTATCAGTGTTTATAATTTTCAACATACTATCCTGTACATGTTTTGTCAAATTTATACCTACATACTTCATTTTTAAGCTGTTATATATGATATAATTTTAAAATTTGAGCTCCTAAATGTTCATTGCTAGTATGTAGAAATATGGCAGAGTTTTGTGTGTTGACCTTGTATCTTGTGCCTTTGATGAATTCACCTACTAGTTCTATGAGGGTTTTTGGGTAGATTCCTTGGAATTTTCTATGTAAGCAATCACATCATCTGCAAATAGGGTCAATTTTAATTCTTCTTTTCAGTCCGCATGCCCTTTAGTTCTTTTTCTTTCTTTATTGCACTAAATCTTTCAGTATGATGTTGGATAGGAGTGGTAGAAGCAGACATTCTTGCCTTATTCCCAACCTTAAGGGGAAATCATTCGGTCTTCCTGGAGAAGGAAATGGTAACCCACTCCAGTATTCTAGCCTGGAGAATTCCATGGACAGAGGAGCCTGGCAGGCTGCAGTCCATGGGGTTGAAAAGAGTCAAACACAACTGAGTGACTTTCACTTTCATTTCACTTATTCCATCTTCTACTGCTGTGCTGTTAACCATAAGTATCTTTATGGTTGCCCTTTGTCAGTTCAGGAAGTTTCTATCACAAATGTCTGCTGGAGCTTGTCAAGTGATTCCCTTGCACCTATTGAAAGAATCATGTCATTTTTTTCTTTAGGGTGTTAATATTGTGGATTTTATCCAGAGATTATTGAATATTGAACCAACTTTGCGATTTCAGGATAAATCCCACTTGCTTGCAACATTATTACTTTTACATATTGCTGAGTTTGATCTGCTAATATTTTGTTGAGAAACTGCATTCATGAAGAATATTAGGCTGTGCTTTTCTCATAATTACTTTCAGCCTCATAAAATGAATTGGAAAGTATTTCCTTCTCTTCTAATTTTGGGAAGAGATTATATAAAATGGGCTTTATATCTTCTATAAGTATTTGGTAGAAGTCATCAATGAATCCACCAAGGATTACTGATTTCTTTGGGGGAAGTTTTTAAAATGCAGGTTCAATTTCTTTCATAGATATAGTGCTATTTTGATTACGTATTTCATATTTGATGAGTTTTGGTAGACTGTGATTTTCAAGGATTGATTCGTTTCATCTAAGTGTTTATGGGTTCTCAAGTCAAGAACGCTGAAGTGGTTTCCCATTCCTTTCTCCAGTGGACCACATTTTGGAATGTTCAAACTACCACACAATTGACTCATGATATATGCTAGCAAAGTAATACTCAAAATTCTCCAAACTAGGCTACAACAGTACATGAGCCTAGAACTTCCAGATGTTCAAGCTAGATTTAGAAAAGGCAGAGGAACTGGAGATCAAATTGCCAACATCCATTGGATTGTAGAAAAAGCAAGGGAATTCCAGAAAAACATCTACTTCTGCTTCATTGACTACATGAAAGACTTTGTGTGGATCACAACAAACTGTGGAAAATTATTGAAGACATACCAGATAGCAGACCACCTCACCTGCCTCCTGCAAAACCTGTATGTGGGTCAAGAAGCAACAGTTAGAATCGGACATGGGCCAACAGGCTGGTTCCAAATTGGGAAAGGAGTATGTCAAGGCTGTATATTGTCACCCTGCTTATTTAACTTCTATGCAGAGTACATCATGTGAAATGCTGTGCTGGATGACTCACAAGCTGGAATCAAGATTGCCAGGAGAAATATCAATAACCTCAGATACACAGATGATACCACCCTTATGGCAGAAAGTAAAGAGGAACTAAGGAGCCTCTTGATGAAGGTGAAAGAGGAGAGTGGAAAAGCTGGCTTAAAACTCAACATTCAAAAAAGTAAGATCATGGCATCCAGTCCCATCACTTCATGGCAAAAAGATGCACAAACAGTGGAAACAGTGACAGACTTTGTTTCCTTGGGCTCCAAAATCACTGCAGACAGTGACTGCAGCCATGAAATTAAAAGATGCTTGCTCCTTGGAAGAAAAGTTATGACCAACCGAGACAGCAAGAAGCAGAGACATTACTTTGCCAACAAAGGTCCATCTAGTCAAAGCAGTGGTTTTTCCAGTAGTCATGTATGGATGTGAGAGTTGGACTATAAAGAAAGCTGAGCACTGAATAATTGATGCTTTTGAACCATGGTGTTGGAGAAGACTCATGAGAGTCCCTTGAAAAGCAAGGAGATCCAACCAGTCCTTCCTAAAGGAAATCAGTCCTGAATATTCACTGTAAGGACTGATGCTGAAGCTGAAAATCCAATACTTTGGCCATCTGATGCAAAGAACTGATTCATTTGAAAAGACCCTGATGCTGGGAAAGATTGAAGGCGGGAGGAGAAGGGGACGACAGAGGATGAGATAGTTGGATGGCATCACCGACTCAATGGACATGAGTTTGAGTAAACTCCAGGAGTTGGTGATGGACAAGGAAGCTCGGCATGCTGCAGTCCATGGGATCGCAAAGAGTCGGACACGACTGAGTGACTGAACTGAAATGAACTGAACTGAGGCTCACTCAGGCCTTCCATGCTCTGGTGTCTTGCTGTCTTCCTGACTTCATTGGCCACCACTCTCTTCCTCACTGCCTCCATTGCAACCGTGCTTGCCTCTGCTGTTCCTCAAATAAGCTGATCCTCCCCTTGCCTCAGGGCCTTAGCAAGTGCTTTTTCCTTTGCCTAGAATCCTCTTTCTTCTGGTTTCTCTTCCCCTCCTCCATGAAAGTGAAAGTCGCTCAGTCGTGTCTGATTCTTTGCGATCCCATGGATTATACAGTTCATGGAATTCTCCAGGCCAAAATACTGGAGTACCCAGTATTTCTTCTTCTCCAAGGGATCTTCCCAACCCAGGGATCAAACCCTCCCACACTGCAGGAAATTCTTTACCATCTGAGCCACAAGGGAAGCCCACCTTCATGGTTTTCCTCAAATGTTACCCTCTTAGGGAGGACTTGCCTGCCCATCGTGTTTAAATTTATAATCCTTCCCTCTCCCAAACCTTTATTTACCTTCTCTGTATTATTCTTTCTAATAGAAGTTTTCACCAACTAACATACAATGTAATGACTTGTTTACTACATTTAATTGTCTGCCCATACCCCCACTGGAATGTAAACTCTCGAGCAGGCAAGGATCTTCATTTTGATCATCAGTGTATTTCAAGCACAAAAATGCCTGATGCTGAAATGATGCTTGAAATATATTTGTTGAATAATGAATGGGTGAATGAATTATTTTTACTACTCTTTGATGCCTCAGCAAAAATAAAATTTGTCACTAATAAAAGCTACTATTTACTGAGGGTCTTCCACTCAGATGTTGTGTGTGTTTCATCTTGTTTAACTATCCAAATATACCTGAAAGATAGGCTGTATTATCTATATTTTACAGAGGGAGAAGACTGCTACTAGAGAGAATACCAAAGGGGAGAGAGGTTAATAGCAGCAACTATTTTTTGAACATGTGCTACTAAGTATCAGCTATTATCCCAATAGCTTACCATGCTCTATCTCATTTAATCCTCCTAAAACTCTAGGTGTTATTATTTTTCTCATTTTACCAATAAGAAAACTGAACCATAGTGATTTCGAATGACATGCCTAGGGTTACACCACTGCTTCAAAGTGACCTTGGGGTTTGAACACCGCCAATAGACTTCAGGGCCTAGGCTCTTCTCTTGTATGCCCTAGTGTAATCTCAAGAAATGAGAATCAAAGATAATGATGCCTAGGTTTCTGGCTGGAGCAGTTGGGGAGATGTTGATGTTATTTACAGAGGTGGACGTGGCTTTGAGAGGAATCCATTTGGAGAAAGAAAAAAATCAAGTGTAGTTTGGCCCATTCAAAGATGTTTATGAGATGTTCATGCTGATGTTCATGAGACCTCCCAGGGGAGATGTAAAGACAGCAGTAGACTGGAGACATCAATTTGGAAACCATGTGTATAGAGCTGGTATTTAAAGCCATAGGGATGGATGTAATCATGGTCCCTTGTGTGTCTGTGGTATGCACACATGTGTTGTAGCTAAAGGCTGCCTGGGAAAGAGAGAATCCATCCCAAATGTATGAATGAAGCTGCCCTTGGAGATGAGTCCAAGCCCAGCTTGCATGGGATCCCCTAGCTACCACGATGCTGAGCTGGAGATGGATTGTCTTTCTGTCAGCATTGAAAAGCACCTCCCCTTCTTTCCAGCCATCTCTCAGAACCTCTAGTTTCAATTATCTGCATTACAGTTCCTGTCAAAACCCAGAGGAAGCCATTGATATTCAAGAGCGCCAGTTTTAGGGAATTCCTCCAATGTTTCAAAGCTGTATCTCTATATCATTCCAGAACTCCAGGAAGCTACAGACCTGGTCTCTATCACTCTGTCCCCCAGTGGAATTGCCTTCACAGAACTATAGCTTAACATTATACATTTGGATTTTCCTGAGGGTCCACATAATAGATAGCATATGTGGACTATTGGTACATTTCTTGGGTAAAAAGTTCTGTTAAATATACCATCCATTATGTGACTCAAGTTCCCTTAAGCAAAGACCTAGGCAACAAATTTTTCTGAAAGTTCTGAAATGAGAAACAAATTGTCTACTAGTTTTTGTGAGCTGCTTGAGGTCCTCTAGGCCATCACCTGTTCACCTTATCTCTCAGGAACCTCAGAGTCTAATTGGTGCTCATTTTAAACAGTTTCTCTTCATCTAGGTCAAGAGTCACAAACTGGGGCCCAAATATTGCATATAGATGATTAACATTCAGCTAGCTTTGCATTTAAAAACAATCACGTGGCTTTTGGGATGAATATATCTACATGTAGAATATATATACATTTAAGATATCTCTCAATTGTCTTAAATGTATCTTGATTTGCACATCTCTGCGGCCTGCCTGGTGCCTGTAGAGTTTGCAACCTCTGACCCAGATCTTTCCATGTCATCATTTTTCCTCCCCTCAATTCCTTATTAATACCTGGCCCTTCTATTTTATAGCTCTTGTTTAAACAATTTTCATTTCATTGTATTACCACTAAAATATTGTGTTTAGGTTGCCTAAAACCCTTCTGGAGAGGTAGATTACCAAAGGAGAAAGCAAGGGAGGAATAAACTGGGAGTTTGGTATTGACATATATACACTACTATATGTTGTTGTTGTTCAGTCGCTAAGTCATGTCTGACTGTTTGTGACCCCATGGACTGCAGCACTCCAGGCTTCCCTGACCTTCACTATATCCCAGAGTTTGCTCAAAATCATGTCCATTTAGTCGATGATGTCATCCAACCATATCATCTTCTATTGCCCCCTTCTCCTTCTGCCCTCAGTCTTTCCTAGCATCAGGGTCTTTTCCCATGAGTTGGCATATTGAATTGAGTGGCCAAACTATTGGAGCTTCAGCATCAGTCGTTCCAATTAATAATCAGGCTTGTTTTCCTTTAGGATTAACTGGTTTGATCTCCTTGCATTCAAGGGACTCTCAAGAGTCTTCTACCGTGCGTAAAATAGATAGTCAACAAAGACCTACTGTATAGCACAGGGAGCTCTACTCAGTACTCTAATAACCTATATGAGAAAAGAATCTGAAAAAGAATTAATGTATGTATATGTATAACTGAACCACTTTGCTGTACTCCTAAAACTAACACAATTTTATAAACCAGCTATGCATATGCTGTGTGCTTAGTCACTCAGTTGTGCCTGACTCTTTGTGATCCCATGGACTGTAGCCCTCCAGGCTGCTCTGTCCATGGGGATTCTCCAGGCAAGAATACTGGAGTAGGTTGCCATGCCCTCCTCCACAGGATCTTTCCAACCCAGGGATAGAACCCAGGTCTCCCACATTGCAGGTGGATTCTTTACCATCTGAGCTACCAGGGAAGCCCAAGAATACTGGAGTTTGTAGGCTATCCCTTTTCCAGGGGATCTTCCTGACCCAGGAATCAAACTGGGGTCTCCTGCATTGCAGGTGGAGTCTTTACCAGGGAAGCCCTAGATCAGCTATACTTCAATATAAAATAAAAATTTAGAAAACTCATACTTTGTTTACATTTCCACATGCATTTGTATTTCCAAGGCTAATTATTTGAGGGGGGTTGCTTCCATCTCATCACCACGTGAAACTGTGTTGGAATTCACATGAAGGCTCAGCCAAGAAGCACTTTCAGAGCTCACAGTGTTCAGGGTTGCCAAAGAACCGAATGAAATGTGGGGGCCCCATTCCTTGGGAGGATGACAGGGATGTGAAAGGGCATTTGTAGTTTAGTATGTGTAGTTTAGTTGAAAGGGCATTTCTCTTAAGGGTCCTATTATGAAACTGGAGGGTAAAGATTAAGATTTATTAGTTAGACTAAGACCCTGTGCCTTCTGAAAGATGGTCAGCTGGTGACAATATTGGTAGGTCCTGTGTCAAGGTGGGCTATCTCACTTTCGTCCCCTGGACTTTTTTGCAACTGTGTTCAGTGCTAAGCTGGGTATCCAGGTTGGACTGTCTGCTCCTCTTTTCCTCTATGAACATTTTTCTACCTTGTCTTAAAGGGCAAGAACACAGAAGGCTGCCATCAAATTAGTGAACTTTCTGAAGTGGGTAGTAAATAGCCTGTGGATTAGGAGGCTCAAAGAAGGATTTACAATGATTTGTGAGTCATTGATCTCACCTCTTTTTAGTTAACAAGGATCAATCAGGGATTTCTTTACAACATGTGTCCCATCCACTTTACACATGCTTTCGAGGTGGCCAGGTCTGAACCGCTCAGTGGCGGCAGGGATGTTGGGGGCTATGGAGTCTAACTTGCACCTAGTGTCTGAATACCTGGCTATTATCATCTTGCTTCTGTTGGAATGCCTCAAATGATAGAGAATTCACTACCTCATGAAGTGCGGATTCCAGAGTTGCACTTCTTTAAAAGTTGAGTGTCTCTTCTGTCAAATTAAGATCTAAGTGGTATAATGGAAAGAGCACTGGCCAGCGTAGAAGACAGAACTGAAGTCAAGATTCAGTCTCCCCTTGCTTGACTCTTGGAAAATCCCATTGTCTCTCCAAGGCCCAGTTTTACCAGTTTTAGAGAAGAATAATTGTACTTCTTCATGGGATGGGCCTGAGTATTCAAGAAGACCATATAAGTGTATGTCCATTGTTTGGCACGGTAAAGGAGTTCAATAATACTTGGTTTAGACTCTGCATTTCCAAATCAGAGGGTGCAGTTTCAATCCTTGGTCAGAGAACTAAGATCCACATGCCACGTGGCGCAGCCAATAAATAAATAAAACATAAAATCTTTACATGTTGTTTGAGCTTTTCCTCTGGGACTCTGGTGACTACATACAATCCCTTCTCCTTGTGATGTCCCCACTAATAAAACTAAATACGCTGACAGAGCACCCATCTGGAACCATCGCCCCACTAGCTGAAACCCTGGTCATCCTGAAAGGCTTTCCTGTGCTGTGAGTTCAGACCCTTCCTTTCTCTGATTGACCTTCTCTGGACTTGATCTACTTTGGCACAGCAACCCAAAATGCAAGGGGCCCAGCCAGGGTCCCCATATGTCATGCAGAAAATCCTAACCATAGCCAGAGTTTGTCAGATCCAGCCCCAGGTCTAGCTAGCTTAGGAGCCCATGCTTCCACAAAGCCCCTTTCTCCTTGTTGAAAAGCTCTTCAGTCATATTATGGCCTGATGGCAAAGATGGCCTGCAGCCTCCAGGGATAGACCGCTTGCCAGCCTATCTTTAATTTTAATACTTCAATTATCCTCTAGTGCCTCTTTATGGCTGCCATCACTTTCTGCTAATTTCTTGATTATTCTGCCCAGGCAGTAGTAGAGCCAATCTTCTTCCGAGTTCCCAATTTTCATATCCTTTAACTGTAATTAGCCTTTATCAGACTCTAGATACTTCTCATCAGAATCCAGTCTTTAAATTGCAGACCTATTGGGGAATGAGGGGCTCGGGTTCTAAGCAGCCCTGATATGGAGGCCCTGTGGAAACCTGGCCAATTCTGTGCCAGTCACTCCTTACAAACGGGGTGAGGTTGGTGGAAATATCTGAGACTAGGGGCCAGGCCACTTTCCTCTGACCTTGGCTGGTTGGGTAGCCTTAGGTCAAAAAATATCTCTCTCTGTGCAACCTCCCTTACCTGTTCTAAGATTTTCTATGAAGACAAAAGTGAATTCACTGATGGAGAAATGCTTTGAAAAGCACAAGTTCTGAATTTATGCCAGGCTTGTATTACCATTAATGATCACCAGCAAGCATCTGATGGGCTGGCTGTGAGTGTGGCTAGGATGTTTGTTCATAGATGGGCCACTAGGCATGAGGCTGGGGCCTCGGCTGGTCTGGATCTACTAATGCTGCTGTGGGTCTAGGGTTCCAGGCATAGCTTCTTTGGTGAGGGCTTACCCATTCAGCCTTTACTGTATCAAGCCTACCTGCCAGTATGTTTGAGATCTAATCTTTCTCATCTACACCGTTGTTCACCTGCCCCTGGCTTTACCCAGAGCACAACCACCTCTACTCTATCCAGAACCTGAACTCCAGGGCTTCCCCTCCCATTGTTGGTACCCCATTTCTCTGACTGCTTCATCAATAGTCAGCACCTTCTCTGTGATTTCCTCATGTCCTGACCCATCCTGCGCCTAACATACATCTCAAAGTTCATGACATATCAAGACACATCCAGAAATGCTGTGTAAGCAGATATTTGGGGCTTCCCTGGCCCAGTCCAGTTGACACTTGAAATTAGCCATCACGAGTCCACCCCTTGTCAACTTGGCACCTATACACATCTTTGTAAACCATACTTAATCTTCAAATGAAGAAAATATCAAGGTTGTCATTCTGTCTTCCATGATACAACTATCCTGCACACAAGTGAACACGTGTCAAGTCCTTTCTCAGAAGAGGAGGTAAAGTCCTTGAGTGATGTTTACTGTCCTTCACACACTGGCACTGAAATACTATGATGGAAAATTACAACAGTGGTAACCTGTGCAAGCCAAAGCTTTCATGTGACATCCACGTATTTTGCAGTGCTTTATGCTCTACCAAAGGTTTTCACTCACATGTGAAACATCTAGTTCGCTTCAGAATGAGCTAGAATGCCAGCTTCTAGAGAAGGCATTTAGTGATGTGAATGCCAAATTTTCTTTGCCTTTTGATAAGCTGGATAAGATCCTATTAGAAGGTTTCTATAGGAACCAACAGAGGCTGTGCTGAAGATTTTGCAAAGCAGAAGCACAGTGCTCCCTGGGGATGGGTTACACTCACCTCAGATCAGACCAATAACAAATGAAATTTATTTCAGTGACCAAACTCAGGGTCTCTGGGTCTCAGGAGGGCTGGTGGGAGATGGGTATACAAACAAATGGACTACAACGTGTAGGTCTGTGTACCCTTTAATTTTCTAACTCTCTGTTTCAATATTATCTTATCAAAGCCGATCTCTTTGTGGCTGGCCTTGCTGTTGTCATGTTTTATGTTGTCTTAAACCTAACTACTGTAAAATTCTCAGAGATCAAAAAAGTGGCAGATCCTAATACTGTAGGGAAAAAACGAGCCCCTGGCTCAGATGGTGCATTTGAAAGGGTATTCTAGGGCCTTAGCTCTTGGAGTGGCACAACTGGGCAACTAACCCAGCTTTTATGTTAGTGGGGGCCTCGGAGAAGGCAATGGCACCCTACTCCGTACTTTTGCCTGCGAAATCCCATGGACAGAGGAGCCTGGTAGGCTGCAGTCCATGGGGTCGCGAAGAGTCGGACACGACTGAGCGACTTCCCTTTCACTTTTCACTTTCATGCATTGGAGAAGGTAATGGCAGCCCACTCCAGTGTTCTTGCCTGGAGAATCCCAGGGATGGCAGAGCCTGGTAGGTTGCCGTCTATGGGGTCCCACAGAGTCGGACAAGACTGAAGCGACTTAGCAGCAGCAGTAGCAGCATCTACCTAGGTTCCTACTAGAAATGTGGCCGGTTTCCCCGTCCAGAGTCTGGTTTGGAGCAGATTATGTGTCTGGAATGTCCACACCTCAGTTGACAAGATTAAGGCTAGTGTCAAGTTGCCACGGCAGAGCTCTCAGTTTGCAGAGCTGGTAGTCTGCAGTGGCGATCCCTTTGCCTTCGACCCAGAGATTCATAAGCTCCAGTGGTGTTTTCAGACCTCCAGGTAATTCTGAGCATTCTTGGATCCTGAAAAATGATGTATGTTCCATATTCTTCCCCAGAATCCTTTATTATGCCAAGTGCAATTCTTGGTACAGCAAAGGGAACATTATCATACAATTAGATTTTTCTGCACTCCTTTTGTTGTTGGTAACACATACAATTTCTCCTTAAGCCCAGATTTAAACTCTACCTTAATTTACACATTATTGAAAACATTACAAAGCATAAATCAGTTCAATTTTGAAAGTTCCTGTATGATATTTTGAGAGCAACCAAATTCCCCTGCTTGTCTGGACTCTTTCCCACCACCTGCCCCAGCTCGTGGCAGGCTAAATAACTGTGGAGAAAAAGCAGATTTTCAGCTGCGGCTCAGATTACTCTGTCACCCTTCCTGCGTGGCAGACAGATCCCTGCTGACATGGAGAATGAAGACAAGAAAATTACTTCATTATAGTGTGTCCTGATCAATTACAAACATCTAGGAGTTGGGTCTGTCCATCTGCTGCTCTGATCTGGCCCTGGATGTAGTTCTGGGTTATGAAAACAAGGGTTGTGTTGCCTTAGCCCCCAGGAATGAGCAACTGAGAGGTTTTCATATTCCCAACTGGGGTTGCTATGCTGTGGCGTGTTCCTGTTGGAATCAATGTGTTCAAGCTGGACAGCTTTTAGAAATTGAATTTACCCATTTCTTTCCAAAGATCCAGAGGAGGGAGGGCAAATGGCATGCTCAAGGTCACAGCATAAAATGGTGTTGGAGTTAAGTCTAAATCATAAAGAATGCATCAGGTCTCAAATATTATACCCTCAAGAGATGGCAGTTGATGTTTAGTTTTACCAGTAAACACTTCCTTTTGCTCCCTTCCAGAATCCAGAGTCCCCAGGGTCCAGAGTCCAGGGTCCCCAGTAGCACTCACCTCCTTCATAATGTCTGAGAACTCTAAGGATGTAGGAGCCTGGCTTCCTGGTTTATGCCAGTTGTCCCCAGGTCATTCTTCATACTGTCAAGCACCTTCTAGCCCTGGATGTATGTTTGTTCACTTAATTTTCACAGCAACCCAGTTATATTCACCAGTGCTTAGAGAGGTGACATAACTTACCCTAAGTCACACAGATATTAGATTATGATATAGCTTGGATTAGAAACAGGCAGTCTGTCTTCAGAACCCACCTTTTGAACCACTATGCTACACATGTTCACAATCCCTTACCTAGGAGCCAGGTGTGGTTCAGAGAGTCACATTTCAAATGTTAGAAAGATAATATATTGCACTATTTCATATATTACCTAATACTAGGGCAGCACCCCTTCATCAAACTAGTGATGCTTCTGCAGTAAAATGTGTGAATATTCACAGTATGTGGGATAGATGAAGATTATGAATCTCCCTGGCCTCAAGTTCAAGTTGGGTTTTGCCTTAGTTATGGAGAAACATGCCATGCGTGGATCTATTTAAAACTGGATGATGCAGACAGGCAGCTGAGGACTGGGGTTGCTGTTCTCAGCATAGCTCTCACAGTTTCCTCTCCCATCTGTGCCTACAGCTAGCTGCTAGAGTCAGGACCACCATCACTTCTCACCTGAGTGTTGCAATATCCTGTCCTCGGACCACAAACCTGACAATGAGGAGACTTCTAGAAGGTAGGAGACTCACTGGTATCACAAGGGCCTTTCTGGTCTTTGAGCATGTTGAGTCAGTCCCTCACATCCAGGTTTTCCCAGGCTCTATGCTCTTCCCTTAGAGAATCATTCTTCCTATATCCCAGGATGTCAGTTGCCAAGCATGTGTTTCATCACTGGACAAAAAGAGGCCATCGGCTTAGCCACTGTCTGATTCAGTTTGCTCTTAGGTCACTGAATTGCATTCACCAGCTTCAAGTGAGATGGGTCTGTACCACAAACAGCTACAGGGTGAAGGGGGCTGGGTCATAGTCGTGTGGCTTGGTGAGTCACGAAACACATCAAAAGGCCCTGGCTGTGTGCAAGAGAAACCTTCACAGAACTCAGCACCTGTGATCTGAGACAGGTGTCCACCACTGAATTTAACAGCATGGTGGTGTCTTCCTGGATGCTGCCATCTTTGGCCTTCTGAAGTTGAAAGTGTGATTCCTCTTGCTGACAGTATGAGTGGCTTAGGTAAAAATGATTCCTCACATGGGGAGAGCACTGTCCAGAGCACAAAGAGTGTCTCTTCGTAGCTGCATGTGATTCTCACACCAGCCCTGAGATGGACATAGGCTTTGGCAACCTCCCTGCAGACAGCTCTGGGGTACACTCAGAAATACTGCATTATCCATAGAGCAAAAACATTAAACTGCCACACATGCTAAGTCACTTCAGTCATGTCTGGCTCTTTGTGTCCCTATGGACTGTAGGCTCCTCTGTCCATGGGATTCTCCAGGCAAGGATACTGGAGCTGATTGCCATTTCCTCCTCCAGGGGATCTTCCCGATCCAGGGATCGAACCCGGGTCTCCCGCATTTCAGGCAGATTCTTTACCACTGAGCCACTGGGGAAGCCCTAAACTGCCATACCTAAATACTTCTATTCTTCAGTTAGTACACTAGTAGTTTAGTACTTAAATTATTTCCTGAAGAAGACCTACTAAATTGGGAAAATTCAAAGTATGGTTGTACAGTGGTTATGTTTTGATGGTAGATGAAATGATGTGGATAGTAAAAGATTATAAATAGATAACAATTATTATTATAGAGATGACAAAAAATAAACATCTATACACTGATAAAGTGAAGCTGTGTGCAAAAATACTCTTATTTCATTTATTTATTTGGCCATATGGTGTGGCTTGTGGGATCTTAATTCCCTGACCAGAGATTGAATCTGAGCCCTTGGCAGTGGAATAGTGGAGTCCTAACCACTGGACCACCAAGGAAGTCCCCCAAAATGCTTCTATTTTACACAGAGTGAAACAAATGAAAACTTAAATACAAAGTCAACAGCCACAAAGAGCAAAGTCTTCCTGAGCAGGATACACAGGAAGAAATATAAATCTATGGTGAGGAAATGTACATAGACAGTTGACTTAACAGGTGAAGCAGATATAATATAAAAGTATTGCAACATTTAAAGCATTTTATATATTCAAAAATAAGAGTATAGTTTAAATAAATGCAATTTATTATATCTCAATTATACCACAATTACAAGACATGCAAAGGAAATGATAGCAATGGTCACTAATCCATAGAAGCTCTCTGGGGACACTTCAGTAGGAGCGGACCATTCTAGTAGGAGCAATTAACACATGACACTCCAGCCTTCAAGGCAGCCCAAGGGATGCTTGGACATGAGTCACTCACCACTTATAAATGACATCCTCTGCAACCCATGGCATTTGAGCTCTCCAGAAATTTTTTCTGAGGACATAGTGAAGTGAAGTGAAGTGAAGTCGCTCAGTCGTGTCTGACTCTGTGACCCCATGGACTGTAGCCCACCAGGCTCCTCCATCCATGGAATTTTCTAGGCAAGAGTACCGGAGTGGGTTGCCATAGTAGTTCATCTAAAGTCTTTGCACTCAACTGTATTGCATTTTTAAAAATTAATTACTTTTTATTTATTTAATTTGGCTGCACTGGGTCTTTGTTTCAGTGTTCAGGCTCCCCTAGGTGTGGAGCATGGGCTCTGGAGTGTGCAGGCTCAGTAGTTGTAGTGTGGGCTTCTCTATTTGCATATGTGATCTTAGTTCCCCAGCTAGGAACTGAACCCGTGTCTGCTGCATTGAAAGCCAGATTCTTTATCACTGGACCATCAGGGAAGTCCCACCTACATTGCTTTGATTTGTGGTTTAAGACGTGTGTCAGGGCAGGACTATGACACTGTGTTAAGGGCATAAGCCTGTCACAATGTCTTACTTGCGTACTGTAAGTACTCAATCACCATTTGTTTTTTCTTTTTCTTTTTGCTTGGGAGGAGAGTTGAAATGTTTCAATGTTTGCTCATTTAAAGCCATTCATCTCTTACTTCGTAAAATAACAAACTAACCTACCAAGGTTACATCATTTTTAGGGTTAATCAATGTCACTGGAACAGTTTTCAAAATATTCTTCCCCCTGATCACAGGAACATCAGCCCTTCCAAATGTTTTCAGTGTTTCCTCAGGCTGATGCCTCAAAATTTACAGTTTATACTATCCTGTCATTTGCTTTTGATGAAATGAATGCAAAAAATAAAATAAAATAAAAAGGATTGCCATATTGTTTTTTACTGAAACCAAAGAAATGGATCACTTTGGCAAGCAGAAATCTATTACTGATGCATTCATTCATTTTGTACTTCTCTTCCCGAGGAGAGTCACTGGGGACCCTGGATTCTGTTCAGACTTCCCCTACCTGTTAATGACTTGTTCCAGAAGTTTGAGCAGCTGAACCATAACAGAAAATACCACAATCCAACCAGGGAGAGGAGTAGCTATTTCCTGTTCTCGTGGAAATCTATTGCTATGGCTCGTTCTCTCGTCACTTTCTCTCTGAGCCTCAGTGTGAAAAAGGGTAAGGAGCAGACTTCAGTGTAAAACTGATTTGAGTTCCAATACCTGCTCCTCCACTTGCTCATTATGTGATCTGAACTGAGTTCTGAATGTCTTGACGTGTCAGTTTCCACCCAAGTACAATGGGGTTCATATTGATAAAGACTCTGTGGGCTTACATGAAATAAATTTGTGTGGAGAACTTGGCCCCGTGCCTGGTGCTAATGGTGGGTGCTCTTGTTGGTGGGACAAAGAAGGTCATGTTGAATTTGTCTAGTCAGGCTTTTTGGCCAATGGATAGGGCTAGACTGTATAAGCATCTGCGTGGGCAAGTTAATTTCCAGTAGTGTGAAGTTGCTGGGCCAGAGGGTATGTGTTTTAAATTGCTATAGACAAGTGCCACACTGATCCCTAGAAAGATGCCATCTCTTTATATTTTCACTAACTCTGTATGAGAGGCCTGCTTCCATCTGGCTGCACCAGCCTGGAGTATAACAGAGCCTTGGCTTTTGCTGATCCACTAAGCAGAAAATGATATTGCATGGCTTTGAGGTACATTTATGTGTTTGTTTGGGAAACTGAGTGTATTTTCTTGGTCCCACATTAAGAGAACCATTCATTCAAGTACTCTGGTTGTATTCAGATGCCACTCTACTGGGTTAAGCGTGGGGGATACTAGACCAAGGTTGTCTTTGGAGCAGGGCAGCTGTGTGGGCTTGGGGACCTCAAAGACCTAACAGAACTATTTCCCACCTAGTCGGGCTGAGTGTGTCACAGCCTGCGCCAGCTCTCCTGTCTCTGGTCCTGGGGGAAAGGTGGGGAAGTAAGGGAGAATTTGAAATTACTCAGCTGAGAAGTCTCAGAAACGGACTGAATTCTCATCTCTGCCATTTACTTGACATGGGATTGTGGGCAAACCACCCATGCTTTCTTAACAAAGCCATGAGGGCAGAAAGGGGCTAGGGCATCTCCTTTTGGTGGTCCTCTCTACCTAGGGCTGTAAGATAAAATATATGATGCCTACTTAAATTTGGATTTCAAATAAACAATGAATAATTTTTTAGTTTGTCCCATATAATATGTCCCATATAATATAATATGTTTTATTTCCTTCTTTCTTCCTTTTTTTTTTTTTTTGCTAAGTTTGGAAACCCAAGCTATAGCACCATTTCTATGTATACTTTTTGTATCCTCATTTCAGTCTCTCTGAGCCTCAGTCTTCTCCTCTGGAAAATGGGACTAATAACATGAACCCTGAAGCCCTCACAGGAATCTTGTAAGGGTCAGATGTGTTGATGCACATGACAGTGGCAAATTATAAATATCAGATGGTCTTACCAGGATTTAGATATGGCATAGTATATACTATAGTATCCAGCAGAGCTGGCATTAGAGAGGGGCTCCTGCAGTGAGAACACCCCTTGCTCCCTTTGTCCTCACCAAACAATATATAGGAAGTGTTTGGGGAAAGTATGGATTATATCTCGTGGACTATGGTATGTATCTCCAATACAAACACAATAGAGTTTCATATTTTGCACTAAATAAGCACTTGGGTTTAAATATAACTCTTTCTGTTAAATCGATATTTTTAAAAAATGTCAGCATGGGATAATTATTTTCCCTAAAGAGCACCAGGAATACATTGCAGCCTCCTTCCTGCTGAACAGTGTAGAGTAATAAAAGGTCTATCACCCTCAGAATGCTTATTACGGTGACAAATCACTAGGAGAAGGGGAAAATGATTTAGTACCTGCTCAACTCCGTTTATTCAGATCCTGCACATTCCAAATCTGAGGCACGCAGTCCTGGTTGGAGGGCAAGTGGGAAGCAATGGTTTGGGCGGAAAGGTACTGGGTCAGTTTTCCACCTGGATATCGTTTTCAAATTGTAGCCGAGCAATTAAATTTTTTATTACCAAAGTTCGATCGCCTCCCTCCTGCCACCTAACTCTCCCCAAATAGCAATTCTCTTGTCTTCTCATCGAAGTGAGCTGTGCTATAACTTTAAGAGCATGAAAGCGAATGTGGGGAGGAGGTCAGTGTGCAGGGCACCCAGCAGGTTTGATGTGTCAGTGGATAAATGATGGGACCACATCTGGAACAGTTTGGTGAATAAATAAAATGTGAAACCTCATATATCACTACCCACCTTCCAATCTGTAAGGGAAAGAGCAAATACATTCTCTAATGACCTTGTAAAGCACATAAAAAGTATTGAATAAACTCTAGAAATTTTGTGGCTCAAAGTGTCCATATTATATAATGAATTGAAGAGTGGGAAAATCCTTGAAATATCAGATGAGCTTTCCTCATAAAGCGCTGCTTTAGTTTATGTGTTATTTACTAGTCCACACAATGTAATTTAGATTTTAACTTGGTGTCATAGAAATACTCTTCCTGCAGAGATGTTCCCAGAGGAGTTTTTATATCTATACCTAGGGAAGATTCTTCTAGATTTTTATGGCTTTGCCTGCTACAAGATTCTGTCATCTACAGTCCTCATTAATTGGTGCATATTTCCAGTGCCTTTAGCCTTAGGGAATATTTGGGACAACACAGGTAGAGGAAATTCCATCTGACAAATATTCATCAGAACTGAGGTGCTCCTCAGGACAGGTTTGAAAGGGGGATGAGGCTGGAGGTGACATGTCTTGGCTCTGTCAAGGAACCATCACACATACCTGCCTAATATTAGACAGCAACCGGTAAGCACATGGCATCCTGACCCCTGCCCCAGGAGACCTAGATTCTAGTCTTGATCTTGCCCCAAACTTTCTGCGTAACCTCAGACAAGCCTCTTCTCTCCCCACCACTACTTTTTCATCTGTAAAATAAATGAGGGTGGCCCTAGTGCTCGCCAGGGGCCCTACCAGCTCTGGCATTTCTTGACTCTGATTTGTCAGGTGGGACAGGCAGCAGCTGTCTGACCAACAGGTAAGTGTGATCATGGTACTGAGAGACATACGGGCAGGTGAAGCCCTTCTGCGATTCTTTCAGTGACCATAAAAGAAAAGACCGTCTGAGCCAAATCTTGGGCATCTCTGTCATTTTTAACTATCATATGCTCCCAGGCAGTTCTGTGGGTAGATCTAGCAATTCAGAGCCACAGTCATCTTTCAGTTAATATTGTTAATGAAGGTAGGGTTGCTCTGGAGGATCTGACTGAACTTTACATGTGTTGGCCCAGTGCTATTGTCTCACGCCTGGTCTGAGGATCTGGGAGGTCAGTTGCCCTTCCTTCTCCTTCTCCAGACCAGGACTTTGGGTCACTTCTCTTGCAGAAAGTGTGCCTGGTTGTGGCTGACCACTCCAGAAGCCTGGCTCAGGCCCTTGAAGGAGAATCTGACTTGCTCTCTTTTTCTCTCTCATTCTCTGTCCCACTCCCATTCTTCTCTCTGTCCCACTAGGATGGCTGATCTGGGGGAAAGCTTCTGACTTGCAGGTCTCTTCTGGGCTGTTTAAGAAGGATTTGCTAATGTGATAATGAAGCCCTTGGTCATGACTCCAAGTGGCTTTCTCTTTTGCACGTATTGAACACATCTGCAAATAATCAGTTAAGGATGCAATTAGACAGTTGTTTCTCCAAATGACAGATGGTCCACTCACTCCCATAATTGTAGCAGCAGTTGAGTATTTACAGGTGTATTCTGGACATTTCCCATCAGACTGCTGTAGGAACCACAGATATATCCAGAGAGAAAGTTTGGTGGAAACCTTTAAATGGCCCATCCTTTAATTCCTCTGTTGCTCATATTCTGTGCTTCCAATTGGGAAATTCCTTCCTGAATTGCCCTAGGACTCTGGGCATGTCTCTAGACAGACATCTTAAGATTTGGAAGAGAACCCCATCTACTGGTGAGACAGGACTAATGTGGCTGTCTTCTCACCCAGCACCATCTTAAAAGTGCAGTAACCTGTAGCTTTTGGACCACGTGGAGACTCTTGGTGAGACAGCCAAGTCCAAGTGCTAGCTCTTCTTCTGGCTGTCCATGTGAACTTGGGCAAGGCAAGTGACTTTATCTCCTTGTCTATCTAAAGTGGAGACAGAGTCAGGCAGATTAATTAGGGTGCTGTTTGTAACATGTTGTCTAAAGTGTGAAATTCTCTTCTAGTACTTGACATATGGCCACTCCTTTACAGAAACTGTTACTACATCCTAACTTAATCTGTGGGAATTTCTCTCATATGAAAATTAGAGTGTTTTCTGTCCAGATGAGGAAATAATGTGTATAAAAGCAGATCTTGCTATAATAGGAATCCACGTGTTGGTTGAATGCATGAAAAAAAAACATTATTTCTTGGATTAAAAATAAATATTGGAAGATGAGGGAAGATGAGAGAGAATGCACATTTTTCACAGTTTTACCTTCCCCCCAAAGGAATGCACCCCATTATCTCCCAGTATGACCAATAAGTGAAAGGGAAGGGAGGGAGCAGTAAGGGAAAGGGTGATGGTGCCAGTGAGAAACATTCTTCAAGTACCAGAGTTAGGTGCATTCTCCCCACTCACTCTCAATGTCCAATCTTGGTGAGCAGGTTTTACAGGGCATAGACTGAAATGTATTTGATGTTATTATTTTTTTAATTTTATTTTATTATAGTTAATTTATAATGTGTTAATTTCTGCTATACAACAAACTTACTCAGATATATGGAATTCTCCAGGCACAAATACTAGAGTGGGTAGTCTTTCCCTTATCCAGGGGATCTTCTTGATCCAGGGTTTGAACTCAGGTCTCCTGCATAGCAGGCAGATTCTATTTTTTTTTTTTTTTTTAGTACCAGCATTTTAATTTTTTAAAATTTTTTTCCATTTATCTTTATTAGTTGGAGGCTAATTACTTTACAATATTGTAGTGGTTTTTGTCATACATTGACATGAATCAGCCATGGGTTTACATGTATTCCCCATCCTGATCCCCCCTCCTACCTCCCTCTCCACCCGATTCCTCTGGGTCTTCCAATGCACCAGGCCGGAGCACTTGTCTCATGCATCCTTACCATCTGAGTCACCAGGATGCCCATAAGATACATTATTTTACATATCCTTTTTCATTACGGCTTCAGTTCAGTTCAGTCACTCAGTTGTGTCCGATTCTTTGTGACCCCATGGACTGCAACACACCAGGCTTCCCTGTCTATCAGCAACTCCTGGAGCTTGTTCCAACTCATGTCCATCGAATCAGTGATGCCATCCAATCATCTCATTCTCTGTCATCCCCTTCTTCTCCTGCCTTCAATCTTTATTATGGCTTATATTGAATGGATATTGAATGTAGTTCTCTGTGCTATACAGTAGGCCCTTGTTGTTTATCTAGTTTATATACAGTAATGTGTATCTGTTAATCTCAAACTCTTAATTTATCCCTCCCCACCTTTCCTCTTTGGTAACCATAAGTTTGTTTCTATGTCTGTTGATCTATTTCTGTTTTGTATATAAGTTCATTTGTGTCGTATTTTAGATTTCACATATAAGTGATATCATATGATAATCTCTAGGTCCATCCATGGTGTTAACTGCAAATGGCATTATTTCATTCTTTTTTAAGACTGAGTAGTATTCCCTTTTATATATGTACCACATCTGCTTAATCCATTCATCTGTTGATGGACATTTGGTTTGTTTCTATTGATCAGTTGTTTTGAAATCATGCTCTTTGCACAAGTCCAGGGACAATCATTTCTTGCTAGAATGAAGAATCAGGTTTGCCTTTTTCTGGCCCACTGAGGGGCAGAACTCAGTCTACACAGGCTAATGACACTGCAGCTCAGGTGATCATGTAGCAAACCTCCTGTGGGATTACTAAGAAGGGACTGGACTTGTGGCTATGGCTTGGTGTTGACGGATGGCATGATTTTAGCTCCTCGGGCATGAGTGCTGCTCCTTCCTTGAGTCAAGCCTGTGAGCGGCATGCTATTACAGAACAGCTCTGAGTTGCACTGCTCTGGTGATGAGTTTGTGTTAAACTGTTCACCCTTGGCAGTTAGCCTTTCTGGGACCACGAGTGCCATTTATTGTGAGTTAGAAGGTCTTAGTGTCTCCCAGGTGGCACTAATGTTAAAGAACCTGCCTGCTAATGCGGGAAACACAGGAGATGCAGGTTCGATTCCTGGGTCAGGAATATCCTGTGGAGAAGGAATGGCAATCTACTCTAGTAGAGAATCCCATGAACAGAGGAGCCTGGTGGGCTATGTCCATAGGGTCGCAAAGAGTCAGACACAGCTGAAGTGACTTAGCCTGCAGGAGGCCTTAACCTGGTTGTGCCCTG
The DNA here is from genome assembly GCF_019320065.1 of Cervus canadensis. Lineage (NCBI taxonomy): Eukaryota > Metazoa > Chordata > Mammalia > Artiodactyla > Cervidae > Cervus > Cervus canadensis. The sequence continues at coordinate 102,104,126 of NC_057419.1, forward strand.
GCCCCTCAGTGGCCTGCTAAAGCCTACAGTTTCAGAAAGGTCTTTAAATGTATAAAATACATGAGATTAGAAAAGGAAGCAATAATGCTTAAACACATTTATAAAATGTTTCAAGTGTGTGATATAGCAGCATATATACTTCTTTATCAAGGATTTTTGAACAATGACTGTAATTTTAGAGGGGAAATAGCTATCAAATTACATGAGTGATGATTTGATTTGTGGAATTTTTTTTGAAGGCATAGCAAAAGATTTAGTGACTTGTTTTTGGATATTCAGAAGAATGCCCTGTAAGATCATAAAGGCTAATGAGCTGCCTCATTCCCAAATCCTGGCAACAGGGATTCTCATTTGTTACACACACACACACACACACACAAAATACAAGAAAATACAAATATCTAATAAGGAAATTCCAATTCAGTTATTGCAATGCCGACCTAAGAAGAGGGACCAAGGTAAGCCAAGGATCTTTTGCTTTCACATCCTCTTGGCTTTCAAAATCCTCAGGATGTACCAGTGATTTGCAGTGCTCCCTTCCATTGCAGAATAGAGTTACCAGAGATCATGAACTCCTCGATTCAGGAGTCCCAGACAGATTGCACATTGCCTATATTTCCAGATGGATTGCTAAGGCTTACAGTTTATAGGTTCCCCCCCCCCGACCCCCTCAGCCCAGAAGAAAGACCCCTTTAATCTTAGCACAGCCATTCCTACCGCCATCACCATGTGCACCTCCATCACCATGCCCACCACAGTCACCATCCTCATCTCCATCATCATTCCCACCACCATGACCATCCTCATCTCCATCATCATTCCCACCACCATGACCATCCTCATCTCCATCATCATTCCCACCACGATGACCATCCCCACCTCCATCATCATCCCCACCACCAACGCTATCACTGAACCATCTCTGGAATATAAACTGCTGCTATGTTCATCCTCAGGGCCAGACCATGCTAAGTCTTTCTTTCTCCTAGCAGCTCCTCAGTTTACTATTTGGCAGAAAAAAATAGCATCTTCTGGGGCTCCTGGGTTGTCAACACAAGAGGAGAGTACTTTGTGCCCACTCACATTTCTCACAGCAGCCAGGGAATGGACTGAAATATGAACATTCAAATCAAGTCTCTTTTGCTCTCTTCAAAAGTGTGGCTGGGGAAGGAGAAGGATTATGCTCCTGAGAATCATCCATTTTAGGCTCTATTACAGTAGAAACATTGTCCTGGTCAGGGGCCTGTTTCTAAAATATTCTCAGGACTTTAAATTTTGAAACCCAAAAATGTGAAAGAAAGTTTCCTGTTATAGTTGGCCAAGGCAAACACATGGCCAGGCCCCCAGAAACTAGAAATCACACGATCACACAGACAGACTCAAGGGGATCATCACAGGCCCTAAATGGAAAATGCTTGCTCATGCAGAATGTGAGAATATTGAAAGCAAATGTGGTACCTTCCCCCAACACCTCCTGACCTCCCTGATTGGGAAGATTTATTAAAGCATCAGGCAGGGAAGAACAAAATTGCCTTTAGGGACCAGCTAATTTCATGTTTTTGTTGCTGGTGAAAAAGTCCATCCTAGATATATGTACCCATTGTGTGCTATGGAAGTTTCATTGGTAGAGGAAGAAACACCAGTTCTTTAAAATGTTTAGGAGACTTCTGTGTTAAGTCCACTTTTTTTTTGACTCATATTTTATTTTATATTATTTTTTATTTTTTTTTCATTTATTTTTAAAGATGGTAACAAAAACCCTATATGCAGAACAGAAAAAGAGACACAGATGTATAGAACAGACTTGTGGACTCTGTGGGAGAAGGTGAGGGTGGGATGATCTGAGAGAATAGCATGGAAACATGTATATTATCAAGTGTGAAACAGATCGTCAGCCCAGGTTGGATGCATGAGACAAGTGCTCAGGGCTGGTGCACTGGCAAGTCCACATTTTCTTGCTACGTCTGGGCATCTGAGGTGTCTGAGGAGGTCTCCAGAGTCTAGGGCTTGTTTGAAATGACCTTGAGAAAGTCTTGCCTGAGAGGACCTGGTCAAGTATTTGTTGTCATCCAGAAAGAGGCCAGTGACAGAGAGGTTATCGTTTCCTATCATGTCAGCAATCAGGCCATTCAAGGAATGACATTCCTCCCTCCCCAAGCCTGACCCCATATCAAACTGTAGCCTCTGGCTGGGTCATTTTGGAGAGCTTTGCTTGGCCCATAAAGAAGAGATGTCTGTGGGACTGCCACCATCACTCTGTTGATGAGATTTCTTCTGGTTCTTGCTTAATGACAGACTCTTCTATTCTACTTTGCTCAGTTCAAAAGTCAAATTCTTCCTTATTGGTCCTGGACCAGTAAGGTATGCCTCACTGGGCCAGACTGTTGGCCTTCCCAGCCCCTGATCTCTTTTGTTTAAAAAAAATAGCCAAATTATTTTTAACTGAAGTATAGTTGATTTACAATGTTGTGTTAGTTTCAGGTATACAGAAAAGTGATTCAGTTATTTATATGTGTGTGTATTATTTTTCAGACTCTTTTCCCTTATAGGTTCTTACAGAGTATTGCTTAGAGTTCCCTGTGTTATACAATAGATCCTTGTTGATTATATATTTTAAATATAATAGTGTGTATGTGTTAATCCCAAACTCCTAATTTATGCCTCCCCCACATTCCCCTTTGGTACCATAAATTTTTTTTCTATCTGTGGTCCTATTCCTATTTTGTATTAAAGTTCATTTGCATTTTTTAAGATTCTATATACAAGCAATATCATATGGTATTTGTCTTTCTCTGACTTACTTCACTTAGCCTGGTAATTCCTAAATACATCCATGTTGCTGCACATGGCATTATCTCATCCTTTTTCTTGGCTGAGTAGTATTCCATTGTATATATGTACCACTTCTTCTTTATCCATTCATCTGTTGATGGGCATCTGGTTTGTCTCATGTCTTGGCTATTGTAAATAGTGCTGCAGTGAACATTGGTGTGCATGTATCTTTTCAAATTGTGATTTTTCTCTGGACATATGCCCAGGAATGAGAATGCAGGATCATATGGTACTTCTGTTTTTAGTTTTTTAAGGACCTTCTATACTATTTTCCATAACCAGCCCCTAATTTCTGACATGAGTACCATGTGGGTCCAGGGTTGCTGAAAATTTATGTAGGTTTTATAATACACCATCCTAGTGGATGCTCTTCCTTTAGTAGATAGCAAAGATTATATATTTCTTAGGATAATTTTCTAACTTAAGTAAGTAAAATGCCTAGTGAAAAGAGTGCCTTTTTTCATATTTACATAAAGGCTAGCAACAGCCTTGGGGTGAATCATCCCCCATAATGCAACTGTGTATCCAAGCTGCCCATCAAACCATATGACACTAGAATGAAAAGGACTTATGTGCAGGGAAATCGGAGGCCTAGCCGGGAGAAGAAAGGTGCCCAAAGCACAGCAGAGCTGGAGTTGGCACCCCAACCTGTCTCCCTGTCCTCTACCCTTTCCACTGTACCCATTCAGTACCTCTCACCGGTGCCTGTACTCTAGTCCTTCACTGTGGTGGATCTGTACCAGGGAAATGTGGATCATAGATTTGACCCCAAACCAGACCTTTTCACAATTTATTTTAAGACTCTGAGCCAGTGTACTGGTGGAGGGAAGACAGGAGGCTGGCACAGGGTGGAGTCAGACCATATCCTAAGAGCAAAGGGGATGCTTTGAAGAGTTTTGTGCATAGGGATGACACTGTCTGGTTGGCCTGTGATTGCTTCTGCTCCTGTTACCTCTTCCATGTATCACGGTGGAGGGAGCCAGGCTGAGCGTGGACCTGTCCTGAGCTCATTCGATTGTTGGCACCTTCGTCCTCTGGGCCTACTTCCATATGTTGCGACCAACAAATTCCTGACCCACTTGCCATCTGAGTTTCTTCCCGTTCCCAGGAGAGGCCACTTGCCTCCACTCCCCCTGCTCTGTCCTAATGAGGCAGCTTATAAAAGGCCTCTTTCCCTGTGAATGGATTGTGATTCCTCTTGCACTGCCTCTTCTCCCTGAGCCTTTCCTGCCCTGAATGGAGCTTGGCTCTGGCCTCCTTTTCTTCCAACCGCTCCTCCGACTCTGGCCTGTCTCAGACCTGCCTCCAGGTGAAGCCTCTTACAGCACTGATCCCATCTTTATATGCCTTGTGACTTGTCAGCCTGGGCCATTTTGCTCATTGTTCCCACACCCGAGTAGACTGTTTCGAATTGTAACCTCTGCAGACCAAGACTTTGGCTTTTGGTCCTTGAAAGTTGTGTTTACATCTATTCCCATCTCTAAATGAGTGCTCCCAGGCACAGGCACAGCAGTTCCCAGACTTATACTGAAAAGTCGCTGCCCAGGCCCCTCTCTGTGTTTCTCTCCTGACTTTGCAGGGGCGCAAAGCACCCTTGATGGGTCCTGAGACTCTGGCCTGTGAAAGCCTCACTGGCAGCAAGGCTGACTTTGGCCACTTATGTTCTCAGAAGAACGTTTTTTAGCCCTGACTGCTGCTGCTGCTAAGTTGCTTCAGTCGTGTCTGACTCTGTGCGACCCCATAGACGGCAGCCCACCAGGCTCCCCCGTCCCTGGGATTCTCCAGGCAAGAACACTGGAGTGGGTTGCCATTTCCTTCTCCAATGCATGAAAGTGAAAAGTTTAGCTCTTACAGACTTCTAAATTAGAGTTTAACATTTCCTGTTGATGTACAAAGAATACAAACCATTAAAAGATGCTCATTGTTATCTATTTATATGGTGAAACTTCAGGAATAGATACACCACCCAAGAGGGGAGAAATGGCTTGATGTGTTATGGCACATCCACTTAAGAGAGCACACTACCTTCAAAATGATGATAGTGATGATGTAGAAAGAGGCAAGCAAGTCCACAGTAAGTGCAAGTGGCAAGCAATGAACTTCTGTGTATGACTATCAGAGCTGGGAAAGGTTGTATGCCTGTGGGCAAGATTTGGAAGATAATATAAAAGGAAAAAATAATTATAACCAAAGTACCCAGTAACCTACAGTTATGAGGTACTTTTATGCACATTATTTTATTGAATGCTCACAACAACACTGGGAGGTCAGTCCTTTTCTGCTTATTCTGCAGCTGCACAGTGCATTTCTAGGAAATGGCAGGTTCAGGACTCAAAATTTGATTGTCTTCTAGCTATAGAATTCTCTTTTATTCCTTTTGCTGGTGGAATCCCAGGAGAATTATTTTGCTTTTGATTTCTGTAATGTTATTGGCACAACAATAGTCATAATAAGTTTAAACAAATACCTGGAGAAAAAGGAGATCAGGAACATCCTTCATAAAATAATTCAGTGAGTGTAACCCAGCAACCATAACTAGGAGGACATTTTATGAACTTTGTTTTTTTGCCCCGTGTTGAATATTTCTTATCCACTCCCCCTCCCCCAATTTATTTATTAAAGTGATGAGCAGGGAAGCCCTTACTTAAGAAAGAAAGGAAGGAAGGAAAGGAGAAAGGAAAGAAGGAAGAAATGCCAGAGGGAAGGAAAAAAAAGAAGAAAAAAATGTAAGAACTTGTAGCTTACAGGTTTATAACCAGGCTCACTTCCTAGCCATGTGACTTGCTGTAGGTTATATGGGGAGGTGACAATGGAGCTAGGATAAAAAGCACCTATAAAATAAGTGATCTGAAGAAAACCCTAAAGACTATCCTTTTTCAAACTTTAGAAAATAATATTTTATATAGAAAACATATCAGTGTAAACCACTCAGAAGCCATCTCTATCATGGGGGTATAATGTACAGCACAGTGACTATAGTTAATAATACCATATTATATTTTAAAGCAGACAGCTCAAATTTCTCCAAGCCAGGCTTCAACATTATGTGATCTGTGAACTTCCAGATGTTCACGCTGGATTTAGAAAAGGCAGAAGAACCAGAGATAAAATTGCCAACATCCATTGGATCATTGAAAAACCAAGAGAGTTCCACTTGACTATGCCAAAGCCTTTGGCTGAGTGGACCAAAACAAAGTCTGGAAACTTCTGAAAGAGATGGGAATACCAGACCACCTGACCTGCCTCTTGAGAAATCTGTATGCAGTTCAGGAAGCAACAGTTAAAACTGGACATGGAACAACAGACTGGTTCCAAATTGGGAAAGGAATACATCAAGGCTGTATATTGTCACCCTAGTTATTTAACTTACATGCAGAGTACATCATGAGAAACACTAGACTGGATGAATCACAAGGTGGAATCAAGATTGCCAGGAGGAATATCAATAACCTCAGATATGCAGATGACACCACCCTTATGGCAGAAAGTGAAGAAGAACTAACAAGCCTCTTGATGAAAGTGAAAGAGGAGACTGAAAAAGTTGGCTTAAAGCTCAACATTCAGAAAACTAAGATCATGGCATCTGGTCCCATCGCTTCATGGCAAATAGATGGGCAAACAGTGGAAACAATGACAGACTTTATTTGGCGGGGGGGGAGGGCTCCAAAATCATTGCAGATAATGACTGCAGCCATGAACTTAAAAGAGGCTAGCCTCCAACTAATAAAAATAAATGAAAAAAAAAAGAAATTAAAAGATGCTTACTCCTTGGAAGCAAAGTTATGACCAACCTAGACAGCATATTAAAAAGCAGAGACATTACTTTGCCAGCAAAGGTCCATCTAGTCAAAGCTATATTTTCTCCAGTAGTCATGTATGGATGTGAGAGCTGGACTATAAAGAAAGCTGAGCACCGAAAAATTGATGCTTTTGAACTATGGTGTTGGAGAAGACTCTTGAGAGTCCCTTGGACAGCAAGGAGATCCAACTAGTCCATCCTGAAGGAAATCTCCCCTGAATATTCAATGGAAGGACTGATGCTGAAGCTGAAACTCCAATACTTTGGCCCCCCATGTGAAGAACTGACTCATTTGAAATGACCCTGATGCTGAGAAAGATTGAAGGTGGGAGGAGAAGGGGACAACATAGGATAAGATTGTTAGATGGCATTACTGACTCAATGGACATGAGTTTGAGTAAATTCCGGAAGTTAGCAATGGACAGAGAGGTCTGGTGTGCTGCAGTCCACGGGGTCATAAAGAGTCAGACACGACTGAGCAACTGAACTGAACTGAAGACAGTAAATCTTCAAAGTTATCACAAGAAAAGACTATAAATCTGCATGGAGATGGATGCTAACATGTTAGTCATTTTGCAACATATACAAATATTGAATCATTGTGTTTTATGGCTGAAACTAATATAAATATTATATTAATTATACTTCAATAAAAATAAGTTCATGAGTCAAAAATTTATAAATCCTTTCAGCAACCTGATCAGCCTCCCTGAGAGCTCAGTTGGTAAAGAATCCACCTGCAATGCAGGAGACCCTGGTTCGATTCCTGGATTGGAAAGATCTGCTGGAGAAGGGATAGGCTACCCACTTCAGTATTCTTGGGCTTCCCTTGTGGCGCAGCTGGTAAAGAATCTGCCTGCAATGTGGGAGACCTGGGTTTGATCCCTGGGTTGGGAAGATCCCCTGGAGAAGGGAAAGGCTACCCATCCAGTATTCTGGCCTGGGCAAATTCCATGGACTGTATAGTCCACGGGATCACAAAGAGTCGGACACGACTGAGTGACTTTCACTTTCAGCAGCCTGATACCTAATAACATGTAATAAAATTGAATCCACTTTATTAAAAAGAAGACTGTCTAGATTCGCAATTGGAGACCTCTTTAATTTCATTTAAAAAACGTATTAATTTGTCTAAGTAAACAACATGTCCAGTAGAAAAGGAGACCTTTTCCTATTTGACTCCGCATCATAGCCCTTTTTGCCCCTGCACAGAATGGCTTCAGATTGCATGATTCTCCTTTTCCTCGACTGCCAGCTGCATAATAGGATGCAGATGCCAAGCACACAGACTGGTGCTCAGATTATTCCTCTTTCAGAATCCAGTTCTGAAACTTTCTCACTGTGCATTTTTGGGGAATTCATCTTATCTCTCTAAGTCTCAAATTCATTGTCCCTTAAAAGGTATGGTGATAGAAGAAGATGATGGAATAAAAAGCCTCAGACCTTGTTCCCATACAGAGATGCCAACCTTACAACAATATCTGATCCAAAAAGCCTTTATGAGAATTCCAGAAATCAGTTAAGAAATTGCGGTACCCTCAGGCAAACACAAATACAATAACAGTCACATTAAAATCGGTGAGAAAATCCACTACATTTTATCAGAGAAAATAGCTAACTCATAGCTTCTCCCTTGAAAGGGAAAGAGAAAAGTGCGTCTGATGTTCCAGCTTTTGGGAGAGCTGCCTGAGGGACTGGTTTCTGATTTGTCTGACTCAGAGCAACGATGGAGAACTGGCATGCTTTGGATGTCTGAGAGCTTCTAAGAACAGGGCTCAGTGGCTTGTTGCCCCAGCAGAGAACCTGCAGCACTGCACACAAACGCTAGAGGCAGCAAGGGATTATGAGCTTCTAGAAAGGAAACATGCTAACCTCTCTAACGGGGAAATTTCATACACATGTCCAGATAAGATGCATCCCCAGAAAAGGCTTGAGAGACATATGGAATCTCTCCAGGCTGATGGCTGAAATTCTTCCCCTGTGTGAAGCCAGTCCATAAAGACCTGGAGAGGTGGCTGTTTTTTTCAAAATGCACAAATCCCAGCAAAAGAAAAAAAAAAAATGAGGCATATAAAGAGACAGGGAAACATAGCCCAATCCAAGAAACACAATAAATCCCCAGAAAATGACCCTAAAGAAAGAGATCTATGAATAACCTAACAAAGAGGTAAAAATAATCATCTTAAGGAAACAATGAACTATAAGAGGACATAGATAGACAATTGAATGAAATCAGGAAAATGATGTGTGAACAAAATGAAAAAATCAGCAAAGAGATATAAATTATTTTAAAAAAGTAATAAATAGAAATTCTTGAGCCGAAGAATACAATAATTGAACTGAAATTTCGCTAGAGGGATTTAATAAAACTTGATCAATCACAAGAAAGAACCAGCAAGCTCAAAGACAAGTCATTTGAAGTTATCAAGTCAGAAGAACAGAATGAAACAGGGATGAAGTGGGAAAAGCCCAAGGAACTTATGTGACACTATCAAATTGGTTAATACATACATTACGGCAGTCCAGGAGGAAGAGAGAAAGAGAAAGGAACAGAAAGCTTATTTGAAATAATGGCTGAATATTTCCCTAAATTTAAAAACAGAATTATTGCAGGAGAATTGCTTTACAATATTCTGCACATTTTTCAAATTTGAAAATGGAAATGCACATCTAAATTCAAAAAGTCAAAAGACTGCAAAGTAGGATGGACACAAAGAGGCCTACACCAAGACACATTATAACCAAACTGTCAAAGTCACAAAGAGATAATCTTGAAAGCAGCAAGACAAAAGCTACTCATCACGTACGAGGAAGCTCCCATAAGATTGTTAGGGAATTTCTTGACAGAAATATTACAGGCCAGAAGGGAGTGAAGAGGCATTTCAAAATGCTGAAAGGAAAAAAACGATGCTAGCCATGAATATCATATCCATCAAACAGTGCCCCTCAGAAATGAAGGAGAAATAAAGATATCCATTCTTCCCAGATAAAAGCTGAGAGTCTATTATACCTAGAACTGCCCTACAAGAAATGTTAAATGGAGTCTTCCAAGTTGAAACAAAAGGATGCTAGCTAGAGAGCAAAAAGCATAGAGAAATATAAAACTCTCTGGTAAAAGTAAATACATAGGCAAATACATAATCCTGTAATCATATAGTAATGGTGCCTAAACTACCTTTTAATCCTTGTATAGAATTTGAATTATAAAGGCATAAAACAGCTACAGTGATAAATACATGCTAATGGTGTTGAACAGAAGCAATTTCACAGAGCATCAACATCATACAATACATTCTGTGACTCTGGTGGATCAGGACAAGATCAAAACTACTTGTAATCAAATCCGAGCACAGGCAGAAGCAAGAGCATTGTCCAAACCACTAAACGGACTGAACATCTCACTATCCTGGGGGACATGAATAACTGCTGCTTAAAAAAATTTTACAGCCTTAGCCTCATTCTGGTTTTCCCACCTTCTAGATAAATATTATTCTCAGTCATAAAAGTATCCCAGTTTACTGACAGCATCCAATTCATAGCAGAGTCCACTTCTTTGAACCCTTCCCCAAATTACCTAATGAAATCAGAAATGTTATAATGACCGCTATCTGCCTCTTACGTTACACGACACAGATCTCTATGGTATGTGATCACCTCATTGCAAAGAGTCAATGACTCTGATTTCTTTAACTGTGGATGTGCTCCTGATCGTCTCTATTAGAGGCAATCAACAGAACTGACCCTGCCAGGGGCAGCAGTCCAGAGGTGTCTCTAATGACAGTGTATTTCATTGAAACCTACCTCCTCCTCAAAGTCTTTCTGGATTTACTCAGTTGGAAAAAAACTCTCCCTGCCCTCCCCCCATCCCACAGCATTGTCACAGGGTACTCCATTGTCACTCTGGTCTCATTCTCCCTGGAATATATTCTGGAAGACATCAGAGCCTTATGGGTGTTAGAATCCCAGGATTCTGGGTTCAAATTCTAGAACTTCCCTGCATGAGCTGTGACCTTGGGCAAGGTACTACATCTGTTAAACCTCACTTGCTATTAAGTGAAGAAAATGATCATGCCTAACTTGTTTGTGTTGTGAGGATTAATGAAATAATGTGCACAAAACGTTTCAGCTAGTGCCTGCACATAGTTAATATTAAATGAATTGAAGCTGCTATTATTATGTTTATTTACACAGAATTCTTCATTCCTGAAGATTTTTAGACTTCATGGGGGAAAAAACGGGTTAAGGGGACTGAGATCAGGAATCATGCTCAGGGCCTCCTCAGGTTGATCTAAGGCTGTAGAGATTCCCACCAATGGGTTCCTCTCCTCATTAGACAACGTCCATTTGCCCTAATCTCCACAATGGTAGAGATATTGCCCATGCCTCTGTAATATAGAGCCTTAACTGGCCTTGGCTCTGTGTGGGGTAATTGCAAGGCCGAACATATTGATCTTGACCTTGCTTAACCCTTCCTTAGCTTCTTTCCTCTCTCCCAGGCTTCCTTATCAGACTCTCAATTCTTTTGTCTCTTTCTTTATCTCCCCTTTCTTTTCCCTTCTGCTGGTTTCCTCTTTCCTGTTCTCTCTCTTTCATATTATTGTCAGTAGGAATGACCCCTGATTCAGATGCACTGGAACTAAAACTAACACTGATGCTAAAAAGGTGCAATGAATTTGCATTGATGGGAGGGGGGATCGGGATGGGGAATAAGTGTAAATCTATGGCTGATTCATATCAATGTATGACAAAACCCACTGAAATGTTGTGAAGTAATTAGCCTCCAACTAATAAAAAAATTAAAAAAAATAAATAAATAAAATGGTATATGAAGTGTTAGCTTTGGGAGAGATAGCTGTGTACAAAGCTGGGGGAAATAAGTCCTTAAAAGTGGTTTAAGCATAATGCCATGGGAGCTCAAAGGAAGGAATGTGAGGTGCAGTTCATGGTCGCTACATAGAGAAGGCAGTCATTGGACAAGCTGGTAGATGAACAGAAGAGGCCAGAAAGAAGTCTTTGGAAGGCTTTTGCAATAGTCAAATCAAAAAGTGTTGAAAGACTTAGGGAAGTGAGTGCAGGTAGGAATGGAAAGGAGAAGATAGATAAGAGAGGCTTGAGGTACAGAATCCACAGAACATAGTGAGTATTACTCATGCTGGATGGGCTGGAGCCTAGAAGTGAGCTCTGAGATCAAATGCTATGAGGTCTATACCTCTCATAAGTTGGGTGCCCTTGGGCATTTTACTTCCCCTCTGGTGCCTCAGTTTTCTTATCTGCAAAATGGGGACAATAAGTATCTACTTTGTAAGACTGCTATGAAAACTAGATTTGATGAAACATTCTGTTTTCTTATCTTTCAGTGTGATAATTCTGTCAAAAGTATATTGATATTGTTACCAGGACAACAAAGTTAGTGGCAATGATTGCAGCAGTTGGAGGACTCAGGCTTCTTGAAACACAGGATCAGTCTGGAAAGTTCTCACTCAGCAGAGGCATTCCTTCCTTGTGGGAGACCTTCCTGGAGCATCTCCACCCCAGGGCTGTGGAGGATGTTAAAAATCTTGGAACAGGACTCCAGCAACTGGCCATACCCAGACTGAGGCCCAAGGAAGGCTTCAGCCTGCAAACAATTCTGTCTGTGGAAATGAGGGGAGGGTTCATTTCTGCAGCAGCATCTTATGAGAGAGCTCCCTAATCAACCCACCTCCTCAAATTCTCTAACTCTGAAAGGGAAACATTCACACATAATACTTAAAAAAATACCTTTTGAACTATTAAGTGGCAACAGAGCATGCGCCTTCCTTATTCTGAGTTCCTTTTCCTGCATGACTAATTGGGACTTGAGAGAAGCATCGGGCAGCACACCTGTTTCATCTGCTGTGGTGATCTCTGCTCCCCAGAGCATGTGTTCACTGTGCATGAAAAGGAGAAATATGGAAATTGGCATAAGCTTATCATTCCTTTCCCCAAATCAGGTCTAGCCCCAACCTAGGAAAGGATATGCTGAAATTCATTAGTGTTGATTTTTAAGAGGGAGTAGCAAATAGGTTGTTTTAACTTTTTATGACCTGGGGCTTTCAATGCCTTCCAAATATTGTGAAATATGCACACAAAATAATAATAATTGATAACTAGAACCCACCACCTACATTATGCCATGGAACATTGCCTGTAACTTAAAGGCCCCTGTATTCCCTGTCCCTCCACCTCTACCCCAGGAGTAACCTTTCTTCTAAATTTTCTGTCATTCCTTTGATCTTTTTCATTTTTGCGCTTGTACATATATCTCTAACCAGTGTATTTTTTAACTTTTAGATTTATTTTTTATTAAGGTAACATTTGTTTATAACTATAACAGGCTTCCCAAGTGGCACAGTAGCAAAAAATTCTGCCTGCCAACGCATGAGACGCAAGAGACTCAGGTTCAATCCCTGGGTCAGGAAGATTCCCTAGAGTAGGAAATGGCAATCCACTCCAGTATTCTAGCCTGGAAAATTCCTTGGCTGGCTACAGTTCATGGAGAGGAGGAGCAAATGTGCAAAGGATCTACTGAGGGAATGCCTAGGAAGGGAAAAGGGGAAGGAGCAGAGAGGTGTAAGCAGAGAGAACGTTCAGACCTCAATGTTGCTCTGGACTCTGTGAAAGGAGAGAAAGGAAGAGAACTGAGTAGGAAGAGTCTCAGACTGGTGAGGTGTTCCTGTACCAACTCCACAGTTAGAGATGTCCTGCCTCTAAACAGGGATGGTCCACCGCTAGTACCCCTGTAATGCTCAGCCATCAGCCTTGCTGTCTGCAGCAGGCTGTCCTGAAGGGAGGTTGAATGGCACACTTCTATGATTGCCACAGTCACTGGCTGCACCAATTTATGCTCCCACCAGAGGATGAGAATTCCTATTTCTCTACATTCTTATGACAATGTTGTCAGACTTTCTAATATTTGCCAATGGTTTGTGTGTGAAATGATATGTCCTTGTGCTCTCAATTTGCATTTCTCTGATTACTAATGAGAATAAGCATCTCTACATATGTGAGAGAGATGCTTATGGGTCATTTATATTTAATCTTCTGGAAACTGGCTATTCAGTTCTTTTCCCCATTTTTAATGTATTGGGTTGTGTGTATTTTTTTTCTTATTTAAATATATTTATTTAAATTTATTTTATATTTAAATATATTTTAAAATAATATATATATATTTTTTTAATTTTATTTTTTTTTATTAGTTGGAGGCTAGTTACTTCACAACATTTCAGTGGGTTTTGTCAGACATTGACATGAATCAGCCATGGAGTTACATGTATTCCCCATCCCAATCCCCCCTCCCACCCTCCCACCTCCCTCTCCACCTGATTCCTCTGGGTCTTCCCAGTGCACCAGGCCCGAGCACTTGTCTCATGCATCCCACCTGGGCTGGTGATCTGTTTCACCATAGATAATATACATGCTGTTCTTTCGAAACATCCCACCCTCACCTTCTCCCACAGAGTTCAAAAGTCTGTTCTGTACTTCTGTGTCTCTTTTTCTGTTTTGCATTTAGGGTTATCATTACCATCTTTCTAAATTCCATATATATGTGTTAGTATGCTGTAATGTTCTTTATCTTTCTGGCTTACTTCACTCTGTATAATGGGCTCCAGTTTCATCCATCTCATTAGAACTGATTCAAATGAATTCTTTTTAACGGCTGAGTAATATTCCATGGTGTATATGTACCACAGCTTCCTTATCCATTCATTTGCTGATGGGCATCTAGGTTGCTTCCATGTCCTGGCTATAATAAACAGTGCTGCAATGAACATTGGGGTGCACGTGTCTCTTTCAGATCTGGTTTCCTCAGTGTGTATGCCCAGAAGTGGGATTGCTGGGTCATATGGCAGATCTATTTCCAGTTTTTTAAGAAATCTCCACACTTTTTTCCATAGTGGCTGTACTAGTTTGCATTCCCACCAACAGTGTAAGAGGGTTCCCTTTTCTCCACACCCTCTCCAGCATTTATTGCTTGTAGACATTTGGATAGCAGCCATCCTGACTGGCGTGTAATGGTACCTCATTGTGGTTTTGATTTGCATTTCTCTAATAATGAGTGATGTCGAGCATCTTTTCATGTGTTTGTTAGCCATCGTATGTCTTTCTTTGGAAGAACTGTCTGTTTAGTTTTTTGGCCCATTTTTTGATTGGGTAATTTATTTTTTTCTGGAATTGAGCTTCAGGAGTTGCTTGTATAATTTTGAGATTATCCTTTGTCTGTTGCTTCATTTGCTATTTTTCTCGCAAATCTGAGGGCTGTCTTTCACCTTACTATAGTTTCCTTTGTTGTGCAAACGCTTTTTAAAGTTTTCAATTAGTCCCCAATTGTTTGTTTTTGGCTTTTCTTTCCCAATATTCTGGGAGGTGGGTCATAGAGGATCTTGCTGTGATTATGTCGGAGAGTGTTTTGCCTATGTTCTCCTCTAGGAGTTTTATAGTTTCTGGTCTTACATTTAGATCTTTAATCCATTTTGAGTTTATTTTTGTGTATGGTGTTAGAAAGTGTTCTAGTTTCATTCTTTTACAAGTGGTTGACCAGCTTTCCCAACACCACTTGTTAAAGAGGTTGTCTTTTTTTCCATTGTATATCCTTGCCTCCTTTGTCAAAGATAAGGTGTCCATAGGTTTGTGGATTTATCTCTGGGCTTTCTATTCTGTTCCATTGATCTATATTTCTGTCTTTGTGCCAGTACCATACTGTCTTGATGACTGTGGCTTTGTAGTAGAGTCTGAAGTCAGGCAGGTTGATTCCTCCAGTTCCATTCTTCTTTCCCAAGATTACTTTGGCTATTCGAGGTTTTTTGTATTTCCATACAAATTGTGAAATTATTTGTTCTAGTTCTGTGAAAAATACCGTTGGTAGCTTGATAGGGATTGCATTGAATCTATAGATTGCTTTGGGTAGAATAGCCATTTTGACAATATTGATTCTTCCAATTCATGAACACGGTATGTTTCTCCATCTGTTTGTGTCCTCTTTGATTTCTTTCATCAGTGTTTTATAGTTTTCTATGTATAGATCTTTTGTTTCTTTAGGTAGATATACTCCTAAGTATTTTATTCTTTTTGTTGCAATGGTGAATGGTATCGTTTCCTTAATTTCTCTTTCTGTTTTTTCATTGTTAGTATATAGGAATGCAAGGGATTTCTGTGTGTTCATTTTATATCCTGCAACTTTACTATATTCATTGATTAGCTCTAGTAATTTTCTGGTAGAGTCTTTAGGGTTTTCTATGTAGAGGATCATGTCATCTGCAAACAGTGAGAGTTTCACTTCTTCTTTTCCTATCTGGATTCCTTTTACTTCTTTTTCTGCTCTGATTGCTGTGGCCACAACTTCCAACACTATGTTGAATAGTAGTGGTGAGAGTGGGCACCCTTGTCTTGTTCCTGATTTCAGGGGAAATGCTTTCAATTTTTCACCATTGAGGGTGATGCTTGCTGTGGGTTTGTCATATATAGCTTTTATTATGTTGAGGTATGTTCCTTCTATTCCTGCTTTTTGGAGAGTTTTAATCATAAATGAGTGTTGAATTTTGTCAAAGGCTTTCTCTGCATCTATTGAGATAATCATATGGTTTTTATCTTTCAATTTGTTAATGTAGTGTATTACATTGATTGATTTGCAGATATTAAAGAATCCTTGCATTCCTGGGATAAAGCCCACTTGGTCATGGTGTATGATTTTTTTAATATGTTGTTGGATTCTGTTTGCTAGAATTTTGTTAAGGATTTTTGCATCTATGTTCATCAGTGATATTGGCCTGTAGTTTTCTTTTATTGTGGCATCTTTGGTTTTGGAATTAGGGTGATGGTGGCCTCATAGAATGAGTTTGGAAGTTTGCCTCTTCTGCAATTTTCTGGCAGAGTTTGAGTAAGATAGGTGTTAGCTCTTCTCTGAAGTTTTGGTAGAATTCAGCTGTGAAGCCATCTGGTCCTGGGCTTTTGTTTGCTGGAAGATTTCTGATTACAGTTTTGATTTCTGTGCTTGTGATGGGTCTGTTAAGATCTTCTATTTCTTCCTGGTTCAGTTTTGGAAAGTTATACTTTTCTAAGAATTTGTCCATTTCTTCCAAGTTGTCCATTTTATTGGCATAGAGCTGCTGGTAGTAGTCTCTTATGATCTTTTGTATTTCAGTGTTGTCTGTTGTGATCTCTCCATTTTCATTTCTAATTTTGTTAATTTGGTTCTTCTCTCTTTGTTTCTTAATGAGTCTTGCTAATGGTTTGTCAATTTTGTTTATTTTTTCAAAAAACCAGCTTTTAGCTTTGTTGATTTTTGCTATGGTCTCTTTAGTTTCTTTTGCATTTATTTCTGCCCTGATTTTTAAGATTTCTTTCCTTCTGCTAACTCTGGGGTTCTTCTTTTCTTCCTTCTCTAATTGCTTTAGGTGTAGAGTTAGGTTATTTATTTGGTTTTTTTCTTGTTTCTTGATGTAAGCCTGTAATGCTATGAACCTTCCCCTTAGCACTGCTTTTACAGTGTCCCATAGGTTTTGGGTTGTTGTGTTTTCATTTTCATTCATTTCTATACATATTTTGATTTCTTTTTGATTTCTTCTATGATTTGTTGGTTATTCAGAAGCGTGTTATTTAGCCTCCATATGTTTGAAGTTTTAACAATTATTTTTCCTGTAATTGAGATCTAATCTTAGCTGCACTGGTGGTCACGAAAAGATGATGCGAATGATTTCGATTTTTTTAATTTTTCCAAGACCAGATTTCTATGCCAGGGATGTGAGATCTATTCTGGAGAAGGTTCCGTGTGCACTTGAGAAAAAGGTGAAGTTGATTGTTTTGGGGTGAAATGTCCTATAGATATCAATTAGGTCTAGCTGGTCCATTGTGTCATTTAAAGTTTGTGTTTCCTTGTTAATTTTCTGTTTAGTTGATCTATCCATAGTTGTGAGTGGGGTATTAAAGTCTCCCACTATTATTGTGTTACTATTAATTTCCTCTTTCATACTCATTAGTGTTTGCCATACATATTGCGGTGCTCCTATGTTGGGTGCATATATATTTATAATTGTTATATCTTCTTCTTGGATTGATCCTTTGATCATTATGTAGTGTCCTTCTTTGTCTCTTTTCACAGCTTTTATTTGAAAGTCTATTTTATTTGATATGAGTATTGCGACGGTCCTGCTTCCTTTTGGTCTCCGTTTTGCATTGAAAATATTTTTTCCAGGCCCTTCACTAGTTAGTCTGTATGTGTTCTCTTGTTTTTGAGGTGGGTCTTCTTGTGAGAGGCATATATTAGGGGTTTGTTTTTAGTTATCCATTAGCCAATCTTTGTCTTTTGGTTGGGGCATTCAACCATTAACATTTAGGGTAATTATTGATAGGTGTGGTCCCGTTGCCATTTACTTTGTTGTTTTGGGTTCACGTTTATACAACCTTTCTGTATTTCCTGTCTAGAGAAGATCCTTTAGCATTTGTTGAAGAGCTGGTTTGGTGGTGCTGAATTCTCCCAGCTTTTGCTTATCTGTAAAGCTTTTGAGTTCTCCTTCATATCTGAATGAGATCCTTGCTGGATACAGTAATCTAGGTTGTAGGTTATTCTCTTTCATTACTTTCAGTACGTCCTACCATTCCCTTCTGGCCTGGAGGGTTTCTATTGATAGATCAGCTGTTATCCTTATGGGAATCCCTTTGGGTGTTTATTTGATGTTTTCCCTTTGCTGTTTAATATTTGTTATCTTGTGTTTGATCTTTGTTTATTTGATTAATATGTGTCTTGGGGTGTTTCGCCTTGGGTTTATCCTGTTTGGGACTCTCTGGGTTTCTTGGATTTGGGTGGCTATTTCCTTCCCCATTTTAGGGAAGTTTTCAGCTATTATCTCCTCGAGTATTTTCTCATGGCCTTTCTTTTTGTCTTCTTCTTCTGGAACTCCTATGATTCGAATGTTGGGGCGTTTCACCGTGTCCCAGAGGTCCCTGAGGTTGTCCTCATTTCTTTTGATCCTTTTTTCTTTTTTCCTCTCTGCTTCATTTATTTCCACCATTTTATCTTCTACCTCACTTATCCTATCTTCTGCCTCCATTATTCTACTGTTTGTTCCCTCCAGAGTGTTTTTGATCTCATTTATTGCATTATTCATTTTTTAATTGACTCTTTTTATTTCTTCTAGGTCCTTGTTAAACATTTCTTGCATCTTCTCAATCTTTGTCTCCAGGCTATTTATCTGTAACTCCATTTTGTTTTCAAGATTTTGGATCATTTTTATTATCATTATTCTAAATTCTTTTTCAGGTAGATTCCCTATCTCCTCCTCTTTTGTTTGACTTGGTGGGCATTTTTCATGTTCCTTTACTTGTTGGGTATTTCTTTGCCTTTTCATCTTGTTTAGATTGCTGTGTCTGGAGTGGGCTTTCTGTATTCTGGAGGTCTGTGGTTCCTTTCTATTGTGGAGGATTTACCCATTGGGTGGGGTTAGACAATTGGCTTGTCAAGGTTTCCTGGTTAGGGAAGCTTGCGTCAGTGTTCTGGTGCGTGGAACTTGATTTCTTCTCTTTGGAGAGCAATGGAGTGTCCAGTAATGAGTTTTGAGATGGGTCTATGTGTTAGGTGTGTCCTTGGGCAGCCTGTATGTTGACACTCAGGGCTATGTTCTGTGTTGCTGGAGAATTTGCGTGGTATGTCTTGCTCTAAAACTTACTGGCTCTTGGGTGGTGGTTGGTTTCAGTGTAGGTATGGAGGCTTTTGGATGGTCACTTATTACTTAAAGTTCCATGTAGTCAGGAGTTTTCTGGTGTTCTCAGGTTTTGGGCTTAAGTCTCCTGCCTCTGGATTTCAGTTTTCTTCTTCCTGTAGTCTCAGGACTTCTCCAACTATACAGCCCTGATAAGAAAACTTCTAGGTTAATGGCGAAAGATTCTCCCCCGTTAGGGACACCCAGAGAGGTTCACAGAGTTACATGAAGAAGAGGAGAGGGAGGAGGGAGATAGAGATGAGCAGGAGGAGAAAAAAGGGGGACTCAAGAGGAGAGAGACAGATCTACGCAGCTGTCTGTTCCCAGAGTGTTCTCCGTATCCCAGACACCTACAAAGATTCACAGAATTGGATTGGGAAGAGAAGGGGAAAGGAGGAAATAGAGGTGTTCTGAGGTAGGAAACAGAGAGTCAAGATTGGGAGAGAATAATCTTCGGTTTAAAAATAGGGCTTCTCTTCTTTTTTTTTTGTAAGGTTATAGTGTATTGAAAATGAAAATTAAGGAGTAGTAGAGGAGTACCAGAGGACTTTAAAAGAAATAAGAGAAAAAGAAAATTAGAAAATAGAAGAGAAAAAGGAAGGAAAAAAAGAAGAAAAAAGAAAAAAAAAGAAAAAAAAAAAGAAAGAAAAAAAATTTTTTCCCTAATTAAAAAAATCGTAAAAATCTATGGAAATGAAAGTTAAGGAGTAATGGGGGAGTAGTAGGGAATTTTAAAGGAAAATAAAAGAGAAAAAATAAAAAAGAAAAAAGAAAAAAAGAAAAAAAAAAGAAAAAAAAGTAAAAATATATCTAGGAGTTTCTCTGGAGCTGTTGCGGTCAGTGTGGGTTTGGCTCAGTTTCAGATAGCTCCTCATTCCAGCTTACACTTCTCGATATCTACAGGCCTCTTCCGGTGTAGTCGGTGTTTTCTACAGGGATTATAATCTGTTGCACCAGTCCCTTCTGAAGCGGTTCCCTTTGTTTATTTGGCTTCTGTTTGCCGGTCTCTTCAGAGCCTCATTTCTGCCCTGACACAGGGGGGCGGAGGTGGACTCTTATTCAGGTAGCTAGTTCCATTGCTCTGCGGGAAGGGGCTGGCGCTGCAGGGACGGACTGGTGCTGCGGGGAGGGGCTGGTGCTGCGGGGAGGGGCTGGCATTGCGGGGAGGGGCTGGCGCTGCAGGGAGGGGCTGGCGCTGCGGGGAGGGGCTGGCGCTGTGGGGAGGGGCTGGCGCTGCAGGGAGGGCCTGGTGCTGTGGGGAGGGGCTGGCGCTGCTTTCTCCGTCTGCGCTGCTCAGGCTCCCGGCTGTTCTATATGGAGCGCGCCCCGTGCTGCGCGAGGTTCCAGCCCTCGGGTGTTCCACAAAAGCGCGGAAGGAAAAGCTGCGCCTGCTCTCTGTGCCTTCCCCATCAGAGTGGTCCAGGCAGCCAGGGGCTTGGTGGGCGCACTCTCCCCAGGTGTGGCGCGCCCACTCCCTTCCACGGACCCAGTTTCAGTTTCCGCTGGCGCCAGTCAGGTGTGTGCGCCTTCTGCCTTCCGCGTCCCCAGCCCCAGTCCTTGCCCGCGCAGGTCAGGTGCCTGGGCCCTGTGTCTCGCCGCGACCTTCCCCTCCCCCCTGCCTACTGCCTCTGGTGGGGCTGGGCCGGTCAGCAGCCTGCGAGCTCTTCTCTGGACTTTCTCGGTCTCTTTGTTCTGCGAATGGCCGGCAGTGTGTTCGGGCCGGTTAATTTTCTCTCTCTCTTTTGGTCTCCCACAGTTCAAGTTGGCAACTCACAGAAGCTCCCTCTGATTGTCCTCAGGGCACTCGGGCCCAGACCCTACCCCAAGCAATGCTGCCTAAGACTCCTTTCCCGGACGGATCTCCGTCCTTAGCTCTTTTGTCTCACTTTTTATCTTTTATATTTTGTCCTACCTCCTTTCGAAGACAATGGGCTGCTTTTCTGGGTGCCTGATGACCTCAGCTAGCGATCAGAAGTTGTTTTGTGAAGTTTGCTCTGCATTCAGTTATTCTTTTGATGAATTTGTAGGAGAGAAAGTGGTTTCCCCGTCCTACTCCTCCGCCATCTTGGCTCCTCCTCCAATTCTATTACTTTTATGAACACTTTTTTTTCCTTATAAGTCACCTATTTCATAAAACTTTTTAAAAAGTTATCCTCAAGTTCTATAAAGAATGAAAAATGAAGATGCTGTTCTTTTCTAATTTGGACTGTTCACCAGCATGACTCCCAGTACATTACTTACACCCTAGCAGGTATTCTCTATCCCAGGATCTATTTCCAAATTACAAGAGGTAATATACATTCTAACTGGATCCTTGTTATCTATCTAAAAACTGCAAATGAAATAATTACTTAATATTCTGCCTTCAAGATTTTATCCATTTTTAATGACTAAATTGTTTCACGTTAAAAAAGTTCAGCACTTATCAGCAATTATGAATATGAAAATAAAGTCTAATGATGTAATAAAATACAGTGCATAAAATGGTGCAGAAATGTACCAATTAACTGGTGGTTAATTAAGAGATAATGCCTGCAGTACTGAATAGTGTCATCCTATGGCACAAATGTTAAGGTGAAAGAAAGTCATTATTTTAAGAGCAGGAAAG